>NC_133660.1:282954242-283267418 GCF_037893015.1 Macrotis lagotis
TCCCCCTCAAAATCTTCAAACTCTACTGTTCTTTTTCCTACTGTCTTCAAACATGTCTGCTCCCCCCACCTTTAAAAAGCCTTCACTAGATTTCAATGTCCTCTCAAACTATCATCCTGTCCTTTCAAACCAATATTGCCCCCTCTGTGGATTCAGAAGTGAACTGAAGGACCAGCCAGCATTGACTATGGTAACTTTCGAGATTGAGCTTCACACATGGCCCAAGTTCACACAGATCATAAATGAAGTCTTCCCCAGTTTTCCCCCTTTCCACTCTCCCCTTAAATCTTTTCTGCCCTCTGAAAACCAATTGGGATTCTGTTCTTGAGGTATTCATGCAAAACTGGAATTCTGGAGAGTTTTCCAGGGCTCTGGGGAGGCTCAAACATTGTCCTTTCAAGCACCTACCCCACTGCCCTGATCTAAAGAATGTCAGCAAAGAATTTCTCAATGGCCCCTTATCATTTAGGGTCCCAAGCAGTCCATTTAATACAATTCTAAGCAATCATCACACTGGGTCACTAGGTTCCATAGTACACTTGGAATCAGAAGGACTTGAGTTCAAATCCAGCCTCAGACACTAGCTGTATGACTTTGGGCAAGTCACTTAACCCTGGCATCAAGGCCATCTCAGTCATCCTGTTCTTATCTGTCTGTGGAGAAGTGAGGCTAGTGACTAAGCACAGTCCCTGCCTCACTCAAATTCATTTCATATACATGTCACCTCCCCAAAGTCATGGTCTTCAAGAACTAAGGACAAACAAAAACAAGTAATCCCTAAATGATAGTCTTTTGGGGCGTGCAACAATTTTGACAGATTGACCTGGATATCAAAGTAACAAAATTAGGCAAATTCAACAAATATAATTGTTAGCATCCTTGGGGTTTGCTTAAAGACCAGAGTACATTCACATTTTTTTTTTCAAATACACTTTACTTTCTAATCCCCTGGTCACTGGTCACATAGAGTGGTGGTCCCTGCCTTGTACTATTTAGAGGATTCCATAGCATGTAACCAGTAAGAGCTTAGCCATGAGGAGGTCAGGGTCTGGAATGTTAGTTCCTGATGTCTTCCATCCCAATCTTACAGTACCATCTTGAAAATCCATCTCTTGGTGTTTTAACACTAAGCAGCTCTGGTGTGGATTTCTCTTCTGCAGGCTCTCTCTGGTCCTTCTGCTTTTCCTGTCATCATCCTTTAGGTTCCAATTCCATTTCTTCATTTCAGACATTGAAAACCAGAAGCTAAACTTGGTGAACTGAACATTGTCAATGAAAACACATTAGAGAAACAATAGCAGAGCTATTCCATTTATTATCATTTTTCTTTTCAGCTAAATTAGGCTTTTTTTTGCAATAACCAGACTTTATTTGGGTTTCTTCATAATCTTCATTAAAATAAAGTCAAAAATTTAAACCCTATTACTTAGCTTAACCTCCTTCATAACATTTTATCAGACTACTGGGTGGTACCATGGGGCATAAAGTGACCCTAGAGTCAGAAACTCACCCAGGCTCAAACACTTGGGAGTTGTGTGACCCTGGGCAAGTCACTTCATTCTGTTGGCTTCAGTTTCCTCACTTGGGAAAATGAGTCGGAGAGGGAAATGTAAAATTGCCCCAGGATCTCTGTCAAGAAAGCCCCAAATAGGGGGGCAGCTAGGTGGCACAGTGGATAGAGCACCAGCCCTGGAGTCAGGAGGACCTGAGTTCAAATCCGACACCATTACCTTGCAAAAAAACAACCCCCCAAAAACCTCACATAAGTCACAGCAAGTGGAGTGGTTCAGCATCCCAGCCATGGGCAAGCAATAGAATAAAGTTTTCCCACAATTCCTATAATTGAATAAAATTTCTCATGAGATGGAAATTGTACTGTCCCATAACTGAATAGAAATGGAGCTGAGCTGGCTCCAGCACTGAGTCACAAGACAGAGTCTGGTTCCCACTATTTCCTCACCCTCACATCAACCTGGGAGTGCGCTGCTGGTAGAGGCCAATGGAGGGGAAGTGATGTGGCCAAGGTCTACCCTCTGCTTGAGGCAGAATGCAGCAGGGTCTTCCTAACTCCAAATTCAGTGTCTGTCTCCTGCTCCGCCGGCTGCCTTGACTGTTCAGTGAACATCTGTTGGACAAGTGAATGGGACGAGGAGACAGACCCTGGAGATGAGATAGATATTGGTGAAAGCAGAGAATGTTCTCTCCCTCTCCCCACCCTCAACCCCTTGCCTTGGCCCAAGTGTGCATGTACAGATAATATTTTATAAATTAGTGAGAATGAATGAGTGAAAATATTACTAAGACTTTTCTATGTGCAGACACAGGGGAGTCAGAGAAAACCCTCAAGGAGAGCCCTCATTTCATAGTGGGTGATGGTGGCTATAGAAGGCTTTATCCACAAACTTCCATAGGGAGGACCCATGGTCCTGGGGTTACAGCTGCAAAGCAGAGGGTCAATCAGCCTGTCAAATCTGTCAAAGAGCATTCCTAAACACTGGGGAAGCCTTCCTGGAGTTCCCAGTCCAGGGGGAGATCATGTACACACAAATATGTGCAATCCAAGAGTGAAAAGAGAGAAAATTGGTGGGAGTCAATCTTGGAGGGAAGGCACCAGCATGAAGTGGGAATGGAGAGGTTTCTTATAGATAGTGAGATTTGAAGAAAGAATAGAAGGAAAGCAGGGAAGCCTGGAGGGGCAGAGGGAACATATAGGAAGAAAGAGGAGGTCAGTCAGGGAAAATGGGGAGATGAAGCAGCAAGGAGGCCCTTGCCATTAGATCATGGAGCAAAGTATCAGAAGTTTGGAGAGATCAGAAGGACCTACCAGGAAGGATTTTACTGTGGGTCCTAGTGTTGATTAGAAGGAGCCACCAGAGTTTACTGGTCAGAATTGAATGAGGAGGGCCTAGATACAATCAAAGGTCATTGCAATAGATGGTGTGGATGAGGAGTGCCTGCTCCAAGGCATGGCCACAGTCAGAAGAGAGAAGGGGGCCCATCCAAGAGATATCTCAAAAGATAGAATCTATAGGAGTTAGCAAGTGGGGATAGAGTGGATGAGAGAGAGGAAAAATACCTGGGTGTCTGCAAGGATAGTGAGGGGGAGATTTGGAGGAAGGATAATGATGGACAGCTAGGTAGCACAGTGGATAGAGCACCAACCCTGGAGCCAGGAGGACCCGAGTTCAAATGTGACCTCAAACACTTAATAATTGCCTAGCCATGTGACCTTGGACAAGTCACTTAACTCCATTGCCTTAAATAAAATTTTAAAAAAAGGAAAAAAATGATAATGACTTCACTGCTGACCTTGTCAAATTTAAGATCAGCAGGTCATTGACCTGGCCTAGTCCGGCTATCGAGGGAAAAGAGAGATACCTTTGGATGCTGGTCTCCCAGGCTCTCTGCAAACAGAGGAGAGATGCTACTTCATCAGACTCCTCCCCGGTGCCCTCATCTAAGCCTGAGAGCGCACCAAATTTCTGTGGCAGTGATGAACAGACTCTCCACTTCTGTAATTCCTAGTGAGCACCTGGCTGTGTGTATGCTATTCTCCATCCTCCACTCACCTCTCCCTTTTTCGATCCCCTGCATTCCTCTGGTGTTCCCCATTCCTTCTTCCATTGTGCCCTCTGGACACTGGTCTACCATTAACAAACTTGTTTCCCATAGCTTTCATCTTCTGGCTTCCCCTTGATGCACAGCCTCCCTGGTCTTCCTTTCCCAGCACTGGCTGCAAATAAATACATATCAAAATATATTTGTACAAAATTCCTCATTCTCTGTCCCCTTCCCCCAAACTAATCACAAGGGGAAATTGAAACATTTTTTGTGCGCCATTGTCATTTCCAGGCTTTCCCTCTACCTCCATCATTCATTAACTTCTCTGAGGTTCCCTCAATCCATATCTACACCCAATCAGAATTCCAGTAGGTCTGAACAAAGCTGTAGAAAATCATGAACTGCTGATTGGATCCCCCCCACAAACTCAAGTTGCATCACCCCACTGGATATCACCTCACTGCAGCAAGGCAGTCCTTCTACAGCTCCCTTATTCCACTCAACATAGGAGCCTTTTCAAACCTTTTCTCACCTTTCCTCACCTTTCTTCAAATCTTCCATAGCTCCCTTCCTTGCCCCCTCAGCTGGGAACCTTGCCCCATATTTCACTGAAAAAAGATGGTCATTCTCTGAGAGTTCCCTGTCTTCCCCTTCTCATAAGCTCAAACTCCCAGAGCTCCCAGATGCCCTCTGCTGCCATCTCCTCCCTCACCCTATCTCACATAATGGGGTGACCCTTCTCTTGACAAGATGAGCCCCCCTATAAGTGATCCTATTCCACCATCTTCTCCCTCAGATTGCCCCCTCTAGCATGCCCACTCTGACTTATTTTCAATCTTTTCACTATCTGTTCTCTGCTCCCCTATTACATGTCTTCTCCTTTCTCAAAAAGTCTTCACTTGATCTATCCCTGTTAGCTATCATTCCATCTCTCTCTCCTCCCTTTTGTGACTAAAATACTTATGAAAACCATCCACAATGATTGATGCCTCTACTCTCTACTCTTCCCCTCTCCTCTCTCTTCCTCTCTTTCCCCTTCCCCCTTTCTGTCTGTTTGTCTGTCTCTGGCATTTCACGATTCTACTGAAACTGCTCTCTCTCCAAAGTGCCCATCATTTCTTAGTTGGCAAATGCAGTGGTCTCCTCATTCCTCAGCATTCTTGATCTCTGCAGTCTTTGAAAATCTTGAATCACTCTTCTCTTGAGGTTTTCTGGACATGACTGTCTTTAGATTCTCCTCATACTTGTCTGATACATACCTCTGTCTTAGCTGGATCTTCAGCCGGGTTACACCTTAAACCCCGACTCCTGGGCCCTTTTCTCTTCTCTTCTTCTCTTCACTTTCTCTTGATGGATTCTCTCATGGATTCATTCAGTTATTATCAAGTGATTCTCAAATGACTTAGCCAGTCCTAACCTCTCAGAGTCTGTCCAGTTTCCCTACTCTAACTGTCTCTTGGGCATCTGAAACTAGATGTCGCCATACACCTTTAAAACTCAAAATTTAGCTCATTACCTCCTCCCTCCCCTTCCTCCCTTTCCTCCCTTTCCTCCTCAACTCTCATTCCTTGTAGAGAGAACCAGCATCCTCCAGGTTCATAATCAAGGTGTCATTCTTGACTCCTTACTCTCCCATATTCAATCTGTTGCCAAGAACTGCAGATTTGACCTTTGTAACATCTCTGGAATATGCCCCCTTCTGTCCTCTGACACGGACACCTCTCTAGTGCAACCCTCATTAGCCCACACCTCCATTCAGCTGCCAAAGTGATCTTCCTAAAGCATGGATCTAATCCTGTCACCTCCCTACTCAGTAAACCCTAGTGGCTCTCTATCACCTCCAGGATCAAATACAAAATGCTCTGTTGGCATTTAAAGCCTTTACACCTCTACAGCCTCTTTCTTTCCAGTCTTCTTACATCTTATTGCCTGCCAGTGACACTGGCCTCCTTGCTACGCCTCCCACATCTCTTATGGGACTCTTCCTGATCCCATGGACCATACTGTCTTTAGGATTTGAGTGGTTTGCCACTTCCTTTGCCAGTAAATAAAGGCAAATAGAGGTTAAGTGACTTGCCCAGGGTCATACTGCTAGTAAGTATCTGAGGCTAATTTTGAACTCAGGTCTCCCTCCCTCTGTGCACTGTCAGAGGCTGCTCTGACATCTCATTTGGCTCTGTCCTCCATACCTGGAATGCTCTCCCTCCCTTCTCTGCCTGCTGATTTCCCAGACTTCCTTCAAGTCTCAACTAAAATACCAACTGCTACAAGAAGCTTTTCGCACTTACTTTCTCACTTCAAGTGAGAAATTCCCTTAGTCAATTATCCCCAATTTATCTTTTTGTATCTTGTACAGTTGGGAACAGGTAGTAAAGCCCTGGTTATTGGGAGATCCTTGAGGGCAGGGCTGTCTCTTGCCCAGGGCCTAGCTATCACCTTTACTCCCGGACCAAATGGCCTACTCACTAAACAATGTTTTCTCATCCACAATGTTCTCTGCTGCCTAATCCATTTGAATTCTTTCTTCTCTGGTTTTTAGTGACACTTTTCTCTCCTGATTCTTTTGTTGGCTCCATCTTATCCCTAACTGGTTCTCCAAAGTCCTGCTGTATGTCTTCTTCTCTTCAACTCTCTTAGATTTAACTTTTGAACTCTATGCAGATGGGAAACAAACACACCTATCCAGTCCATCTTTTCCCTGAGCTCCAGGTCTATATGACAAATGGCTTATTGGATGCTTCAAATTGAATGTGTCCTGGATTCATCTTAAACTCAATAGGTCTAAAACTTTTAAGGGCAGATCAGTGACCCAGCAAACAGATTCATCTTCCTGAGTTCAAATCTGATTTCGGACACTTAGGAACTGGGTGACCCTGTGCTAGTCACCTCATCCCATTTGCCTCAGTCCCTTATCTGCCAAATGAATGGGAGAAGGAAATGGCCGGCCCCTCCAATACCTTTGCCCAAAAGACCCCAAATGTGGGGTCATGAAGGGTCAGACACAACTGGGTCTCAGTTCCTCTCTCTCCCTCACCCACAGACCCAATCAGATCTCGGTCTTGTCATTTTTGCTCTCACAGAGTCTCTCATTGGATGACTTCTGTCCACTCATACCAAGACTACCTTTGTTCTGATCCCTCCCTGGCTCCTTTCTCTTCATTCCTCTCCATCCTATACTCAGCTGCCAAAGGAATTTTCCTTAAGTACACAACTGACCATTTGACTCTTCTCTTTAATCAAAGCTCCCTCTCTTAAGCCCCAACCTCCCTTTTCCACCTCATTGACCATTAGTCTTCCCCTGGGTCCTGGGATCCAACACACATTTCTGGCCTCCTGCCCTTTGGACCGGCCATCTCCCACTTCTGGAATGTATTCCTCCCTTAGCTTGGCCTCTTAAAGACTTTTTCTTCCATTGAGACACAATTTGAACACATCTTTGGAAAGAACTCTTGTCTGAACCTCCCTGTGGGAGCTAGGTGCTCTCCCTCCTCAACCAATTTATCTTTGAAGACTTTGTAAATATAAAGACAAATACACACACATTTATATATACACACCCACATACATACATATATATGTGTATTGATTACCTATCTATTGTTGCCCTTCATTCTTGAAGAAAACCATGACATCAGTGAGATGATACTTAGCTAGATGGCACAGTAGATAGAGCACTGGTCTTGGAGTCAGGAGGATGGGAGTTGAAGTCCAGCCTCAGGCAGTTGACTCTTACCAGCTGTGTGACTTGGACAAGTCACTTAACCCTACTTGCCTCACATCCAGGGCCATCTCCAGTTGTCCTGATTCTGGCCTCTGGACCCAGATGGCTCTGGAGGAGAAAGTGAGGCTGGAGACTTAGCACCTCTCAGTCAAATTCAATTTTCATGCATGCCATGGTTTCACATCCTTTATGTCATGGTCTTCTTCAAAAATTAAGGACAGACATGGAACACTATTGTTCTATTAGAAACCAGGAGGGATGGAAATTCAGGGAAGCCTGGAAGGATTTGCATGAACTGATGCTGAGTGAGATGAGCAGAACCAGAAAAACACTGAACACCCTAACAGCAACATGGGAGCAATGATTAACCTTGATGGACATGCTTATTTCATCAGTGCAATAATCAGGGACAGTTTGGGGCTGTATGCAATGGAGAATACCATCTGTATCCAGAGAAAGAACTGGGGAGTTTGAACAAAGACCAAGGACTATTCCCTTTAATTTAGAAAAAAAAAACCTGCTATCTTATTGTCTGATCTTGCTATCTCTTATACTTTATGCTTCTTAAGGATGTGATTTCTCTCTCATCACACTCAATTTGGATCAATGTACAACAGGGAAACAAAGTAAAGACTGACAAATAGCCTTCTGTGGGGGAGTGGGGGAGGGAAGTGAGATTGGGGAAAAATTGTAAAACTCAAAATAAATAAAATCTTTAATTTAAAAAAAATGAAGGACAGAAGGGGCGGCTAGGTGGCAGAGTGGATAGAGCCCTGGAGTCAGGAGGACCTGAGTTCAAATCCGGCCTCAGACACTTCATAATTACCTAGCTGTGGGGCCTTGAGCAAGCCACTTAACTCCATTTGCCTTGCAAAAACCTAAAAACAAAAAAACCAAAACAAAACCAAAACAAAGACTGAAACCTTACTTATTTGTGTTGCATATATGCAAGTAGAGGTTTCTTTTCGTTCTTAGTGCTTGGCTCTCCTGGCCTGAAGAGGGTGCCTGGCCCATAATGGAAGGTGCTTCATAAATACTTATTGATTGAATGCTGATCCAAACTAGCCTACTTGATGTTCCTCATAAATGACCTTCTGCCTCCTATCTCCAGGCCTTTGCACAGGCTGTTTCCCCATGCCTGGTGTCATTCTTGATCGCCTTTACCTGGTAAGATCCCCAGCTTCCTTCTGAGCATAGCCCAGGTGCCACCTCCTTCAGGAAGCCTTTCTGGATCTTTCCAGGCACTCACGCTCTCCTCTTCCCCCTCCTCCCCTCAAATTACTTTGTATATTATGTATCAACCTATCCTCATAGATGTATTGTACCCCCAGGAGTAGGGTGTCAGCCTCCTGAGGGCAGTGGGGTTCCCTTGTGGCAGATGACCCCAGGCAGTTCTTATCTTACTGCATTTGTTTTCATCTTTCTATCGATCACATTAAGTAGACTTCTGGCCATAGAGTGGTCTTGTTTCAGGCTCAAGGTGAGGGATGAGGGGCGCACCAGTCCCTGCTCTCAAAAAGGAAAGACATGGAAAATGAAGTCAAGGGGATTGGTGAAGAAGTGTGAAGAGCTGGTTTTTGTTCTTTAGTTGTTTTCAGTTGTGTCTGATCCTCTGTGACCCATTTGGATTTTCTTGGCAAAATTACCGGGGTGGTTGACCATTTCCTTCTCCAAGTCATTTGACAGAAGAAAAAACTGAGGCAGATAGGGAAAAGTGACTTGCCCAAGATCACCGAGCTGAGATCACATTTGAACTCAGGTCTTCCCGACTCCAGGGCCAGTGCTCTGAGCACTCTGGCGTCCCCTAGTGGCCTTGCTGACTTACCTTAAACTAACCTGTGAGAGAGGGCAGGCTCTGTATTCTGCATGCTGATACCCCGGGGTGGTGTTCCATGATATTTTTTTCCTACATTCCAACTTCTCATTGGCCCTTTGCAAGCCCTTAGGCCTCATATAGTTTACTGTCATACGCCACCATTCCTTCGGCATCAGGGGTTAGCTAGATAGTTGGCATCTTTAGAATTGCCAGTAAGGCAATCCACAACTGCAGATGAAAGGACCCATCTATTCCAGAGGCCTCAGTCTGCATCTTGGCTCCTCCCTGACCTTACTTTCTGGCTGCCAAGAACTAGGGGCCCTTCTTGGTTTTCGATCTGCTGCCAGCTTTTGACCTCATATCTCTATAGACTGAAGCACCAGAAATTTAGTTTTCGTTTACCCCAAGTAGGTCAGCCTGCTCCGCCCACCTGAAAGTCAGGGGTGCCAGAGGGAGGGCAGATTCCTTCAACATCCCTCCTCCTTGATGGTCCTATCTAGAGTGGAGATAAGAGTACATATGCAACTTGTTGATATGCCTCAAAATATATAAATATTAATATATATGATATATATGTGTTTATAACATCTACTTCTATATTATATATAGATATATATATTCTAATTTCCCCCTGTATCCCTCTCCCTCCTTGAGAGTCATCCCTTATAAATAAGGGTTTAAAAAAAAAAAAAGAAAGAAAGAAGGAAAATTCAGCGAAATAAATTGCTATATAGAAAAACTAGTTCTTTCCACATACTGTCTCATAGCTCTGAACTCCTTCCCCCTACAAAGGGGCTGAAGGGGTGGGAGAGATCTTCTTTGGGACCTCAGCTATTTGTCCTTTTACAGCATTCCCCCTCAATTGTTTTGGGTTGTTGGGTTGTTGGGGCTGTTTGCATGTATAGTATCATTCAATTGTCATGGGTATGGCTGTCTTGGCTTTTCCTGCTTCCCTCTGGTTCTGTTCAGGAAGCTGCATTTCCATCCAGCCCTTCTCTGTTAGCCTGGGTCTGTGCATCTCCATCCACTTCCCAAAGGTGCCTGGCAGGTTTCCTGATTGATGAGCATATCTCATGCCCATCATTCTTGCCCAGCTCTGACCCCTTTAGTGTTTCCAGGGCAGGTGGCTCCCTGTAGTGGGCTCTGTGTGTCAAAGGGCAACTTGGGACATCCCAGCCACTGTATTCCTGATCGTTTGCCACCACATAGAAGGATGTTATTTTTTAAACTGTAGAATATCATATAACGGTGCATGGTGCCTTTCATTCTCTGAAGTCAGGAAACCTTCTGGGGCAAGGAAACTCTTTTTCCCCAGAATTTTGAAAGCACTAGATCATAAACCAACTTCATCATGATGAAATTTTGAGTTGTCTGTCAGAGGGTGACCATCCCTTGTGATGCCTAGAAACAGACACACATAAAGACACATAGACTCGCTCACAGACACTCAGACACACATACCCATTCCCTCTCTCTCATTGCCCTGGTCTCCCTACTCAGCGCTGGCTTCCAAGTAGCAGAATGGAGTAAGTGCTACCAGTATCCCAGGAGAGGGCGCTGATGCTCCTCCCAGGTGTTAGGTGCTTAGGTAACCCCTTTCTTAGCGGGCCTCTTCTCTAACAGTTTTGATACAGTCCCAGCAGGCTCCCCTGGTGCTGGCCAGCATCTGCTGCTCTATAGCCTGGGGTGGAGGACCTCAGCCTGCCAGCTACCCTGTGATTCCGAGCATCTGTTTGAGCCCATGATCACTCATTGAAGCCAGAGTCTTACAACTGAGGTATAGTGGATCATTTGAATAACTTTAAAGATTTTATCCTTGAAATATGATTATCTGGTTTCACTCTCACCCCCTCCCTGCATGCCCCCTCTGTAATCTCTTCCTCATCCACTGGAAAAGCTACAGTAGCCCCCTTGCCCTTCTGCAGCTATCTGTTCAACCACCAAACCATCCATTAATTCATTCCTTCATTCCTCTGTCTATCCATCCACCCAACAATTCATACATCCATCCACCCAGCTATTCATCCATCTATTAAGTACCTGGGCTGTGCAGAGTTCTTTGCTAAGGCTTGGGGGGGGGGGGGGCAGGAGATTAGAGAGAAATAAGAACTGTGCTCTGTTCTCTCAGAGTGTAGAACCTGGGGACTAGGTGTTGCCCAGTGATTATTTAATAAAATCTATCTTTTCACATCATATTATAGCACTTTATACCTTACCCCCTTTTCAAGTACTCTCCATGAAATCCTCATGAGCCAAAGCATCATGAAAAGCCAGATCATTTCATGAACCATTTATACCATCCTGCCCACCAAACTTATTCCTTCCAATTGTAGCCAAAGCATCAAGCAAAGCAAAATCTCTTTGGGGTGTTTTCATATACAGTCCCTCTAAATATACTCTTTCTCTCCTCTCTATAATATTCCAACCATAGCCTTCTTCAACCAAATTATTAGGCACATTCTTTCCCCCCACCCTTAGCACCTCAACTAAAACCCTAATTAAAGGTAATTAAAGTATGGATTAAGTTAAAATCACTTCCTAATCTCTTTCTATCCAGTCCTCCTAAGTACATTCCCCACTCTGTCCCTATTGTACTACAAACCTCTAAGTATCTAGTAAAATCACTTCTGATTTAATTCTGTATAGAGCCTCTAAGTACTGGGACACTCTCTTAAGAACTTTAGAATTAAAGTAGCTCAAAGTAAATGTGAGATACATAAGTTTAGAGTAAATACCCCAGGGTGTTCACCTGCACTATTTGTGCATGACCTGTGGTAGAGCATTCCAAACTCATGTTGGTCTAATCAGCCATAATCAGATGCACTGTAATTTGTTGCAAACACAGTCAGATCATTTTGGACCAATTTGGTGGTCTTCAGTAATGAAGGACAAGAACCAACCACACCCATATCCATATTCAACCCTTTAACTATCCTAAGAGAATTACAATTCTCAAGTTACAAGTATTATTTTCCCTTGCAGGATTGTATGCACTGAAGATCCTCTACCTTCTCTACCAATGAAAAGTTGTTTCAATCTTTTCCTTGGTTTGTTTTTGGTGAGATTTGACCTCTATCTTGGCTCCACCCCAGAAATCCCTTTCTGATATTATTATTTTTTTAATTTTATTTATTTAAGGTAATAGGATTAAGTGACTTGCCCAAGGTCACACAGCTAGGCAATTAATTGTTGAAGCTAGATCTGAACTCAGGTCCTCCTGAGTCCAGGGCTGGTGCTCTATCCACTGTACCACCTAAAATTATCTTAACTAATATTAGCTGCCACCCAATATTATCTTAACAGAGTATGTTGAAAGATCCAAAGTCCTAAAATAATCCTCAAGTGGGTGATTGGCAGACTTCAGGAAAGACATAGCATTTGAACCAAGTTTCAGCCCACTATCCTGGACAAAGACATGAAGGCAGGAAACCAGAATCTGATGTCTGAGGCACAGGAATATTTCTTTATCTCCTAAGACCTTAGATGAGAACCTGGAACAGCCCAGGGGCCTCAACTATCATAGCTAGTCTTTCCACTGTACTTTAAGGCCATCATTATCCCCATTTTACAGATGAAGGACCCGAGGCTGAGAAAAGTCCAGCTTCTATCCACTGCGCTTCCCAGCCCCCCCCCCCCTTCTCAGAGACAAAGAGTTGACTTGAGTGTGGCATGGCTTTTTCTTTAAGTAGATAAGATCTGGGATCCGTGAGGAGAAAGAGGACATCTGTGGCTTGGACAACCAGACCTTCAGACTCCTGCTTCCAAGAGGGCCACTGCTGACACCTCAAGTCCTGGTGGTCTAGGCCGTGATGCTCCTCTTTCAGTGTACTCCAGAGGGGAGGAACAGCAGCTTCCTCTGAGCTAGCTTCTTCTCATTAAACGACAGTTATCCAAAATTCCTAGAACTAGGAACACATCTATGAAAGCGACAAAGAGAAATTGGAGAGATTATCCAGAATATGCAAGAATTTGTTCTCTCTTCTGATCTGTCAAACTTCTCCAGTGTCTGGCCCTTTGGCTTGGGAGCAAGCGGAAAATCTCACCAAGAAGGAAAAAAATCAAACCGGGAAATTGGCTCCTACTAGTTTCTAAGGTTTCTGAGGCTAGGAGTTAAGACTCATCTTGGGGGCCAGCTCCTGCACATGGCTGAGGCTTTGGGGATGGCGTGCCCTCTCCTTCTGAGTCTCTGACTCATGGTGGTTCTCATCTCTCTACACTACTCAGAGGCCTCTGGGATGGTCAGGAATCATCTCTCTCTCTTCCTCTGAATGCAGAACACGATTCAATCCCAGGAGTGCCCTTCAGGGAAGGTATTACATAGTTAAGAGAATCCTCCTGTGGGAGGGTCTCAAGGAGTCAAAGTAGAAAGGATATTGTCCTAGCTCCTGGGTGTAAAGGAGACAGGCCGCGTGAGCTCCCAGATCCCAGGGTCCCCTAACCCTAACCCTAACCTAGCAAGCTGTGCTGTATTTGCTTAGCAAGGAGAAGTCGTAAATAAGAACCAGGTTCCAGATCTGCTCCTGACATGATGGCAGTGGGCTTCTGGACAAGTCACCCAAGCACTGGTCATTCAGGGAAGGCTTTGGGGAGCTTTCCTTGCCTGGGGGTTCTCTAGAGCTGTGAAAATCTGTCTCTGAGAGAGAAAGCTTCTGATGAGTTAGAAATTTTTAATTTTACTTATTTAATGGGGCAATGGGGTTAAGATTGACTTGCCCAGCGGGCGGCTAGGTAGCACAGTGAATAGAGCACTGGCCCTGGAGTCAGGAGTACCTGAGTTCAAATCTGGCCTCAGACACTTAATAATTAGGTGTGTGGCCTTGGGCAAGCCACTTAACCCCATTTGCCTCACAAAAACCTTTAAAAAAAAAAGAATGACTTGCCCAAAGTCAAACAGTTAGGCAGTTATTTAAGTGTCTGAGATCAGATTTGAACTCAGGTCCTCCTGACTCCAGGACTCTATCCACTGCACCACCTAGCTGCCCCAAAAGCTTCTGTTGAATGGAGAATTTGTTCTTTTCCCTAGCCTTACTTCTCTGACTGGTAGACTAGGTCTAGTTTGGTTGGGCTTTAGTTATCCATTTTTTAAGGCAGGCTGGTACATTTTAGAGGTTTTCTTGCTAGATGATTTTATTTGTGATTTTAATTAAAATAGGGGTCCCTTGTTTGAACTTGAGTGTTGAGAGATGATCTCTGGAAAGAAGTCTTGAGACCCAGAAGGCAGAAGCCCACAGCCAGGCCCTCCCATTCAGCCTCTTGATTGAGTCAATCCTAAGCAGGTACCATGGAGACCAACCAACCATCTTAGGCAAATTCTTCTTGGACACATGTTTTGCATGTACAGAACACATACTTGTCACTGGAGAGGAAGGAAATGTAGGCCTGATCCAATCCAGGGCCTTCCCTCAAATTGCTCACAAAGGGGTGGGCTCAGCCATAATCTGAAATATTTCAGGTTCCAATGGATTTGGGGTCCTGTGTCTCAGCTCTGAAGTGTCTCAGGTTCATTGAAGATCCACCATTGAGTTGTCTGCATCATCATCATCATCGTGACCCACCCATGGACACTAAATCCACATTCTCTTCCCTTAGGTTTGTAGGCTTCCTGCGATCTGGAGGAAACTAAGCGTAGGATATCACAGACACTGGCATCCCACTCACTTTTTTAAAATTAAGAAAGAAAGAAAAAGGAAGAGAGTGAGAGAAAGTGATGGGAAGAGACCAAGGTAAAGTGAGCTACCCACTGGTGGGGAGATTGGAGGGAGGGTGCTGCTGGTGGACCCTCCAGCTCTGACAACTGCCTCTATTTCTCATGACCTCCCGGACCTCCAAATCACAGATGTCACTGAGACACTCTCATCCCATCCCTCCAGAGCAGTCAGGCCTACCTAGAGCCCAGCCTTTGACATAGGCCCAGACTAAGGCCCAGTATGTGTCCTGAAAGGGTTTGGGAGGAAGAGGAGGGGATGAGTGAAACCTGAATTATGCTCTCAGTCTCTGCACTAGGCAGAGAAGGGCCCTTGGGGCATGTGCTCTTCTTACTCCTCTCCAGTGTTCTTCCTAATAGTCCACAGATGGGTCTCAGACTGTCTGGTTGACTATTTGAGGTGAGAACCAAGTCCCTTTGGTTCTTCTAAAATCCAAGCTTTTCCTAACACATGGAAGGTGCTACAGTGGATAGAGCCCTGAGACCTAAAGTTCTGCTAGAGCTGAGATCTAATCCAGCCTCAGATATTTGATAGCTCAGTGACCCTGTCCTATCCAGGGTGGCTTCTAGGTCTTGGGTCATCAAGTTGTGGAGGGAGGATAGTCACTGATGGTCCATAGGGAGGATTTCCTAGGATGATACATTCAGCTTTACTAAGTTTATCACTCATAGTGGAGGCCATTCGCTTCCTTAGAGAGGGGTCACAAGGACCATGACTTTTAAAGGGAGGGAGGCAGAGTCTTGCTTAGAAGCATGTGATTGATTTTTTGTTTCTGATGTTAAAAGACAAAGACACCCCGAGAAGTGGCCAGGGGCTTGGCCAGTCATGGAGCCTGGGACCTTCCAGGAGCGTTACTCTGGAGAAGAGTCTTGAGTGGAGAAATCCCACCCACCCTCCTACAAGCTTTTCGGAACATCTGCCCCTGGAGCCAAGGGTGCTGAGAGCTCATATATCTGCCTAAAACCTTCCTGGTTTAGCTGCCCTCCAGGAGCTCCCAGTCTGAGGGAAAGACACCATGGAAACAGCTGCCATGCACATCCAAGATCTACAGAACTTGCGGACCATCATCTCCCAGGGAAGTCACATGGTGTGGGGTGTCCCCAGGGAGACGAGGAAAGGCCTCCTGCAGAAGATGGGCCGTGCTGATTGGTGGCTCCAGCCAGCCAGGACTGGGAGGAGGATGCTGAAGGTCCCACGACTGAAGTCAACGTGCTGCCTGACAAGAATGGGAGCCAGCTGACCTTAGAGGAAATGGCCTGTGTGAGTCATGCTGAGGCCTCTTTGATTTCAGAGAGGAAGCCTCTGCACCCCAGAGCTCACTGTCAGATGTGAGGAGTCCCTCAGAAGTTTACGAGCTTGTTAAAGCAGACTTTATAGGAATCGGGCAGAATGACTGGAGCCACGCCTCCAGGGCTCTCCCCACAGCAAAGCCCTGAGCTGTCAGGGGACAGGCCAGCCCCAGCGTCCCAGTTATTTACAGAGTTTGGGGGCAGAGCACAGGCTCTGGCCCAGCCTGTTGAGCATCCTGGGGTGCAGCAAAGGGTGTGGCCAGGTGGGGTAATTCCTCGGGCAGAGCCAGGCTTTGCCCTCAGGGCCCCGAGCTTCCAGACGCCTGGCGTCAGCCGGAAGGAAGGATGGCGGC
Source organism: Macrotis lagotis (assembly GCF_037893015.1). Lineage (NCBI taxonomy): Eukaryota > Metazoa > Chordata > Mammalia > Peramelemorphia > Peramelidae > Macrotis > Macrotis lagotis. The sequence continues at coordinate 282,970,688 of NC_133660.1, forward strand.
ACCCTAGGCCTGGCATCAGCACACCAGGCTCCTACTGTTTTTCACACTGGTCTATCCGGGATTGTGAAGTCATTGACTCCACCTTTCTTGTCCTAAGTCTTTGGCCTGGTAAATAGAGATGGGTGGGTGCCCTTTCTCTCCTTGGATGTTGAGGGGATAAAATGCTCTGCCTGGCCCTGCTGGGCTTCTGATCCATTCAATCTTTGGTTCTGATGCAAGGGGCAAGGGGGGCAAGGGGCAATGATGGTGCCCTGGTCTGTACCCCAGTCCGGGAGGAAAGAAGGGAGCTCAAGTCTTCACAGAAACCCTTAAACATCTTGAGAACAACCTTGCACAGTGGTCTTTGTAATCCCTGGTCACAGAAGCTCATAGTAGCTCAGATGGAAAATGGACTCCCTCTAGACCTCTTGAATAGGTGCGTGGTAGGGACAGGGCAGTGTTGAGTGACTCAGCCTGGCCCTATGAAACGTCAATTAGGAAGGTTCAGTAGGGGCAGAAGAGCAGAAGTTATCCTGTACAGCTGCAGTTTGGGGGTCTTTGTAACCTTAAAAGACTCTCTGCACGTCAACCTAATGACTCTCCTGGGGAGCCTGGCCAGAGAGACCAGGCGAGACCGGTCTCCCCAAGGAGGATCCTTCATCCCTGGGGGTCTCCCAGTCTTTGAGCTTCTGAGAAACAAAAGAATCTGTGGCTCGTGAGGGAAAAGAAACCCAAGAGTGAAGGACAGAAAGCAGGTACCAACCAGTGTCTACTTGCTTCTTGTTGGAAGAATTTCCTTAACATTTGGAGGAGGCCAGGGAACCTGAGCAGAAGCCTGGCTAAGGAGCAGGAGGGGAAATTTTATAGTTGTTTGTCCTTGGTTTTCAAAGAGGCCCAAAGCCTTTCCTTCTGTGTGAATTAGATTTCAGTGAGGCAGAACTGCACAGTCGGCAGCTTCGCTCTCTTTTCCAAAGTCATTGAGGTTCAATGGCAGGACAAAAGTCGCCTAGGATGCAGTGGTGTCTTCAGTCTGATCAAGCTCTCAGCACCTGCTTCAGTCGCCTTTGTGGACATTGGAACAAATTGGTCTCATCCTCCCATTCGGCCAGGGGAAGTTTTCACATGCTTGGGGTAAACACCCCCCAACTCAGTGATAGGTTTGAGGCCTGTTGGTTACCCTCAACCTGGTTTATCCCGTCTGCCAAGACAGTTTTACCAGGGTGTGGCCACTACAGTTTCTTGGAGCCACAGGTGAGAGTTGGGTGAAGGTAGATACCAAAGGGAGATGAGCAGCACCCCTTTCACCAAGTACTAAGTCCTCCCTGAATACCTCATAATTATAAAACTGAAGAAAGCAACGAGAAATGGATTCCCTAGAGAAATCACTTTGGGAACTTCCTTGTTGGAGAAATAAGTAAGGCTCTAGGTAGTCCTGTAGCTGACCAGGAGTAAGTGATTCCAGTAGGACTAAGTGAATATCAACCATAAATATACCTTCATTGGCTTTTTTTTAAGGGTTTTTTTTAAGGTTTTTTTTTTCAAGGCAAATGGGGTTAAGTGGCTTGCCCAAGGCCACACAGCTAGGTAATTATTAAGTGTCTGAGACCAGATTTGAACCCAGGTACTCCTGACTCCAAGGCCAGTGCTTTATCCACTACGCCACCTAGCCGCCCCCCTTCATTGGCTTTTGAGACCCACATGGATTTAGGGCTGGAGGGAAGGAAGTTGATGTTCCAGGAGTGAGTGTGTCTCAGGGGTCCTTCCATTCATCTTGGGAGTGCCTCCCCATTTGAAGATCAAACCTTTGGGTCTTAGGATGTGGCTACAGAGTGTGGGAGCAAGGACAGACAAGCTGACTGGTCCCTTCTGGGAGGGCTAACAATCATACGGTTTTTAGATCTCTTTTGGTCATTCACTTAGCAACTGATTTTAGGATCTTTTCGGCAAGTCAGTAAATTCCCAGAAGAACTAGGGTGAGGGATTCTCCATCCCCACCCCAAATGACATTTTCCTTTTTTGGTTATTTACTTGCTCCTGCCTATGTTGTTTCTAGCAGAAATGAAGTTCCTAAATGGGACCATCTCTGGGCACCTGGGGTCTACCATGGTGTCCCTAAGACAGCAGGCTCTCATTAAATGCTTAATGGCTCCATTGTTCATTTGGCCCTGATCTGATGAGATTTCCCTCTGCCTTTGGACCCTCCTTGAACACCTGGCCACCCTGGGACCCTCTCTCTTGTCCCTTTCCCTGCCTTCCTCTCTCCATCTGGTTGCCATCAATCCAGGTCTTTTCATGTTTCCAAGCACCAGGTGCCAAGAGGGAGCTCACCTTGCCACCAGGTGTTGTAACATCATTCTCTGGGTGGATCAGATTAGCCCTGGTCCAGTAAGATTGGTCTCAAAAGAAGTGTTGAAAGAACAGAACTATGAGATCTGTTTTCCTTCCATCTCCACCTGGAGCCCCTCAGAAGTGGGAAGGGTCTTCATGGCATTTAAGATAGAGTTTGATGAGGCTCTGAAGGTCATCCAACCCAATTCCCTCTTTTGACAAATGAGGAAACTGAAACCCAGGAGTCAGGACTGGGATGCAAGCCTTGATGTGGCTTTTCCCTACACCATGTGGTTTGGACAGGTAGGTTAGTTGGGGCCCAATGGCTGAGCTTAAGGCTACAAGATCTTCAACACTGTGGGAAGAAACCCGCCTTTCCCCAGCCCAGGCAGCCCAAGCAGAGTGTCCAGAGCTCTCCTAGACACTTCCCCTCTATTTGGGGTATAAACATAGATCAGCTGGCCAGGCCTGGATCGGTGGTACTGTTGGCACACTAAAGGCAACGGCCCATTTTTATTGATTCAGATGATGAGACATTGCCCTAGTTTTTGGTGGCCTCCAGGCTCCTCTGGGCAGTTGGAAATGGGTCAGGGATCCTCATGGCCACCAAGCCACTCTTGACAATAGGTTGGATCCAATGACTCTGACCACTTTGACCAAGGCCTCTTCAGCCCCTATCCCCCAGGCCTAGAACCTTCACTCCCCCACCTTATCTCTGTCCTACTTCTCTGGGCTCCTTCAAGTCTTTTCCACAGGAAGCCTTGGCCAGTCCCCCAGGATACTGGGTCTTCTGCTTTCTCTCTAATGATTATTTCTACTTTATCCTGTCCATAGCCTGCTTGCAGAGTTGTTTGCCTTTGTCTCCACCATTGGACCAGGAGATCCTTGAGAACAGGGCTGGGGATTATAGACTTTATTCAGATCTTGAGTGTCTAGCAGAGTACCTACTGACCATTTCTTTTGGGAAACAGGCCTTCCTGGCCTGTTCTTTTCATAAAGCTCACTAGCAGGGTCCTGTTTCATGAGATGTTAGGAGACTTCTGTCTGGACTGGCTCCCCCAGAACTCAAACGGTGGCTGTTCTCTCCCAATCAATGATTGGGGCTGGGGGTGCATTTCTGGGATACGTCTGCCCACTTCCCTTTATCAGAAGGAAAATGGAGGCTTCTCCAGATGCCACTAGCTAGTCCATCTCACCTGGGAGGTGTGTCTTTAGGGCCCAGGCCCAGGCCCGCTTCTGAACATCTGGATGACTATTCTCAGAGGGCAGTAAACAGCAGGTTGATTCAAAACTGGGAGGTGTTGGAAAACCCCTTGGGCAGAAGATTTCGAAATGAGATTTAGGTTAGAAAAAAACCCACAGTGGGAGGGGTTTTAAAGAATGAAAGATGGAAAAACTCCAAGCCAGATAGTAATTGAGAAAACAAGAAGAAATGAGAGGGTGGCAGTGGCAGGGATGGCGACAGAGATAGCTGTCTGCTAGGCCCAAGGCCACTGATGGGAGGCTACCACACAGTAGGGCTGCAGTGTTTGGATGAAGGCTTCCCCACAGTAGGATATATCGGCACTAGCAACATGGAAATGAACCTGAGGAAGTTCAGAGAGGACCAGAGAAAGAATCTGGGAGAATCAGTCTTTTTGGCTTGGGTCTGGGAAGGGAAAGCAGCTCAGGCGCCGCCTCTGAAGCAGCCCATGCCTACCGGGCCAGCAGGCTGCCTTGCTGGATATCTAAGTCAGACTGTTCTTTGCTCCAGCCAGTTTATATCAAAACCCTCCAGACTCCATCTATCTCCAGGTTCTTGGTGGCACCCAGTGAATTTTAAGTAGCACATTGACTATAAACAAAGGAGAAGGTAATAGTGATAGCAAGTTATGAATAGACAGGAGCAGAAACGGCTGGAATGAGAAGAGAAGGCTGAGGCTGGATAAAAGAAGGGGAGACAGAGAGAAACACCAAAGGAACAGAGGAATAAACCCTTGTCCTGCTCAGGGGCAAGGGGGGGGGACAGAGGAGGAAGATAGATTTCCCCCAAGTGGAGCAGAGGGTGACTAGGGTGGTCCACAAGGTATGTATGAGCCACCTGGGAGACTCTTTGAGTTCTATTGGATGGAGATCAGAACTGGGGCAACAGAGGGAAATAGCTGGCAACCAGTTAGAGAGGAGAGGTGGAAGGGCTTGGTGATTCACCCCAATGTTTGCTCCACCACTCAGGAGTCATTGCTCCCCTTGCTGTCTCGTGCAGGGTGGGGACCCACCTAACCAGAGTGACAACTTCGCCTCTCCTGGCTCCACTGATGACAGATGACATGCTGTGGCATCTTCACCCCACCCACATCAGCCCCCAAGTCTTTGGCAAAGAAAAACAGTAAACAAACCAGCAGGGGTGGCGGGGGGGGGGGGTCACAGACCTCTCTATGTATAGTTCCTTTAAGATAGATCTGGGCAAGCCCCGGCCCAGTGTTGATCTTGGGAACTTATAACCCTAATGATAACTAGGGTTTCCAGAAAAATCTAATGATTTCATGGAATTCTACAATCCTGGAACCAGAAAGCCCCCCATAAAGCTTCAAATTCAACACAACTGAGTAGAAAATCTGTTGACAAATGGTTATTCAGGATCCACTTGAAGTCCTCCACTGATGGGAAGCTCACTTCTTTAGGGCCATTTCTCTGCCATATGACAGACTAGAGAAGCTACAAAATGAAGCCCGAACCAGGCATTTCCTATTCTCCACCTAGTCTATGGAGTTCTCCTAAAATTACTAACCACTACTTAGAGCTCTAGGTTCCCTTGTCCATGGCATTCCCCTGACCTGTTGGGACAAGAAATGCATTTGACATGACTTGTGGACAAACTGTCCGGTTGCTGTTTCCCTTTCCAAATGCTCCAAATCCTTCCCTTGAGTGGTGCATTCTAGAATTTTACTAGGAAATGAAATCAAACTCAGTGGATTCTGATTGAGAGAATATACCTTCTGGCCCATCTCCAAGCCTTTGTCCACAGTTCTTTGGAGAACATCAAGTGCCACCAGCCAACAACCTCAGAAGAAGAAAAGAGGTTACTTGCTTCAGAATCACTTTGCTCTGCAGAGGTGGCCATTGGTTCCCCACCCTTGGAGCAGACCTGGCCTTCCCTGTAGGAGGGGGAAGCCTCTTGATTCCATAACATCAAATGATCCTATCCTGGCTTCTCCACAGCTAGATGACCTAGTGACTTCCCTTTTAGGTGCCTCAGTTTTGTGAGCTGTCAAATGGGAATAATGGTGCTTACATGCCTCACATGCCATTAGCAAGGAAAGCATTTTGTTGACAGTCACAAACTCTAGAAATAAGGTGTGTGGTGATTAAAGGCGGGACTGTAATAATAGGGCTAGCAGGAGTTTGTCTAGAGGATGGCAAGATGTCAAGAGGTTTGAAGAGGTTTAGTGGAAGGACCCAGGAGGTTTATCTTGGATAAGAGAGAGAGAGACGGGATCAGAGGGACCTAAGTCCTAGAAAGGCTCTTGTGGCTACAAGCAATTGGCCCCATTGGACAGAAGGAGAAACAGATCAAACTGGGCTGGGAAAATGACAGAACCAATCCAGGTTTGATAACAGGAACATCTCCTGGACCATACTATCACAGCGAGAGTAGAAGGGGTTCCCTGGGGGGTCTCCCGGTCCCCGGTTTCAGCTGGAGCCTGGAGAGAGAACATCTTGGAAGTCAAAGAGAACTCCTTGAGGGTCCTGTTGATTTTTCCATGGCTCCTCTTTCCCTGATTTCCTTAGCTCTTAATACAATGTTAGGTCCTCTTCTCTTTCTTCTTTGCCTTCATCAAATCTCAACCAGTCCCCCCGCTAGTGAAGTCCCAACCTCCTTAGCAAATATGGGTCCAAGTTCTCCAGGCTCTGGGTCCCACTTCAGTCCTTTACCCAGAAGCCTGAAATTCATATCCTCTTCTCTCTTCAGTCCCCAATACTGTGGGGGCTGCTTGGGGGAAAAGCCCCATGTGCTGCTCCAGGCCTTGTCTGGCAGCTCACTTCTCTTAGTGTGCCATCCTGCCATTCCAGTCAACAGGAAGGGGTGTGAAGGGGTGTGGGGGGAAACTGCCCACCAGACTGGGGACTCCTCAGAAGAAAAGCCCAAGAGGCTGGACCAGAGTACTCAGCCAGCACATGAATGCACGCACACTCTCACATCTATACAAGACCCTTCCTGCTTCTCCCCTTATTCTGTATTGAGTTGGTGCAAACCCCCTCTTTGTCCAGGTGGCTTTCCCTGGAGATTAGCTTTCTGAAGACAGGGACCTTTTCATCTTCATTTCTGAGTTCCCGTTGCCTGGGACAATGTAGGTCCTAAAAGATGTTTGCTGAATGAGTTAGGGACTACGTGGGATTTGGGAGCTTCTTTTGGGAAGGGGCAAAAAGGACTCATCGGGCTTAGGGCGGAGACCAGGTGAAGCTAGAGTGAGCATCAGTGTCCAAGACCAAGCCCACGAAGAAACAGTCATAATAAGGGAGCTCCAGGCTGCGGGACTTGGGCGACACATCTTCTTGTTGGGCCTTGCGTGAGGTTAATCCTCCCTCCTCTTCCGGAGTGCCAGGCGGAGCCCGTTCCTTTTGCCCTGTTATTACCGCTGGCAGAGGGAGAACCAGGCAGGTTTGTTTGTGCCCCGGGGAAGGAGAGGCTCAAGTCATTCCAGTTCTCCTGGTCCTGCTCATCCTCTGCATGGCGGGGGAGGAACCGCTGGGGCCTGTTACCTGGAGTCCCTCCAGGGAGGGGCTGGCAAGAGCCGGATGGACTGGAGCAGCAGAGAGGGCTGAGGGTGGCACCTCTGGTCCTGGCCAACAGCATTGTTGTGTTTGGAAAGACAGGCCTGTGGGGAGGAGGTCAATGGATGTGGGAAGGGCTCTAGGAGCTTGAGTCATCCCCAGGTTATGAGGGCCTAGAACCTCTTCTGAGGTTCTCCCACACCAGAAGCCAGCTCAGATGAACTGTTCTTCTTCTTGCCCCTTCCGGTCCTGGAGACAGAATCCTCCAGAACCTGCTGCATCTGGATGTTTGCAGAAGACAGATATTGGGGCTGGATGGGGCTGGGCTTCCTGGAGCAAAAGTAGTTCCCATCTTCCAAGACATCTCCCTGTTTTAGTTTCAACTGCTGACCCACATATCCTTCATAGTAGAAACTGAGAATTTTGAGATTTTGCTCTCTGGCTCTGTCTCTCCCTCTCCCTTTCCCTCCAAGTGCTTGCTCTCTCTCTCTCTCTCTCTCTCTCTCTCTCTCTCTCTCTCTCTCTCTCCTCTTCCTCTTTCTCTGTCTCTCCTTCTTCTTCCTCTCCTCCTCCTCCTCCTCCTCTCTTTCTTTCTCTCTCCTCTCCCTCTTTCTCTGTCTCTCTCTGTCTCTCTTCCCCACACCACCCCCTCTCTTCCCCCTCTCTTCCACTCCCTCCCTCTCCCTTCTTCTCTCTGTGTCTGTCTGTGTCTGTTTCTCTCCCTCTCCTCCCTTTCCTTCTCTCTCTCTCTCTCTCTCTCTCTCTCTCTCTCTCTCTCTCTCTCTCTCTCTCTCTCTCTCTCTCTCCCCCTCTCCCTCGCTCCCTTTCTCCCTTTCTCCCTTTCTCCCTTTCTCTTCTCCTCCCTTCTTCTTCCCTTGTCTTAGGCTCTTTTTCTGTTTCTCAGTAAACTGAGAAGCCAGATCCATGGGGCTCTTCACTGGAGACTTTCACATTGAGCTAGTAAAGGCCAGATCAGAGTGCACCTGACCGACTGTCCTCAAGTCCACATCTCCAGCTGTTCCAAAACAGCAACTTGGCTGAGTGCTTTGCTAATATCCTTTGCTAGAAATCTAGGGAAACCATGTGACAACGTTCTCCTGATTGAAAAATAACACTCCAAAGTAAAAAAAAAAGGAATGATATTTGTTCTGCTCTTCAAGAAGTCAGGATGGAGCAGAGAGCGTACCCCGAGACTTCCCCTAAAGAGTCCAACCTTTCTAGGTGGAATTAAAATTCAGAGATGTTGAAATGGAAAGGGAAGACCTTCAGATGTAAAATAGCCTTTTGCCACTCAAGAAGGGAAGGGAGATTTGAGAAGTCCCATTGCTAATGAAGAGGCCGGACTTGGACCTTAGTCTTTAAAGATCAAACCTTGGGGGCCTTTTCTTAATCTTCCTTCTTGACCTCTCTATTGCCTGTGACACAGTGCATCACCCACTTCTGCCCATAGTCTCTTCTCTCTAGGCTTTTGGGACACATCAACATCCCTGCCCTACTTTTCGGCTCTCTCTTCACTGCTCCTCGGTCTTTATCCAGATCAGGTCCTCTTCTCTATTACTTCACTTGAGCTCATCAACTCTGTGTTCATGATTCTCCTATCTACTTCTCAAACCTGACCTCCAGTCTCTCATCTCCAACTGCTCTTTAGACATCCTGAAGTGCTTAACTCACAGAAAGCTTAAATTCAAAATAGCTAAGAAAACTCAATTCTCTTTCCCCCAAATTCTCCCCTTCCAGTTCTCCAGGCTGATAACCTAGGAGTCCCCCTGGATGCTTCACTCTTTTTCCCCCCATATCCAGTCTATTGCTTGTTGCCAAGGCCTGTTGTTGGGGTTTTCTTGGCAAAGATACTGGAGTGATTTGGCATTTCCTTCTCCAACTCACTTTACAGATGAGGAAATTAAGAGAAACAAGATAGAATGACTTGCCCAGGGTCACACAGTGAGTGTCTGAGGCCAGATTTAATGGCTGACATTGGGCCCCACACTCTTATCCACTGAGCCACAGAATGCCTAGATACCTTTGGAACACCTCTCTCATATGCCTCCTTACCAGTCTAGTGCTCATGCCAACAACCTCCTGGTGGATCTGCCTGCCTTAGGTCCATCCTCAAGTTCACTGTCAAGGTGATCTTCCTAGAGAGCAGTCTGACCATAGCAGGTCCCTGACATTGGTAGTCATTCTTTGTTCTCACAGAGGACCCAAAGACATCACCATGTTACATTCAAGGAATAGTATGTCTGATTGTAGCTGATCAGACCAATATGAGCTTGGAAGGCTCTGCCACAAATAATCCATGTGAGCATTTGGAGTGGAGGCTCTAAATTTGTGCATTTTGTATTTTTTTTTTGAGCTACTGTAACACTGCTTTGCTCATAGAACACTGAACCTTCTTTGATGAGGGCATGTCATGGTAGGAGGTCCTGTGCACTGTCTCCAATATCATACAATCTATTCCAGAGTCTTTAGAGAGACCCTTAGAGTATCACTTCCTCTGATCACCATGTGAGAGCTTGTCTTGTGTGAGTTCTCCATAAAAGTCTTTTTGGCAAGCCCACGTCCGGCATTCAAACAACGTGGCCAGTCCATCAGAATTGCCCTCTCTGTAGGAATGTTAGAATGCTTACCAGTTTAGCTCCAGAAAGAACCTCATGTCTAGTACCTTCTGCCAGGTGATCTTTGGAATCTTCCCAAGACAATTTAAGTGGAAGCAATTCAGTTTCCTGACATGGTGTAGGTGGACTGTCCAGGTCTCACAGGCATATAGCAATGAGGTCAGGCAATGACTCTGTAGACCTTCAGTCTGGTAGTCAGCCTAATCCCTCTTCTCTCCCACATTTTCTTTTGGAGCCTCCCAAACACTGAGCTAGCTCTGGCAATGCCAGTGTCAACCTCATTGTCAATGAGGACCTCCCTGGAAAGGACACTGCCAAGGGAAGTGAACTTATTCAGGATATTCAAAACTTCTCCTTTTGCCATAACAGAAGATTAGCCAGAACCTGTGCAAACACACTGGTGGAGATTTATAATGCTGATACAACTTCTCTGGGCATTTTGCCATGATCTATTTTATCATGATCTTCCACAAGTCTTCATGAGTGACAGTATCAAAGAGCTTGGACAGATTCCACTCATTAGCAGCACACGGAATCCAGTGGCTCTGAAAGATGAATAGCTCTTGTGGCGGAGGGCTCAGCAGGTATCACATCTAAATGGCAGCCCTGAGTGAAACAAGGTTGTGAATAAAGGCTGGCTTACCGAAGTCGGAGCTGAATACATGTTTTTCTGGAGTACGCCATGAAGCCCAGGTAGACGTGGCAACCAAAACTAATCTAGTCAACCAACTTATATGCCTGCCAAAAGCAATGAATGGCAACCTCATGACAATTCAATTGTCACTTCCAGAAAATGCCACCTCACCCTCATCATCATCAGAGGATGAACTCTGATGAGGTTAAAGAGAAATCTAATGGAGACTTCCATAAAAGGGTAGTGTAGGGGGTGTCTTTTCATTTCCTTTCATTCAAGTCCCATTTGATCTTTATAATTCTGTTATATTTATTTTTGATTGCTGATGTCATTCTTTCCATTCCCATTTTGTAGTTACTGTACATATATATATATATATATATATTTGCTCTCCCTCTGTATTGGTTCATCTAGATTTTTTCCTTCTCTGTATTCATCAAACACATTTTTAAAAATAACTTAAGATCATTTAGTGAGTTGCTAAGAATTAGATTTTTTAAAAAAATTATTCACATTTTGTTTTTACATTGCACCTATTTTCAGATTATCCTCCATTATCATTGTTGAGGAATGTATAACTCTTTATGACCCCACATTTAGGGTTTTCTTGGAAAAAAATACTAGTGGTTTGTCATTTCATCCATTTATTTTATAGCTGAGAAACTGAGGCAAACAGGATTAAATGACTTGCCCAATGTCACAAAATAAGCGTCTGAGGTCAGATTTGAATTCAGGAAGATGAGTCTTCCTGACTCCAAGCCCAGGACTTGATCCACTACCTAGCTACCTAGCTGCCCCAAGCACATCATTTCTTGCAGTTTAACTGTTCTCCAATAGATGAGTTTCTGCTTTATTTTCAATTCTTAACTCTCACAAAAAGTGCTGCTGTAAATATGTTTGAGTCTACAGTGACTTTTTTCTTATCAGTGGAGTATCTTATCAATGGAGTTTTTGTTGGTCCAATAAAAGAATCTCTGGTTCAGACCTTCTAGTGTCATTTTAGTCCCTTTCTTTGCACAGTTGTAAATTGCTTTCTAAGATGGTCAGACCACTCTATACTCCATTAACAAGGGGTTAGTGTGCTTGCCTTCCCACGACCCTTCCAATATTCACTACTGTTGGGTTTTGTCACTTAGGCCAGTTTTCTAGGTGTGTGGTAAAACATTAGGGTAGTTTTGATTTATACTTGTTTCTCTTATTGTTAAGTGACTGTTAGTTCATATCCTTTGACCATTCATTTATTGGGAAATGGTTATTAGTTTTATATTGAATAATTGCTTTTATGTCTTGGATGCCAAACCTTTGTCAGAGAAATTTGATAAAAAGGTTTTTTTTTTCCTCATTTGACTGTTTCCCTTAGATGCCTTAATGCTGTCTGGACAGAGGGGCTTCCAGTTTTAAGTTGCCTCTTCTACTGAAGACACTGAATTATGAATCTGCATCATTCATGATTTTAGGGTAGCCTATGGTCTCAAATTCTGTGAGGTCCTCTGTTGTATCAAATGGATCCTTTCCTCCCCTCCCTCCCTCCCTTCTTTGTTTCTTCTACTCTTATAAGCACTATTGACTCATAAACGCCTGCATTTGTCTACTGTATTGGAAGGCGGGGTTTTCTTCTGTTGTTAGGGTTTTTCTAGCGGACTTATCTGTTTATATTCAACGTCTTTGCTATTTCTCCTTCCTGATGTCTTTGGTACTTTCAGTCTTTTCCTCCCCTTAGTTTCCCTTGTCACTTATGTCATGGCTCAGTCCCCTTTGATGCTTCCACCTCCTCCCACACTGGACAATGCACAGTTCACCTGCCTGAGGTCTCGGGGGGGGGGGTCAGAACTGGCCCCACTGGATGCTGGGTTCTCCCCCAAGCCTTGGCAGAGGCCCAGCCTCGTAGCCAGCTCTTTGTCCCAGCACCAGCAGTCAGAGCTTTGCAGCACTGGTGCTTCTGGGGTGCAGGCCCTCCCTTACCCCCCCTTGCTGGTTTTTGCCCCTGAGGGGCTCATGGATAGGGAAGCCTGAACAAATGTCCTTAGTCTGGAGCTAGAGGAAGGGGCAGTAGGGTTCCGGGGACAGAAGTGGGTTTGGATGGGAGGCTCTGGTGTTGCAAGGATAGCTTTGCTGCCAGTAGGGTAAGGGGCTGGGGGTGGGGGTGGGGGATGCAGAATGAGCTCTGCCAGTCACTTGAGTGAGAATTCCTGGGTTTGGGCTTGGTTTGTTGAACCTTCTGAGGGTCCTAGACCATGGAACCCATGATGGTGCTTTATCTTTGGTGTATCATTTCTGTTTGGAAGAGATTCGAGAGGTTGTGGGGATCAGAGGAAATGTGAGTCCTGTTCACAGGACCCAGAAGTCTTGTGCTTAATAAATATTGATTTTCTGAGCCTCTCTGAACCTCCTCCCCCCAGCTGCTTGTACTTGCTCCCCAAATTAACTTGTTTTGGGCCCTCTTGGGGTCTCCTCCAATAGAATGTTAGTGGCAGAGAATGGAACTCTTCACCTGAGTCAGGAATCTGACCCCTGAGCAACTCATTTAACCTGTTTGCCGCAACTTCTTCCTAAGACTGTCACAAAGAGCTTGGTAAACTTGAAAGCTTCATAAAATTGTTAGCCATGAAGTCATGGCTGAGTGTCCTGTTTGGCAGAGGTAGGATTTGCATCCAGAGCCTGGGCCTGCCTGCTGCCCTGCCTTAGTTTTTTGTCTCCACTGCTTTACTTTGTAGCTGTGCAACACAGGGGGCTATTCCTGTGTAGGCCCGATGCTCATCTTACAGAGAACGCCTCTGGGGGGAGCCGCATACTGTGGGGTTGTCTGTAGGCGTCTGAGGCAGTTGGGCCTTCGGACCACAGCCTGCCTCACGCTTACTGTGTGACCTTGGGCGAGTCACATCAGGCACTCCCTTAACTGTAAGATGGGGCAATAATAACACTACCTGCCTCGGAAGGATGTGGGGAAGAGTCAAATGAGAAACTGATTCACTTTGCCTGGTCAGGGCTAGCAAGGAGGAGGCGACTGGCACCCCCTGGCTTCCCTCTCTCACTAAGTCTGAATACCCCCCACAACAAAGATGGTCTTAGGTGGGTCCTTCCCGGAGAGGTCTCCAGGGGAGGGGGCTCCTCAGATCCCCACTCTCCTTCCCCTTAGCCCCTCATGCCATGCCAGTCTAAAGGTCATGGCACCATCCCTGACCCTGGGCTCCTGAGTCTGGCACTTCCAGAGCTCTGTTCCTCTGGCAAGATTTTTCCCTCCCTTCTTTCTTTAGTCTGATTCCATCAACGAGGCTGGGCAGGCCAGGATGGGGTTAAGGAGGGGGTTAATGGTCCTGCGGCTCAGTGACCCTAGTCAAGACCCTTCCTCTCTGGAGGGCTTTTAAACCAAGGTCCTTGAACTGGATAAGCTCCAGGGTCCCATTGGAGCTCTGGCATTCTGTGATGCCCAGAGGGGGCAGGGCTGTGGGGGTGAGGAGAGGGAAGGGAGGGGTCTAGGCCAGCAAGACACCAAAGAGGGTTTAGATTTTATTGACGAACAGAAAAACCAGTTACAAAATCAAACAGACAACACAGAGCCTGGTGACGCCAGCCAGCAGAGCCGGTGGGTAGTGATAAAAACATGTAAACCAACTGGGCTGCCGTGTAGACATTAGCCCCCCAGACCTTCTGGCAGAGGAGCGTTAAAACAAAAGATCCTGAGGGTGTACCCCGGGTGGACTGGCAAGGGAGCAATGGGAACCTGGAGGCAAGATGGAGGAAGAGCCGGGTGGGTTCCCCAGCAGCGGGGGCACCTAAGCCAGACTGATGACCACAGTCAGAGGTCTTATCCGCTGGCAAGGCTGGAAGGATGTGGGACCGGTTCTTCCCTTGACCACAATGAAGAATCCACAGAAGCCTCAGGCCAGCTCCCTTACTTTAGGGCCACAACAAATGGAAAAGTGGACAAAAGAATAGCTTTTTTCTTTAAATGGTAGAAACATCAGAGAACTGGGATGCAGCTTCCCCACCATTGTAAACTGAGCATCATCTGGGGGATGGGGGCCCACAGGGTCAGCTGAAGGGCCATGTCGGGACCCCTGGACCCTGCCCGCCCCACAGAGGTTCAGAAGCCCCCTCACCTGGCCCCCGTCTATGCTACTCCCTTTCAGGTGATGGAGATGGTGGATTCTGGGTGACACAGGCAGAGCCAGTGGGAATCAACCAGAGTGGTGAGTACCCACGTGGCCCTGGGGTGGGGAGCTGCCAGGGGATCGTGGCAGAAGGACCTTGTCTGAGCCAGGCCTCGGGGGACACAAGAACTTGGGCCCACAGGGATGAGCCTTGGAGGAGGTAGGGATGGAGAAGAGCTTCCAACAATATATTACTCTCTGTACATATGTGCTCTTTGTAAAAGGCCTTGGGTGAGGCCGGGGAGGGGACTCGAACCCCTGACAGCAGCCACCTTGAGTAAGGGTCTTCCCTTCAAGTCCTCCTGATGAGGAAGTCTTTGTTCAGCTAGTGGCTGCTTCTCCCTGAACCCCTCATACTGGGGCTCCAAAGCAGGGGAACCCTCCTTAGCCAAGGGAGGTGAGACACCCCAGCTCTGTGTCCTCTCTGGCTCTGCAGAGACGAAGCACACTGGGGCCCCTGTGCCTGAGGGGGCTCCTTTCCCAAATGCTTGGGCTGCAGCGGGCTCAGTGCGCTCTCGGGGTGAAGGCCCGACCCACGTTAGGGTCTGGAGACAGGGATGGTTTGGCAGAAGGGTCCCCAGAGCTGAGGAGGGGCTGGTACTGTGTGGGTGACCTGTACCCTGGGAGTCCCTCACCCAGATGTTCTGGCTGTGGTGAACTTGGTGCCCTCCCTTGGGGAGGCAGAGGCCCCAGCCTCCCCAGAGTTAGAGGTGGCGGTCATTTTGCAGCAGGGTGGTGACCGTGGTCTGCAGGGCGCCGGTAACCTTCTTGGAGGTCTTCCTGAGCAGCGGGCTGTCGGGGTGGTGCTCCTTGAGGTGTAGGACGTGGCCTTCCTGGCTGTCAGAGGTGCAGCCGCACTCCTCGCAGACATAGAGCTTGGCGCGCCGTTCTTTGTAGGCGTATTTCTGCTGCACACCATGGATCTTCTTGAGGTGTGACTCAAGGGAGCAGCGCTGGGTGAAGGCTTTGTCACACAAGCTACATTTGTAGGGGCGCACACCTGGAGGGCAGGGAGGGGCGGTGACGGGGGGTGCCATGCTCCGGACCACCCAGCCTGGGTCCCTGCCCCCGGCGGGGCCTCCCGCAACCCTCCCTGGCACCGGAAGGTGGCAGATGCATACTCGCCCCTGCACCGTCTGGTCCAGGGCCCCACTCACCAGTGTGTGTGCGCACGTGTCTTTTGAGGTCAAAGGTGTCATTGAAGCCCTTCCCGCAGTAGGTGCAGAGGTGCCTCTTGACGTCATTGTGGCACTTCATGTGTCGGTTGAGCATGCGCTGGTAGGTGAAGGCCTTGTGGCAGATGTGGCAGGTGAAGAGCTCCCCACTCGAGCCATCTCCCACAGTCACCTGCCCGGGACAGAGGCCTGAGTGACCACAGGCAGAGCCCAGCCCCAGTGTCCAGGATGCTCAGGCCCCGGCCCTTCCCCACCCCCCCTCTCCTGACCGCCCCGGCCAGCTTCTGAGCACCCTGCCTGGCTCTGGCCATGACCACTGGCACCGGGATGGGCGTGAGGCTGGAACGAGCACGGAGTCTGTGCCGGGTTCACCTCCTAGACAGTGCCAGTGGTCAGGGACCCCAGGGGGAGGGTCCAATGTTCTCCCAAGGACCTGAGCGTGCTGGTCAGCTGCCAGGGCCTCCAGGTCATGGTCCTCAGAAAGCCCACCCCCACCCCGGCCCTGAGTTAGAGGATATCCGCTCCGAAGGCGAATCTACCCCGGCTCTCTGCCCTTTGCAGGGGACCCTGGTTCCTGCTCCTGGTACTGTTCCTCTGCCACCCTGAA
This sequence comes from Macrotis lagotis, assembly GCF_037893015.1. Lineage (NCBI taxonomy): Eukaryota > Metazoa > Chordata > Mammalia > Peramelemorphia > Peramelidae > Macrotis > Macrotis lagotis. Next base: position 282,986,929 of record NC_133660.1, read on the forward strand.
GTCGGGCCAGGCTCCTCACCTTCATCTTGGGCCTCAGAAGGCCGTGGTCGTGGGTCTGAGGGTCAGTGAGACGGCCCAGGTCTTCCGAAGGCAACTGTGCCACCACACAGGGTGCAGGAGCGGTGCCATAGCCAGGCTCCCGAAGACTCATGTCCAGGGCCAGCGGACAGGATGGAGGCTCAGCCACAGATGGCTCCAGAGCATGGTAGGGCTGCGGGGGGCAGAAGCCGAGGCTGACTGTGGACAAGAGAGCCGGTGCATTAGGACCGAGAACGTACAGCCGGAGAACATTCTAGTCTTAGTGTGCCTAGAGGGGGCAGCCTGGAACCCAGCGCCAAGGGCGAGGGGAGCTCGGCGTGGCCCCCTCCCATCCAGGCCTCCCCATTAGGATAATTGCAGGCGACGCCAGCCAAGCAGGCATCCCGGCTCAGAGACATGCCCGCTGAGTAATGGTGTCTTAGCGGAACTGGGAGGATTCGTCCTTCTCTGCCAATCAGCCACCACGGTGAACTGCCTTGTGCCCCACCTGGGCCGGTCCCTCTGGATTCCTGGTGGGGGCCCCACCCCCTTTCTTGGCGAAAACCCTGGCCAGCTCTCTGAAGTCATTGGGTATCTCCCCAGAGCCTTTGCACCCGGGAGGGGGCGGATGGCTCCGGCCCAGTCAGGCAGGCAAACAGGCCACGGGGAGGAGCAGGGAGGCGGCTGGCGCTGCAACAGGTGGATTCACCCTAACAGTCTCCTGGGCGGGCTGCCCAAGCCTTACACAAGCCGCCCCCGCGCCGGGGACCGCTTAGTGTGGCAGAGAGAGCTGGGTTGGGCTCCCCGGGGCACAGCACCGATACCTGGCAGCCCTCGCTGTGCCACTCCCCGTGGCAGCCAGGTGGGCAGGCCGGCCTCTCGCTGGCCCCGTGAGTAGCGGAGGCCAGGCTTCCCGGCCACGTTTCCAGGCAAAGTTTTCACTTTGGGAACAAGTATCAGTTTGTTGGTTTTCGTTTGACAAGAAAGAGTTTGGTTGGCACTGGCTGGGGAGCCTGCGTAACTGGAAGCAGAGGCCAAGGCTTAGACAAAGAGTGGGAGGGTCGGGGAGGGGTGAGAGAGGAAGGAAGCCCCTCGCCTGGCCCCCCCCACAAGAGGCTCTTGTGGGGCTGAGCTCCCAGCTCCCTTGGGCTGCCCCGCCAGCTCTGGCAGCTCAGGTATGGGGGTGGGTGAGGGCAAGGTGAGGCACAGAAGCCATCACCCGTAGGAGCCTCATCCCTGCTCAGCCAGGATAGTACAACAGGTGTCCCTGGGTCTGTGGGCCAGGCCTGATCCTTGAGCACAGAGCTCCCCAGGCCCAAGGGGAAAAGGAGTGCTGTCTGCTCCCCTGGAGGGGATCTCGGGAGCTGGGCCAGCTCTGCTTCTTCTCACACAGGTGAGGGGCTGGGGTGAAACCAGACAGGCAGCAGAGGCCCCCAGCCAGGGTGGGAACCAGTTTGCCTCAGACCCACCCGCCCCTGCTGGACCGGTCCTCCCTCCCTGCCCCCATTAGCATGTTGGGTGCTGCCCTTCACCCGGTGGGTGTGGGTGTCGGAGCGTGCGTGTCACCAGAGTGGCCGGAGCCCCAGGCAGGACGCAGAACAGGTTGGGTCCCTGTTGGTAGGGCGCCCTGGCCCCTAATTGAGTGTTTCCGGTGAGGCGGAGGCCCGCTCATCACCTGCCCACAGCCCAGCCATGGTGCAAGCCCTGCTGCCTGGGCCTCTGGCTCCTCCCCTCAGGGTCAGCTGCTCTTGGCCTGACTTTTCTCCAAGCATGTCCCTGCCCATCCTAGCTGGTCCTCCTGGGGGTCTCAGTGTCTCTAACTGTAAAATGAGACCCCCGTGGGAGGGGGAGGGCAGGTGCTGGAGACTCCTAGCTGAGGAAGCTGGGACCCCCAGCACCCCAACCTCTCCTGGAGGCTGCCTAGCTTTGTCCACACAACCCTGAGAGGCCAGCGGTCAGCAGAGGCAGGCAAGGGGACCCATGACCGTGTCGGGAGAAATGACAGGGTGCGTCGGCCCGTGGCCGGCATTCACCCACGATGCCGGGGTACGCATTCCTCTTTGCCAAGGTCTCCACAAAGGGCTGTGCATTATCCTCCCAGCATCGGCAGCGTGAGCCGTACATACAGCGGGTGCTCAATAAATGCTTCCCGAAGGCCAGGTGGCTCTCCCTCCCTCCCTGCCCAGGGTCTGCTTCTTGGGGTGAGCAGGGAGTACACCCATGGTCCTCTATTTACCCTGGCTGGCATCTGCCCCCGGGGCTCCCGAGAAACAAACAAAGCTGACGCCTGGATGATTCCGGCGGCGTGCTCTGATGCGTTCAGCTCTTAGTCACTGAGGTGGGCTGGATGAGAACTGGAAGCGGGGGCCCTGCCTGCCCGGCCTCCCTCCTCTGCCCTCCATGAACCCCTGCCAACCCCCTGGGCCTCGGCAGGTTTTGACCCGTACCGTCGGCGTCAACCTGGGAAAACCGCTCCAGTCTCTGGCGGCCTCTGTTTGCCCTCCCGTAAAAGGGGCCCACGGGGCTGAAGGGAGGACAGCACTGCCCGGCCGGGGCCCCTTCTCTAGGCCTCGGCTCCCTCCCGTGTGAAAGGGGGGACCTTGCAGTCCGGTCGGCTTGGAGGTCTGTGGCCTGCTGAGGCCTCCAGACACATCTCTGCCTTGCTCGGGTGCCTCTCCCCGCAGGGTCCGGGGAGGGGACCACCTATGCTGGGAATCGTTCCCAAGATGGCCTGGACCGTGGGGCTGATCTTACCCCACATCCAACGTTGGCCTAATAGAGGAAAAGCAATCTAGGTGTTGGCAGGAAGGGGGGCCTGGGGCTCCTGGGGGGCAGCGAGGCTGCCTGGCCCCCCAGACCCTGGGCAGCTCCGATTCCTGGGTTCTGTCCTTGGCCCAGCCAGGTCAGGAGACCAAGGGGAAAATCTCAGGGCCGGGGAGACAGTTTAGGGCTTGCCCCATGACCCCAGGGGTCCAGGGTTACCCCAGAGCTGCGCCCTCTTGGCTCGGCCACCCATACAAGGTTTTTTCCTAAGGGTGAGATGCTCGGAGATCCTCACGGCCGGGTTGGCCATCGCAGCCGGACGGTTCCCCAGCTTGAGGGCCCCTCCCCCCTGTCTCCCCTCCGGAGGGCGCAGGGTCAGGCTCTGGGGGGTCTCGGGAGGCGGGGGAGACGCGCCCAGCAAGTTTCTGGGGTTGACGCCAAGAGGGGGAGAGGCCCGGGGCCTGGCTGTGGGGAGGGAGGGTGGGAGGGAAGGGGGAAGGAAGAAAAGGGGAGCAGGGCGGATGTTGGGGTGAGCTAGGGGCGCACTTTGGGCCTGGGCCAGGGAGCCCCCGAGCTAGTGCTGTCGCTGGGGGGGGGTGAGCGGTCCCGCCCCGCGCGGCGCCCCCCGCCGCCCCCGGGGACGACCCCCTGTGCCTCCCCAGGCCCGCCGGCCCCGGCCCGGCGCGCGTGGCCCCGGCGCAGCCGCGTCCCTCGGGCCGCGGAGCCCCGACGCCGCTCACCCGGCACGTAGATCTCGCCGCGCTCCTCGTCGGGCAGCGCGCTCCAGTCGCGCTTGCCCGTGGACACGCAGGGCTTCTTGACCAGGAAGGCCCGGGGCATGGCGGCGGGCGGCGGGCGGCGGGCGGCGGGCGGCGGGCAGCGCGGGCAGCGCGGGCAGCGCGGGGCTCTGGCCCGGCCCGACGGCGCGCACTTTATGGGCGGCTGCGTGCGCCGGGGCGGGCCGGCGGGAGGGGCCGGGCACGGCGCATGCGTGCCGGGATAACGGGCGCCTCACCTGGCCGCCACCTGCCCGGCCGGTTCCCGCGGCCGTCGGGGCGCCGCCCCCCCGGGGAGCTCCAAGCGCCCGGGGGAGGCGGGGACGGCGGGGGGACCCCGCGGGGAGCCCCGGACGCCCCGGACGCCGGGGCCCAGAGCGAGCCTCGGACCCCGGCCCGGGGGGCAAGAGGGGCGGGGCTGCGGGGAGGGGGAGGGGGCCCCGCTGCTCTGCCTGAGGAGTCGGGGACCCGGAAGCCTCGGTTGCTTCTGGTGCCCCCCCGCCGTACGCCGGTGCCCCACACGGCTCCCACTGGTGCCCTCCACCGTGCCACCGGTGCCCCCTGCACAGCACGGAGGCAGAGCTGCGTCTCTGGAAAGGGCTCATTAGAGGTTGCGGGTCAGAAGAGCAAGCCGAGGTCAGTGGGGAACTGAGGGCACCTTCGGGGGTCAGCCGGCTTTGGGAGTGGGGGAGCCCTCCAGCCCTCGCACACCTGGGCCCAGCTGAGTCTCACCTCCCACACAGGGTGCGTGCCCAGACGCACAAGCTCAGCCGCTGCCCTCGGGTACGAGGCCTGACCTGGCACCCCTGGGTCCGGGCCTCTTGGCGAATTTGCCCCAACTCCCCCCGGGTGCCTACTCTGGGGACAAGGTACCAAGGGGCCAGGCTTTGCTGGGTTAACTCCAGGACCCTCCCGACCACCGGGAAGGGGGGGGTTCTATTATGCCAGGCTCCAGATGGGGAAGCAAAGTCCAGGGAGGCAGCAAGGATGCACCTGAGGTGGGATTCGCAGTCAGATGTTCATGAGCCCCAGCCACCGCCCCCACCCCCAACACCAGCCCAGCCAGCCCGACTTGGACAGGGCCCTGAGACCCTTCCCATGCCCCGGCCTCCCCTCAGCTCCAGACTGAAACCACAGCTCCAGTTTGGGTCGGGGGGCTCTTCGGTCTGCTCGTCTGATTCTCATCAGCATGATAAAGGGCCAGGGGCACCGTACACGAGGGGGTTCCGCAGGGCGGAAGGCAAGGGTCCCCGACCACAACGCAGCCAGGAAGGCCTAAAGAATTGCCGGGGTCGGCTCCCCGCTCCCGGGGGGGGGGGCGAGGGGTCACCTGAGGCCAGCAGACGTGGACCCCGGGCTCACAGCCATCAGGTAGGGGAATTCAGGGTCATCGAATAAGGGTGTATCCACACTAGAATCCCTCCAGTGCCTTCCTCTCAGTCTATAGGCTAAAGGTGAGCTTGGGAACTCTCCGAGCCTCAGCTGTCAAATGCGGGGGTTGCCGGTCACCTCTGAGGTCTGATGTCTACAGCTTTGTGGGGCTAGATAGTGCAGGGAGTATTGGGGTTTACAGCCAAGAAAATTGAGGCTTACGTCAAAAGACTAGACCAGGATCACACAGATCCAGTGCTCTTTCCCCAACCCTCAAATTGTCGCCTTGCTGGTCACTTTTCAAAAGTCACAGCCTCCTTAAAAACGAGGGCTTGCTCTTGGCCCCGAGTCCCCAGCCCAACACCACGCCTCGAATTTGGTGGGTGAGTGCAGTGCTCCATGAATGGAACTGGAAGCTGCTGCGGTAGTGACCCCACATTAGGAAGCTTCAAGTCTAAGGTAAACAGCCCTGGAAAAACTTGGCCCAAGATTGTGGACTTCTCCAAGCTGGCTGCATTTTCCTCATTGGGGTCTTGGGCTATGAGAAGCAGGATTTAGTTTTTTTTTTTAAACTTAGAGTTAAAAGCTAAAATAAAGAGCCCATTTTTTTCTTTCCCTCCTACTTTCCTCCCCCATTTGAAAAAAGAGATAAAACCAGAATCCTGGTAACACAACATGCAATTCTCCCATCAGCCATGTCCCAAAACATCTTTCATTCTGCATCTCACATCCCCCTCACCTCAGAAGGCAACATTTTCAATTTTAGACATGGCCCGTGTTTGGAGTTTGACTGTCCTCAGCATACTATGATTTTTTTGAATTGTTCAAGGGGGTTAAGAGTGTGGGAAGAAGAAAGAATCAACATAAAAAATTTTAAAATACAAAGACAAAAATCTGCCTGGTTTTTTTTTATAACCATTTTATCAATTGGTGAATGACCCTTTTTCATATAAATTTCAATCAATTCCTTACATACCTGGGTAATGATACCTTTCAAGAAAATTTACTGCAAAGATTTGTTTTTAACTGTTTTTCTTCTAATTTTAACTTTTCTAGTTTTGTTTGTACTAAACTTTTTAAATTGAATTTTCCTCTCCTTTCCCTTTACAAAGAAGAGAGTAACGAGTGAGAAGGATGTACTACCCTAAGCACCTCTCAGTCTTCATCTGCTCCCACCCTCCTACCTTCTCTTTGCCCAAAGTCATTCCTAGGTCCTTTCCTTTTCTTTCCCTTTCAACCAACTCTTGTGATTCACCCCGAGGTTGGAGTTTGCTTTGCTTGTGACTAATTCTTTCCTGAAGCTACCCTACCTCCTATTCCTTCTTCTCCCCTCTCCTCTTAATGTGTGGGGACGTGTATCCTTTGACCAATTTACCTTTGAACAACCTCACAATGAGTCTGGAGCCCCCACTTCTTCTTTCTAGTTTGTAGAGTCTGCTTGTGTCCCTAGAAGATGTGCCCCCTTCTCTCCCACCACCCCCCTTTTTATTTCTTATTTTCGGATTATTCAAACATAACAAGAGGACTCCAGAGTCCTTTAATTCCTTCTATGACCAAGATGACCCCTTTTCCTTCATTAGAATGTGAATACTTCATCCTTGTATAGTTTCTTCTAATTCTCAAAAATAAGTTCATTTGATCCCCATATGGACCTTTCATAGTTCCTACTCTGCTCCACCATTTTCATCAGAAATGCAAGGTAAGCGTCATTAAAGGTCCATTTTTAGACCTCTTCTATTCAGATTTGCTGGATGAGTTCACCTTGGTTACAAGCCTCTATCTTTTACTTTCTGGAGCCTCCTCTTCCAAGCTTTCCTTTTTCTTGTGGTAGTCATAACATTTTTGTGTGACCCACCTCCTTCCTCAAGTACTTGGACTCTTTTTGGATGCGTGCAGCAATTTTTCTTTAAACTGGAAGCTCCGGATCTTATGAAATTCCTGGGGCTCTTCATTTTGGGGTTTCTTTGGAGGTGACTGGTAGACTCTTTCTTTATTCAGCTCTCTAAGAGGTTCTAATAGGTAGGTGTTTTTTATTCATGATTTCTTGAAATATGGTAGACAGTTCCTCTTTTGGGGGATAGATTGATAGATTACAGATAGACTGATGATTCTTAGATTCCCCTCCCTCCCATCCCCATATCCTGCTTTCCAGGTTGATTGTCTTTTATATAAGGTATCTTATATTTTCTTCCCCACCCCCCACCCCCAGGAGTGAGGTTAAGTAAGTTGTACAAGGCAGCTAGGTTTTTTAAGTCTTTTGACTTTTAACTCTTGCTTGGTCCATTCTGATTTTCAAATTTTCTGTTACTTGTACTACATTTGTTTCCAAGTGTTTCCTCTAGCACTCTCATTTCTTTTCCAATTCTTTTCTCAAGAGGATTCCTGTTATTTATAAAATGATTTTTAAGCCCTTGCTTTATTTCCTTCAGGAATTCTGCCCTTGTGATCAAGCTGTGTTTTCCTGAAGTTTTATTTACAGATCTTTTAGAATTTTTCTTTTCCAGGTTGGAGTCATGGGTATTCATGACTCCCTAACACCTCTTCATTATGTGTATCTTTTTTTATTTTCTCAGTCTTTCTTTCGGGATTGGCATTTGTTCTACAGAGCAGACCCTTCTGAAGGGAAGGGTGAGACCTGCTTTTGGTGGAAAGGGGGCTCATCATTTGGGACCCCATCACTTTGATCACTGAGGGCTTCTCTTCTCAAGAACCTCGGGGGCAGTTCAAAGTAACCAGCAGGGAAGCTCTGATCACCCCCTTCCCCATCTGAGTCTTGTATGGGTCCCAAACCCCAGATGGCTCTGGGCAGCACCACTGCAGACTTGCCCTGTATGGACCCAGGGGACCCTGATGGCCCTGAGCCCAGGAAGCTAGCAGGAAGGGTGTTTGGGTGCAGTCATTCAGCCAATAAACATTTAAGCTCACAGTCTGTATTCCATACAAACAAGCTAGAGATAAATAAATTGGAAATAATCAGAGGTAATTAATGCATCTGCATCAAAAGGAGTTAGGAAAGATTGCTTATAGAAAATGAGATTTTAGCTGATGCTTCAAGGAAGTCAGGGAGCCCAGAGGAAAAGATTAAGAAGAGTTCTAGATCTGAGTGGTTTTGAACCACACATCACCTTGCCAGGTTCAGGGCTAAATCCGCCAACCCAGAGTAGCTAGGTGGCACAGTGGGTAGAATGCCAGTCTTGGAGTCAGAAGGACCCGAGTTCAAATTCAGCCTCAGACACTTATTACCTAGCTATGTGACCTTAATCCCATTGACTTAAATTAAAAAAAAAAAGTTAAATCTGCAAACCCTCCCTCCCCACCCCCCAGGGTCAGAACCACAGTGATGTCTGCACACAGCCTCAGGCCCTACCTTCCATTGGCCACAAGCTCCTTCTCTTGATGCCCCCCAGACCCCCAATCTGAAGGGTTCTGGGCAGTCCTTCTTGGCTAGGCTTTCTCCCTAGGACCCACAGGTCTCTGGCTGAGCCATGGGCTGCAGGAATGACTTGCTGAGTTTCCCAGTTACTGTGGGGCCCATGCTCTTCTCAGGCAGATGTCCACCCAGGGGAGAATCCTTGGGGGTCAGTGATCCTATTCTCCAAATCCTGAATTGGAACACTAGGATGACAGCTTGAGACCTGAGGATGACCTGGGGAGAGCTGGCCCAGGCTCTTCATTACAGAGGGGTAAACCGAGGCTAGAGAAATGACAGAACGCTGGCTTGGAACAGCCTCAGAGACACTCATCATCAGGAAGACTCTTCAGGTTTAAACACCCCTGCACCCTAGACCTGGAGACGGAAGGCCCAAGTTCAAATCCAGTCTCAGTCACTCTTAGCTGCAGGACTCTGGGCAAATCCCTCTGCCTGCCTCAGTTTCCTCACTGAACCCCTCTGCCTCATTTTGAGGATCAAATAAGATAATAGTTGTGAAGCTCTTGGGAAGCTGGTCTTCCTGCAGCTTCTCATCACTCCACCTTCATTCTCTGGATATTTGAAAAGCACTTATTAAGCACCTACTCTGTGTCAAGCATGGGGGGGGGTCAAAACTAAGACCAGAAATTTTCCTGCCCTCGAGGTGCTCCTCCTGGCCATGTGAGTCACCTGTAACTGTGAGGAAAGACCCAGAGAAGATGCCTGGGGGGGCGGGGGCAGGCAGGGGGGGCACGTTGGGACCCTCCTGGAGGCTCTCAGGCCCACAGCCTCCTTTGATGGATGAGGGTTGTACAGCACTCACTCCTCCCAGCCTGTGCCAGGGCAGGACTAGAACTCAGGATGCATCTCAATGCTGCCCATACTAGTAGAGGCTTCCATTTGTATGGCGCCACCAGGCTGCTAAGGGGTCACAGCCACCAGGTCCATCGTAGTATTTCCTTCAGTGTGTTTATTTTCTTTAAATTTGACTTATGGTTTCTTTTATTTATGGAGCAAAGAAAATCCTATGGCTTCCTATTAGTTTCCCCATTAAATACAAGTCTGTTTGCCATAAAGAACTCATCTGGACCGTGCCCTCCTGCTCTCCAGCCTGTAACCCTCTTCTCTGCCCTGACCAGGAGAGCTTCCCCCCATACCACACACACACACACACACCACAGACACATACGACACCCCCACACATACACACAACAGTTCCCGCCCCCGAGATGCCCACCCTTCCTCACTTCCTTGGCTCAACGTCCACTCCCTGGGGAGACCTCCCTGCCTGGGTCCCCCTGCTGCTGGAACCTTCCCTCTGACACCCCACCACAGACGCTGCCAGCTTGGGGCTCTGTTCCTTGACCTCTTTGTAAGGATGGCACAAGGAGAACTCAATGATTGCCTGTTGCCGCCCGGCCACCATGCCCACATAGCCACCCACCCTCCCTTCTGGAGGAGGGCTGAGGGTTAGGGGAAGTGCACTGGCATCCGATGGGCTCCCATCTGTTTGTCATTATCAACAATGAGGGCACCTGAGGTTTGATGGGGAATTTAAGGTTAAGAATCTTGTCTTGGAGGGGCGGCTAGGTGGTGTAGTGGATAAAGCACTGGCCTTGGAGTCAGGAGTACCTGGGTTCAAATCTGGTCTCAGACACTTAATAATTGCCTAGCTGTGTGGCCTTGGGCAAGCCACTTAACCCCATTTGCCTTGCAAGAAAAAAAAACCTTAAAAAAAAAAAAGAATCTTGTCTTGGGGTAGCTGGGTGGCCCAGTGGATCGATCGACCCCTAGCTGTGTGAGCTTGGACAAGTCACTTAACCCCACTGCCTTGCAAAAACAAAAAACAAAAAAAATGCTTATCTTTTTTATTGGGAGCGGGGGGAGCTAGGTGGTAGTGAATAGAGCACCAGGCCTGGAGTCAGGAAGACCTGAGTTCAAATCTGACCTCAGATACTTACTAGCAGTGAGGCCCTGGGCAAGTCACCCAATTTCTGTCTGCCTCAGTCTCCCTCTATAAAATGAGCTGGAGAAGGAATGGCGAACCCCTCCAGTATCTCTGCCAAGAAAAGAGGACCTGACCAAACATTTGCCTTTTAATTTATTTAGAACAAATGTCATTACCCATCAGCCAAGTCCAGGGTGACAAGGCTCCACCTCTATTGCCCCCTACTTCTAAAAAGAATGGGGGGAAGTCCATCTTCATTACTTTTCTGGTTCTGCTTCATTGTTTCTCATCACCTACCACAGTGGGCCTACCATCAGGGGTCTCAGGGGGCCCCCAGGAGATACAGGACCCTGGGAGCCTGGGAGATCCAACAAAAGGCCAAAGTGGCCCTGCCCTCAAGATGCTTCTATTCTGCTTGGGCACAGACCAAACAAACAGCTGGCTGCAGAATCTGAAGGGGGGGGGGGGAACCAGAAATGAAGGTGGGCTTTGACCTGAGCTTGGAGAAAGCCAGAAGGCCTGGAGACAGAGGCAAGTGGCCAGAGCAGGCAGAGCCAGGGGGCAGACTGGGCAGAGGGAGAAGGTGGAGACTGGTGTGGTCAGGGGGTACTAGGCAGGGGGTGGAGGGATTGAAGAGGGGAGGGGAGGGGCTGGACCAGGGACTGGCTTTGTCAGAGACTAGAGGTGGCTGGATGTGGGAGATGCTGACTGGTAGGGGGGTCAGTCAGGGTGGCCATCGTGTGGGGCAGCTGGGAGGACGGGGGCCTTCAGCAGGATTGTTGTTTTTCAGCCTCAACCAACTTGTAACCACATTTGGGGTTTTTTTCCTTTTTAGGTTTTTGCAAGGCAATGGGGTTAAGTGACTTGCCCAAGGTCACACAGCTAGGTCATTAAGTGTCTGAGGCCGGATTTGAACTCAGGTCCTCCTGACTCCAGGGCCGATGCTCTAGGTGCCCCTTAAGTGAATCTCAAAAGTCTTGGGAGAATAGTGGTTACCCCCATTTTACAGATGAGGAAACCAAAGGGAGGGAATTTGTACCTGGTTATGGAGTTATACTTGAATCCAGGTCTTCTGGCCCTTCTTTCGTGCCTCCCCAGGCCCAGAGGATGGGGGGGGGGGCTTGCCAGACTAAAGGGAGCTTGGGGTCTCCTGGGGTTCAGCGGAAAGAGCCCCAGATTTGACTCGAGCATCCAGCTCACACCCTGCCTGCCTCTCCCAGGTCCCTACAGTCAGATCCTGGGTAAAATGAAGGGCCTCGGACACCCCTTCCAGTTTGGAATCCAGAGACTGGGGTGACCCTGCCCAGGCAAGGCTATGAGGGGAGCCCTGGGGAAGCAGGGGCCGGGCTCAGGCAGAAGCAGGCCATGCCCAAGGGGAGCTCTGGAAGGAGAGACAGCCGAGGGATCACCTGCCTCGTCAGAGGGGCAAGGTGAGCCTGGCTCCCCGAGCCTCAGTTTCCTCCTCTGTCCCGTGGAGATCATCCAAGTCTCCTGGAAGAAAAGCAGCCTCAGTAGCCCTGTTGCTCAGGGCTCCCATGCCCCTGAGGATCAGGTCAGCAGAGGATGAAGAAGGACCCAGGCCAGACCCCTCCACCTGCTCTCTTGGCCTGGTAAACCACCACACGCACCACCAGGAGAGCTCATTCCCTATTGGAGGGACTGGCTATGCCCCCGGGCATGGTGCCAGCGATGGTTCCAAAGGCCAAGAGCAGGGGCCCCAAGTCCCGGCTAAACCTGGAAGTCCCCAGGGAGGTTTGCCAGGCCTTTGGGAGTTCCTGCTCTCCCGAGAGGCAGAGCAGGGCCGCATCTCAGCCGGGGCCCATGGTGGCGGCTCCAAGACCTGATGGTCTAGATTTGACCCGACGGCCAAATAAAACTGTCCCAGGGCCACCCCCACCCGCCGTCTCCTCTTGTCTCTGGCCTCCCTCTTTCATCTTGGGTGCTAATTAGCCAGGAGGTCTCCCCACCCCCAGCCTCTTGGGGGTCATTATCCCCGTTTTATATCCAGGGAAACTGAGGTACCTAGAGGGGAAGTGGTTGGGGCCGAGGAGGTGAGTCAGGAGCTGAGCCGACAGCGGCCCGAGGGCCCAGCTGACTCAGGTGCCGCCAGACCGGTACCCGCGGACTGTCTTTGCCCACTCATCCTCCCCACAAACACCCCGACGCCAGGCGTCTCTCCTTGGCCTCTCCCCCACCCCCCGGGGCCTCGCCGTCTGGGCCCCACAGACCTTTCTTCTCTCATCCCCAGGTTCCCCTTTCCCTTCTGGGGTGCCGCCGGGCTGGGGAGAGAGGGCCAGGGAATGCGGGCTCGGCTCCGGTTCTGCATCTGAGTCCTGGGCTGGTGAAGACCCCTGGGTCTGGCTGTGCCCCCACAAGTGCCCGTCACATACGGGTGGGCCACTGGGACCTTCTGTCTCCCAAGGGCCAGGACCCCAAAGACCACCAGGGTCTAAGGGCCTAGTGCTGCCTCCTCCCCTGGGGCTGCCCTGAACCCCCACAGCCAGGGGGCTGGCAAAGGCGCCAACCCGAAACAGAAGGCAACCCCCTCCACCCCCACCGGGTATGATGCCAGGGCCAAGTGCTTGGTGCTTTTAGTGGGGGGAAGGGGAAGGGAGGGGGCCTTTCTCTCCACCTCCATTTCCTCAACTGCCCCCCCAACTGGCAAAATTTGAACTCAAGGCTTCCCGGGGCCAAGCCCCATCTCCTAGGCCCGCAGCTCGGACCCGGGCTCCCCGAGTTCTGCAGGGCCCCAGGGGCTCCGGGCCCAGGGGCGGGGGCCACGAGGCAGCCAGCCCCGACTGGTTCTGCCGACTCAGGGCGGGGCCCTCGGAGCACGCTCGACCCCGCCCGGACCCCGGGCCCCTGGGGCCCGTTTCCTGGCGGGGGGTCGGACGTGGGGGCCCCCCCCCCTCCCCGGCTGCGTTAGCCTGCGTTAGCGGGCTTGGGCTGGGGGGCGCCGAGGGGCCTCCCCCGAGGCGGAGCCCGAGTGAGGGGCTTAGGGCGCCCGCCCCGCCCCCACGCCGGGCGGTTTCGGGGAGCGGCCCCCCCCCCCGCGGCGGAGCGACAGTTACTCAGCGAAGCCGACGAGCCGGCGCCTGCCCCCCCCCCGGGGCCGCCCCGTTACTGCCCGCCCCGCCCTCGGGCCGGCCCGTTAGGGGGCGGGGGCGGCGCCCGGGTTTCGGTGCCGGCGGGGGCGGACGGGCGGGTCCGAGGGCCCCCCAGGAGACGCGGGCGCTGGGGGCCCCCGAGGAGGGGCGGGGCCCAGCGGAGGGGCGGGGCCCGGGGCGGGGCGGGGCCCGGGGCGGGGCGGGGCCCGGGCGGGGCGGGGCCCAGAGGGCGGGGCGGGGCCCAGAGGGCGGGGCGGGCCCGGAAGCAGCGCGGAGCCTCCGGGGAGAAGCGGCGCCGGAGCCAGGAGCCCCCCAGCGCCCTCCCCAGCCATGGCCCCGCGGCCCGGCGACGCCTGGGGCCGCCTGCTGGCCGCGCTGAGGGCCGGGCCCGCCGCCTTCGGGGCCCAGGCCGGGGCCGAGGCGCTGGGGGCCCAGCTGCTGAGCGAGCTGCGCAGCGAGAGGCGGGGCGAGCCGGCCAAGGTGGGACCCGCCCCCCGCCCCTCCCCCGACCCCCACCCCCTCTCTGCCCCCCCAGACCCCCGCCCCCATAGATCCCCGACCCCCACCCCCTCTCTGCCCCCCCCCGTTCCTAGAGCCCCCTGACCCCCCCCACCCCAGTCCAGGGGCGCCGCCTGACTCCCCCCCTCCGCAGGGCTCGCTGCTGGCCGTGGTCCTGGAGTTCCCCACGCTGCTGTGGCCGGACCCCGCGGCGGCCGAGGCGGCGGCCGCCGGCCTCCTGGACACGCTGGCCCTCCTGGCCCCGCGGCCCTCGGCCCTGCGGCGGCCCCTGCTGCTGGCCGTCACCAGCGTCCTGGCCGCCTGCGGGGCCCTGGGCCCGGACTCGGCCGCCACCGGCCGCCTGCTGCCCGTCCTCTGGGCTTTGGCGGCGGAGCCGGCCCCCGGGCCCGAGCGGCGGCCCCTGCAGGCCACGGCCTGCGAGTGCCTGCGGGAGCTGGAGAGCTGCCTGCCCGGGCTGCTGGCGGGCCGCCTGGGGCTGCTGCGCGGCCTGCAGGACACCCCCGGCACCCAGGCCCACCGACTGCTCTTCTCGCTGACCCTGCGCAATGCCCTCCGGGCCCTGGCCAGGGCGGGCCCCGGGGCCCGGCCGCGAGGCCTCCTGGCCCCCGGGCCCCTGCCCGCCGAGGGCCAGGCCTGGGACTGGAGCCTGGCCGGGGAGGACGGCGGGGACCAGACGGCGCCCCGGGGCCCCCTGGACCTGGGCCCGGCCGAGGCCCGGGAGCTGCGTGCCGCCGTGTCCCAGCTGCTGGACGCCTCCTACCTGCTGACCCCGCCGGCCCAGGCCCGGCTGCTGCGGGAGCTGAGCCAGGTGCTGAGGGCCGTGCGGGGGCAGCCCCCGGCCCTCCTGAAGCCCCAGCTGGTGAGGCTGCTGGGCACGGCCCGGGTCTCCCTGCTGCACGCGGTGCTGGCCCTGAAGGACGCCTTCGGGGAGGCCCTCTTCACGGCCCAGGACGAGGCTCTGCTGCTTCGGAGGTTGGTGGGGGCGGCCCAGCACCCGGCCCTGCAGGCCCCCGCCCGCCTCTTCTACCTCCACTGCCTCCTGCACTTCCCTGAGAACTGGCCCTTGGGGCCCGCCGGAGAGGAGGGCGTCCCCGTTCTGCTCACGCCCAGCCTGGCCGCGGGTCTCCTGCCCGGTCTGCTGCAGGACCCCCCGGATCTCCTGGCCCGGCTGCGCCTGCTGTGCCTCCTGTGCGGTGAAGAGCTCGGCGGGGACTGGGCCCTGGCTCACCTGCAGGGGCTGCTGGCCGGACTGAGGCAGGGGGCGGCCCGGCCGGGGGCCCCCCCGGATTCCGCCGCTCTCTGCTTCCGGGCCTCTTTCCTGGCCGCCCGCTGCTTGGCCGGCCGCCCGGGGGCCCTGGCCCCGTTCGCCGAGGGTCTCGCGGAGCTCTACCGGGCCCGGCCCGACCTGGCCCCTCGTTTCGTCGACCTCCTGGTGCGGGCCGGGCCGGCGCTGGCCGAGCCCCTGGGGAGAGCCCTGCAGCGGGTGGCGGTGGAAGGGGCGGGTGGGGCCGGGGCCCTGCGGTGGCACCTGCGGATCCTCACCGAGGTGGCCGGGGCCCAGCCTCCGGGCCCCACGCTCGGCTTCCTGCGGGCGGCCCCGCGACGGCCCGGGGACTGGGCCTGGGAGCAGGCCCTCCTCGGGGCCTGCCGGGCCCTCCTCCGAGGGACTCCGGGACCCGGCGGGGCCGTCCCCGGGGCCCTGGCCGATCTGCTGCAGGAGCTGGCCCGGGGCCTGGATGACCCCGACGGCCGCGATCGTGCCCGCCTCTATTACAGCCTCTTTACCCACCTGGCGGGGCCCAAGCTGCGCTCCGCCCTGGGCCCCACTCGCTCTGTGCCCGTGCTCGGCTCTTCCCTGGTGGAGGAGAACGAGGGCTTTGCCTCGGCTCTGACTGTGCGGGAGACCCAAGCCCCTCTGAGACTGAGGCGGGCTCCCCGGCTGGCCAAGGAGCCCCCCTTGACCCTGGGCCTCACCGTGGAAGCCTCGGAGATGCTCTACTCCCTGGAGCTTCGCTTCCGCATCCTGGGCTCGCCCTACGAGCCGCTGGAGGCCGTGCGGGTGCCCTGCCTTCGTCCCGGAGCTTCCCCCAAGCTGCTGCTCCTTCCCCTGGAGCCCCGGCGCCCCTTCCCGGCCCTCCTGGACATCAGCGTCGTCTATGCCAACCCCAGTGGACTCACCTGCTACGCCCAGCTGCCCGGCCTGCCCATTGCCTTTGCTGACCTCTTTCTGCCTTTGCTGCCCTCTTCTCCAGAGAAGGGCCACCCCAGTGCCTTCCAGGACCTCTGGGCCGCCTGCCTGCCTGGGGGAGTGGAGAGCTGCATGTGGGGCCCTTGGCGGGGCCAGGCCCTCCAGACTCTGGTGACCGAGCACTGGAAGCCCTTTGTGGTGTCTGCCACCCCCCCTACCAGGTATCAGGTGGCCATCCGCCTGCCCCCCAGCTCTCAGCTGCTGCTGCAGCTGGAGGCTTCTGGGGAAGATGGGGTGAGGGTGGCCCTGAGGACTGATGACTGGGCCATATTGCCTCTGGCTGGGGAGTATCTCCGAGGCTTGGGAGCTGCCACCTGAGCGAGGAAGGGACACCGGTCCGGGGAGAACCAATAGAAGTCATTTTGGGGACGGGGCAGGGGGGAGATTGGGGTCCCGGGCTGCTCGTCCCCCTGTTCATAAAGGCTATTTATTGGTGAAAAGTCGCCTTATCTGTGTTTCCTCTGCTGTAAGGTGGCCTTGGGGGTGAGGGTGGCCCAGAGTGACTGTCTTCTGAATAATCAGGGCCCAGATCGGAGAAAATACATTTATTTGGAGCTTAAAGGGGACCCTCAGGCAGGAGAGGAACCCCCCCCCCAGCCAAGTGCCTTGCCCATTGTCCCCCAGTCCTCAGGAGTCACAGATCCAAATGTATCCCCCTTGCTAAAGTGGGGTTCAGGGGCTGCTCAGAGAGCAATGTTGGGGCTGCCCCTATAGGCCCTCCTCGCTCAAGAAGAGCTTCCAGGGAGATGGGCAGGTGGCGCCTCCTGGGCCAGGGGCCCTACGTTCCCGGCACCCCAATCCCAGACTTCCCGCAGGAAGCACAACCCACTCCATCCCTGGAATGGTCTCAGGGCACCCCCCCAGGGCACGCGATCCAGGGGCTCTGATGGGCACGTGACCAGGCTGCCCACGTGATAGGGCGCAGGCAGTTTCGTTTCTCTCGCCCACTCGGGGGGTGGGAGGGCGAGGATCCTGCCCCACGGTAGCGGGGCTCCCGAATTTACCCAGAAGCCCAAGGCACAGTTCCGGCTTCCTCGGGAATGGCAGCACGTGGTGCCGATGACGTCAGCGCGCAGGCCACGCCGGACTACAGCCCCCCCCCCCCGGCGGGGCGCAAGCGCAGAGGCGCGGCGGGGCGGGGGTCGCCAGTTCCCAGCGCGCCTCCCGGAGCGGCGCACGCGCACCGACTCGTGGGAGCCATGCCGGACGCCGCCGCGCCCGCGGCCTCGGGCCTCATTCGGCTGCAGCCCGGCTCCGTGCGCGCCGCCGCGCCGACGCCGCTGCACCTGCTGCCGTGCGAGATCCGGCACAACGGGCCCGCCGCCGTCGAGCGCTTCTTCAGCCCGGCCATCCGGCCTGGGCCCGCAGGTGCCGGGCGCATGCGCGTTGGGGGCCGGGCGGGAACGGACTACCATTCCCATCGACCCGCGCGCTAATGGGGAGGGGGGTCGATGGGGAGAGGTATTTGGGTCGGTGGCTTTCCCGGTGCGCCCAGAAAGGGAGTCCTGGGTGGGGGGCCGAGGGCGTGGAATGAGGAATACTTGGTGGTCTCACTGGTTCCTTCTAACGCGGTAATTAAGCACCTGCTGTATGCAGAGCTCACTGGTCCAGGGTGCTGGTGGGGCCCCGAGGACCTCGGGCCACCCAGCCTCATCCGCAGGCCCATTGTGCCCTTGGGGACCCTGAGCCCAGGCCCAAGGCCACGCCTGCACAGCCATGACAGCTGGGATTTGAACCCAGCGCCTTTGACTTTGAACTCGTTCTTCCCCAGCTGCCTCCAATCTGGTCTGGGGGGGGGGAGGGGGGAGGGGGAGGGGGAGGCCCTGACCCGGGGCCCCTTCCTGCCCAGGGCCCGTGGTGTCCTTCAGGGGGCGCAGCCTGCACGGGGAGGAGGTGCCCCTGCCCTCGGGCTACGCGGGGCTGGTGCTTCGGGAAGAGGACAAGGCCCAGGGGTCAGAGGTGAGCAGACGGGGGGGGGGGGGGGGGGGGGGGGGGGCAGGTGCCAGTTCCCCGGGCATTCCCAGTCACCCCTCCTTCTCGGACCCTCCTCAGGATCGGACTGTCATGGTCGTTGGCACCTTCGACTCCTTTAGTCTTTGGGGCCTGGAGACGTCCCCGGGCCCAGAAGCCAGGATTCGAGGGGCCCTGAGCTGGCCCAGTCTGGCCGCTGCCGTGAGTGACCCCCAGCCCCTCCTCCCGGGCCCTCCCCATCAGCGAGAGGGAGGGCTTCTCCCCCTTCCGCGGGGTGGGGTGGTCAAGCCCAGGGGTCCCCTTCACCGGACAGGCCGGGCCCTGGAGCTCTTGTCCGTCCATCCCCTGCAGATCCATGGGCCGGTGGCTGAGGACGACGACTGAGGCAGAGGCTCTCGAACCACACTCTGCCCCCTCATCCCCCAATAAAAGCCTGTCGATTATGTGGCTGCGAAGCTTCTCTGAGCACCCCTCTCGTGCGCCAACAATAAGGGGCCTGGGGTCTGTACAAATGGTTTATTGCAGGTGACCCGGCAGGCCCAGCCTCACCTGCAGCCTTCACACTTTACGAAACAACTGTACACCCCCGGCCCGGCCCACCTCCCCCCAACACTATACAGAGCTGCCCAGCTTTCTGTACACAGTGGGCCCTGGGTCTCCGCCCCGGCCCGCCCTGCCGCCGCCTCTTGCACTGTCAGCCAGAAGCAGGAGAAGGCCCCTCCTGGCCAAGGTCCTGTTAGGTCCAGTCCAGCCCCTAAGAGGCCTATTGGCCATGGGGTCTGGGGAGGGGGAGGAGGAGGTCACCACTTGCCCCGTTTGCTCCAGTCCTTGGGGGTGAAGTGTAGACATTTGGAATCAATGCGCAAAAGCCGCTTCAGCATGGCCCGCTCGTGGCCGTCCACAATGTCCTCTGACAGCGTCAGGATGTACTGGCCCTTGGGGGGGAAGGGGGTAGGTCAGGTCTCTGAGGACCAAAGGTGGGTAAGGGTGGCAGCAGAGAAAAGGTCAAATGCTGGAAGAGCTTGGATGAGACAGCCCCCACGGCTCTGGATGCAAGTCCCTGAAAGAGCCACCCTTCTGCCTAGCTGTTCCATCTGGAGCCTGGGGGCCTATCCATGGAGGGCAAGGGCTGAATAAATCAGGGTACAGGACCACTGGGGGGGGGGGGGCTGTGGAAAATGAGAGATGCCAGGGAAGGCAGAGGAGCCAGCCCAGGAGAAGAGGCACCAGAGGGGAGGCTATGGTGGCTCCGGCCCCGCTGGGGGGGGGAGGGTCTGCCTGGGGAGACCCAGCAGTTACAAGAGGTGGTGGCTCCCCCTCCCCCCCTTTTTCAGGGCAGGGGGATAGGCCTGTAGGATGCTTTCAAAAAGGAATAAAAAGCAGGGCCGTCCGGAGGGAAAAAAAGAGCGGAATCTGAACACAGATCCAAGCGGACTCTTTGCACATTTTTCAATTTGTTTTTTGCTTTTCCTCATATTCTGATTCTTCTTTCACAGTGTGACTATGACAGGACTGTACCTGTGTCACCTCTAGCAGATCACTTCCTCTCCTGGGGGGGGGGGGGGGCTTTACAAAAATAAAAACTGAAAAACTGCAACCAAAAAAACCAAACCAAAAACACACAACCACCGTAGAGGCCCGGTCTGGTCCCTTCCGGCAGGTTCTGGTCCTCGGGCACAAAAGCGGGCCTTGGCGGCCCCCCGGGAGGGGAACCCCAGCTCTGGGGAGGGCAGGAAAAACAAGGTCGGGGCCCTCTGGGCCTCCTCGCCCCCAGCCCCCCCTCCTACCTTGTAATAGTTGATGAGGTTGAGGTACTGCAAGGTGGAGATGACGTCCTCCTTCTTGATGCTGGTGATCTCGCTGATCTCACTGTGGGGCAGGGGTTCAGGGGTCACTAAGCATCCTGGCACCACCCCCACCCAGGCACAGCCCTCACCCACAGAGGGAGGAGGCTCACTTGATGGTGATCTGGGGCCGCTCGCCGCTCTCCGACTTCAGCCCCATGAGAATCTCCAGGATGGTCTGCGACCAGTAGCTGCGATAGGACAGGAGGCCCAGGTCCGAGAGGGGTTTCTCAGGGGTCCCCGTCTTCCCTTCCACCTTAGACAACTCGTAGCCTGCAAGGATGGGAGAGACAGCGGTCAGGGGAGAACGCTGCCCTGCTCAACTGCCTCCTGAAGGCTCCCAGGAGATGAGGGACCCTGGGGGAGGGGGCACATACCAGCAAGGAAGTCAGAGGCTTGGGCGGGGAGGTGCCAAGCAGCTTCTGTGGGCCCCCCCCATCAGGCCCAGGCCAGCTCAGCACAATCTTGGCACCAACCCTCCCTCCATGCCATCAGACTGGACTGACCGTCCTCTCCACTGAGAGGGCCTGGGTCTTGACCACAGCTGTTTCTACACTGGGACCACTCGTGGCTTTCCCTCAGACTTCCTAGCCCCTTGCTCGAGCAGCTCCTGGCTCTACTTTCTGGCGTCCCCGTTCCCCCATGAGAAGCCCTCCAACCCTTCAGGGCTCTCAGAGCCCCAAGGCCAGTCCCTGAGGGGCCGTGTCCAGCTATGCTGGGGAGGCAGTGCACCCTGGCTGGGGTGAGGGGCCTGCCAAGGGACTGACTGCTGGAGGAGAGGGTGGGGGCTCCCTTCAGCTGCAGGGCAAGTACCAGCTCTAATGGGGTACAGGAGGGGAGCAGGACATCTGAGATGTGGGCAGTGCCTCCAGGCCCCTGCCCCACAAGGGGCCGTGCACTTCAGGCCAACCTTAGGAGGACAGGCAGGAAGAAGCCCAAAGCAGTTGGAAGAGAAAAAAAATCAAGTACTTTCAGAAATGCAGGCCTGTGAGGAGGCAGCGATGGTGCCCCCCAAGATCTCCTGACCAACTATGACTTAAAAAGAAGGGAATCCTGGGAAAGAGAAGGCACCAAGAAAGACCCTTAAGTCTGGGACAGATCAGGGCCCTCATCACAGCCCAGCAGAGATGGCAGCACCCATCCGGGGGCAAAGGAGCTGCCAAACCCCGTGGCCTTTTCTCAGTCACTGTTCCTTTTGACCTCTGCAGCCTCGTACAATCGCCATCCCCCTGGGCTGATTGGGACAGACACACAGACACTCACACACCCCAGTCTCCTGTGCTCTCGCCAGATCCACCTCTAAGTCCCAGCCTCTGACCAGGGGAGTCCCTGGGGTCCCTCGAGCTCTGTCTCAGGCCCCTGTTCTCCTCCCTCTACTACTTCACCAATGACTTCACGCACGGGATTGCTCTGCTGAGGACTCTCCCACTGCCTTCCAGCCATCTCAGACCCTCATCCCCTCACCCCAATGGCTCCCAGTTGCCTCTCACCTACCCCATCTTCCAATGCCTTCCTGTCACTAGGTTCCCTGTGACCCCAACCTCTGGCTGGTTCGTGAACAAGACCCTCTCAGCTCTGGGTCCTCTGTCTGGCCAGCCCCCTGGCCCAAAACCTCCTCCACTTCCTACCTCCCAACTTCTCCAGGAAGCTTTCTTCAGTCCCTCTCATTTCCTATTTATCCTTCTTAGCTTACAGGCAGAGGTGTCATCTCCACCAGTCTGGAGTGCCCAAGGGCAGGAGCCCTTCCAGCCTCTCAGCATTCCCACCATCCAGTTCCAGGCTTCAGGAATGCCCAGACCCCTGGGGTCCTTCCTGCACCTCCAGCAGCCAGCACCTCGTAGGCCTTCAGCAAAGAACTGGAGGCAGTGCCCGACCAGGGAGAAGAGAAGCGAAGTGGGGGGCATGGAGGTCCTGCCTCTGGAGGCAGCGTACTGCTCCCCGGGGCCATGCAGTCAATCAGCCCCTCCCCACAGCAGGCAGGTTTTTCAGTCCTAGAAGATTCTGCCCTTCCACGAAATCTCCACTTCTCCAGACTGCCCCACTCTGGATGCTCTTCACCTTGTCCATGTCCTTTGCCATCCTCCAGGGGAGGTTTGGCGGGGGCCCAGGACAGAGAGGCTGTCATCACCCTAGTACTGGAGGCCCATGTGCCAACCCCTCCAGACCTTTCTCAGACAAGCCTGGCTGGCCTCTCCACAAAGACCCCTTATACTCAGGAGACCCATGGTTCTAAGCTAGCTGGGAGACTCAACCTGTATCCCTACTGAATTTCATCTGCGAAGCCCACCAGTCTCTTTTTTGGACCCTGACTCTGCCCTCCAGGGCACGGTCCCTCAGTTCCTATGCTTCTATTCAAGACATGGAGAAAAACCACTGAACACCACAGGCCCAGGGGCAGAGCCTGAGGCACTCCCCACTGGACCCCCATCCCTCAACCAAGTCCCTGACTCCCTTATCAGCGGAAAGAAGAGCAGAAGATGCCATAGCAGATGTTTTGCTACAATCTATGTAAACACCCCAAAATGGGGAGATGCCACTGGTCAAGCTGGGCCACAACTCCTGAAATTCCCATTTCGCGTCCACATGTTCACTGGCTATATCCTGGAGACCCACGCCTGTCTCTGCCCCTCTCCTAACCCATCACACTCACACGTGTCGCTCCTCTGGACCCCTGGGCTTAACTTCCTCCGGGCATTACCAAACCACCAGCCATTTCAGTTTGGGGGGGGGTCTCCTCAGCAGAGAAGACAGGAGCACATTCAGGTGCCCCTGGCTCTGCCTGCTGGGCCGGACCTCCAGGAGACCCCAGCTGCAGCTCTCCCGGCACTCTTCTGTGTGTCTGTCCTCCCCTCTCCGCTTCAGCTACCCCAGGAGCCCACTTCCCTTCTCTCCCTAATCCCTGCCCTCCCCACACTCACTGAACTCGATGAGCAGCTTGCCGTAGCCACGCCGCTGGTACGGAGGCAGGGTCAGAATGCAGGCCACATTGTAATCCTCCGTGGACTCTTTTTCCTAAGGAGGAAGAAAGGAGCGCTGGAAGAGGAGAGAAAGGCTGATGGAAGCCAGAGGAGGCTGTGCCTTGGGACACCCAGGCACTGACCTTGGAGAAATAGCCGACGATGTGGAAGCCTTTGCTGTCGTACTCAGTCATGACGTAGAAGAGAAAGGGGTCAGTGTCATAGTAGAGGGTCTTGTGGTCCAGGAAACACTTGGCCAAAAGGCAGAGGTTCTGGGAATAACTCTAAGAGGAGAAGGAGAAGACCACCATCAGTGTAGCGGGTCCAGGGTGGGCCATGAAGGGCAGGGCTAGAAAAGGCCCGTGATGGTGCTCGGCCAGAGCCAGATGTCACCATAGAGAGGGAGAGAGTCCGTGCCAACCTCCTGGCAGGGCCCTGGGTGGACCTGCTGGGTCCTTTTCAAAGCTTTAAAACTCTGGGCTGCTAAGTGGGGGGGGGGGGGGGGCGGACCCTCCCAAGTAGAGGGGGGTGAACCCTTCCCTCAGACTGCCTCTGGGAATCTGACTTGTCAAAGTATCCAAAATGTGTTCAAAGCATTTAAAAGAAAAAGTCGCTCTCTTTCTCTCTCTCTCTCTGTCTCTTCTCCTCTTTTTCTCTCTCCTCCCCCTTTCTGTTTCTCTTCCTCTCTCTGTTTCTCTCTCTCCTCCCCTTTTCTCTTGTCTCTATTCCTGTCTCTCCTTCCCCCTTCTCTCCCTCTCTTCTCCTGTCTTTCTTTCTCTCTCCTCTTCTCTCTCTCCTCCCCCTCCTTTCTCTCTTTTCCTGTCTTTCCTCCTCCTCCTCCTCTCTATCTCTGCCTCTATTTTCCTCTCTCTCTGTCTCTCTCTCTCTCTCCACTCACCTTGTTCTTACGTCCATCGATTTCAAAGAACGAGATGGTGCCCTTTCGGTAAATCTCATTGCCTGGGGGATGTCGCAGGTCACATTTGGTCTGAGGAACAAAGCCGGAAAGAAAAGCCTAAGAGCTAGGGAAGGCAGGCGAGAGAGCAAGCCAGCCTTGCCCCCACCTCATCTCCCAGGCCTCCTGGGTCTGGCTGTGCCCCACGCCTAGCACGCTCGTTTCCAAGGACTCAGCTCCAAGACCCCTGCTGCAGGAGGGCGTTCCTGCCCACCTTCCCTGTCCCTTCTAAGGCTCTCCCCCGATTTCCTGGGAATAAGGACTGTGGGTTTGCCTTTCTTTGCCCAGAACTTCACACAGAAGTAGGTTAATCCACACTGGGAGGCAGGGGGTGAGGGGCCCCAGCGACATACCAGGTGCCGCTGTAGACACTTGAGACTCTTCCCATACTTCAAACAGAATTCGCAGAGGTAGAGCACGGGCAGAGCGGTCAGTTCCTGGGGGTACGGGGAGAAGTACCAGGGCTTGAGACGGTGGCGGCCGAGCTCGATGCACTCGATGTTCTTCATGCGGGTGACGATGTCGTCGTGGCTCCGGTCGGACACCAAGCTGCCGGTCATGCGAGGAGCTGAGGGGATTCCGTCCGAGCTGTCCTGGGAGTCCTGGGAGGGGCCGGAGGACAGGGGGATGAGCGTGCCATCTCCCCCAGAGGTCGGCTCCCTCCTCTCCTTCCCGCCCAGACCCACCTCGTCGGTGCCTAGACAGTTGGACTTCCTCTTGCGTCCCGGCTGGGCGGCCAGTGCCCTCCGGGCTGAGCCATTCTGTGGAGACACGGCAAGGGGAGAACAGAGTGAGGTGAGGGGCTCGAGGGGCCAGACTCCGTGTCACCGAGGGGGACCTCGAGCACAAACCTGAGGAAAGACGGAGGCTGGCGCTGTCTCGCTGGGCACAGGAGTTGCCGGTGAAACCACCTCCACCTTTCGTTTCTGCAGAGAGAGACCGAGAAAGGTGGGTCAAAGGGGCAGGGGACCCGGGTCTTAGATGGCAGCGAGCTCACAGGGAACAGCGGGTTCGAGGGAGCTGGGCCCCGGAGCTCCAGGTGAAGAGTGGAATCCGAGGGTACCGTGGCACGGTGGTTGGGCTGCAGGCAGGAGCTGGAGGAGAGGGGCTGGTCGGGCTCGCCGCCGGGGATGGCCTCTCGCTCCTTGGGTAGGTTGAAGCGGAGCGTGATCTGCACCGGGATCGGCAGTGTCTTCCCACTGGCCTGGGCCGAAGCCGGCTGTAGAGATAGGTCCAGGGTCTTCCTCTGGGGGAGGGGGAAGGGAGCGAGGGGGAGGGGAGGAGGGGGCCCCCATCAGCCAGGTGGGTTCACCCCCCCACCCCTTCCCCTCGGGCTGGCTTCCCACCCCAACTACGTGGGGTTCGGTGACTGAATTTCAAAACCTAAGATTCAGTCACACCACCTCCTCCCCCTGACCCCGACCCGAATCTCTACAGACCCTCTCCGGGCTGCGGCCTCTAGCAGGGCTGCCTCGGCCCCCTTCTCCTCCTCAGCCTGCGGCACGGGAGCCCGAGAGCGGGGAGCTAAGCACGGCGGGGCGAGCGAGACGGGGCGGGGGCCTCGCGGAAACTCCGGGCGCAGATCCGGACGCCGCTTCTACTCACCACCTCCCGTTCAGGGGAGCCCGGTCTGGACCCGGGGAGCCCATTTTTGGTGGGGGTCTTGGCCTCTTTCTTAGGGAACTGGATCTTCTTCAGGTCCAGTCTGTCGTGGGTCACCCACTCATCCAGGCGCTTGTTGACTGCGGAGGAGGGGAGAGGTTGGGCCGCTGGGGTCCCCCACGCCCCGCGGGGCCCGCCCGCCGCCCGGGGCCCCAGGGTGGGCACTCACAGTCGATGTAGTGGACGTAGAACAGCTTCCGGCCGCTGATGTCCTTCACGCTCAGGATCTCGGCCAAGGCTGCGGGAGGGTCGGAGCCTTACACCGGGCCCTTCTCTGGGGGCGTCTGGGGGCCCCACCTCCGGGGGGGATGGAGGGCCCCATCCCCGGCCCTGCCCAGGCCTCGGCTCAGGAGGAGGGCGTCTCGCCCCCCTCCCCGGGGCCGGGCCCTGCCCTCGGAGTGCCCTTGGACTGCCCTTGGGGGGGTCCGGGTCTCGGGCCCCGCCCCCACCCGCCTCGCCCGCTCCGGCCGGCGCCCGGGGTGCGGGTGGGGTCTCGGGGCCCCGGGCCACACCCCACGGCGCCCCCCGGGCGGCCTCGGGGCCAGCCTGCGGCGGCCCGGCGCCTCCTTACCGCCGGCAGCCAGGCCCGGCCCTCCCGCGCCCCTTCCCCGGCAGGTAGGGCGGCTCGGCTCCGCCCCCCGGCGGGAGCCCCGCCCCCGGCCCCGCCCCCGGCGCCGGCCCCGCCCCCCGCCACTCACGCCACTCGTCTTCGTTGTCCTGGTTGCGCCGCAGCACGGGCAGGCGGCAGCCCTCGATGACCTCGCCCTGGGGGAGACACGGCGGTCAGCGGGGGAGGCCGGGGGAGTCGCCGCCGCCCCGCGGATGCCTCCGCCCCGCCTCGCCCCGCCCCGCGCCGGGGCCCGGACTCACCACCTCCGCCATCTTCCCTCCCTCCCTCAGGAGCCGCTTCCGGCTCCGCGGGGTGACGTCACATCCGGCGTCCCGACGCCTCCCCGCGGCCGGCTCGGAGGCCGAGGGCGGCCGCAGGTCTCCGGGCGGGGCCCGGGAAGGGGCCCCCGGCCGAGGCCGCGGCGCGGGCGGCGAGGCCGGGCCGCCTTCGGGAGCGCCGGGGCTCCGGGCGGCCGGGCGGCGCGGCCTTCGCGGGGAGGCCGCGGGGCGGGGCGGGGGCGGGGCGGGGCCTCGCGCCGGGCCGCCTGATTGGAGGATGGCGGGGTCCTTCATGCCACGTCGTCGGAGCGCGTCGGGGTCACGTGGGGGGCGCGGCCACGTGACGCGTTGTTGTCGTTCCGGCCCGGGCCCTGGAAGTCCCCTAGGTCCGGCCGGGCCCGCCGGGCCGAGCGGGGAACGGAGGCGGCTGTAGCGCCCCGCGTCTGCCCCTCGGGGAGCAGAGGAGCCAGTCCAACTGGGCCTCGGTTTCCCTCCCTGCCAAGGGGGGACGCGCTCCGACAGCGGTCCGGCGCGTTCCTAAGGGCCTCGTGTCAAACTGCAGGCCAAGGCTGAGCCTGGGCTCCGAGGGCCCGAGTTCGGGTCCTGCCGCTTTCTAGCCGGGAGACTGGCGCCGATTTCCTTCTCCCCGGGCGTCCCCTTGCTCACACACGGGGGGCCCCGCCCAGCACCCCGCTCCCAGGGCCCGGGGAAGACCGGGCATCTGGTGACCACCATTGCTCAGGCTGAAGCCGGGCACCAAAGCCATCCTGTGGGGCCTGAGGGAGGATGAGGTCATCCCTGGGACCAGCGCAGAGCTTCAGGATGTTGCCCATCCAGGCGCAGTTACTGGAGGATCCGGCCTCAGCTCCTCTTCTGGCTCCGTGTTGTATGTCGGTGCCAGAGGCCTGTGACACGGCTAAAACATGGGGTCTCTCCCGTGTCACAGGGATGAGAATTGGTTCCGTCTCTTAGAGATGCCCGGCGGCTCCCTGCCTTCTCCGGGCGGCCGTGACACCACGCCGAAGCTCACCCGGCTCCCTGGAGGGGCCCGGGCTGTCCCCACCCCCACCCCAGACGGAGCGGCCTTCAGTGTATGACTGGGGAGACGCAGCCCGGGAGGCCGGAGGCCAACATCAGGCTCACTGACCTCAATTAGAGGCCGAGAAAACAATTTTTGATGGAAATGTAGAATTAAAGAGTATCAGAGGGGGCAGCTACGTGACACAGTGGATAGAGCACCGGCCCTGGTGTCAGGAGGACCTGAGTTCAAATGCAGCCTCAGACACTTAATAATGACCTTGGGGAAGTCACTGAACCCCATCACCTAAAAGGCAAATTTATACTCCTAAAGACACCCGGCTCACACACAACCTAGCTGCTAGCTCACATGGCCTGGATACACCAACGGCAGCTCCAGTCCTGTCTGGACCAAGGGTCTCCACACCTGAAGTGGGTTGTGAGGAGCCCAGGAGGCAGAACTCAGACTTGCCCAGGGTCATAGGTCATTTTGCTGCTGTCAATAAATACACTAGTTATTGGATTTATTTGTTTTTAATTTACCAAAACTAATGGCAGCAAATACTGACCCATGAGGAATGGGGAGGGGGCGGTGCAGCACCAGGAGGTGACCCATTCTAATTTGAAAAACATTTTTGCCACCAGCACAAAGAATGAACAAGCCTCATCTTTCTATGACAGATTTCTCCCACAGTAAATTCGTGTATTTCAGCAGAGCAAATGTGCTTTTGTATTTTTAGCACAATTCATTGCCAATTTGGCTTTTCTAAGCAAAAGAAATTAATTGTGAGTTCCTTAGGAGAAGGAAGTGTCACATTAGATGGTCATATGAAGAGATGTGAAAAAGAAATCCTAAAGAGGTTAGAAGGTTATATGGTTGGTTAGTTCTTACCCTTTGTTATGGAAGACAAAAATGACATCATTATGTTAGAGATGAATTACAGTGTTCAACTACAATTGATCAGACCAAGACGAACTCCCAACACTCTACCTCCGATCAGACACAAATAGTTCATGTGAGCCCCTTGGGTTAAGTACTCTAAACTTACAAATGTCATGTTTCCTTTGAACTACTTCCATTCTGCCTTCCTCATGGAGGGCAGCCCCCCTCACCAAAGAGGGCACACCATGCTAGGCTCTCCTGTGCCAGTGTCTCCCATGCTATATAATCAATTCTAAAGCTCTTAAGAGAGACCTTCAGGGTGTCCTGATATCACTTCTGAGTTTGCCCTGTGTGAGTTCTCCACAAAATAGTCTTTTTGGCAAGAGTTCTTCTGGCATCCTAATGTGTCCAGCCCATCATAGTTGCATTCTCTGTAGTAATATTGGAACGCTCAGCAGTTTAGTTTGAGAAAGAATCTCAATGTCTGGTACCTTTTCCTGCCAGGTGGTCTTCAGAATCTTCCCAAGACAATTTAAATGGAAGGATTCAGTTTCCTGACATGGCACTGGTGGACCATTCAGGTTTCACAGACATATAGCCATGAGGTCAGCACCTGGCTCTGTAGACCTTCAGTTTGGTAGTCAGTCTAATACCTCTTCTCTCTTACACTTTCTTTCATAGCCTCCCAAATACTGAGCTAACTCTGGCAATGCGAGTGTCAACCTCATGGTTAATGTTAACCTCCCAGGAAAGGACACTTCCAAAGGAAGTAAACTTGGTCCACGGTCCTCAAAACTTCTCCATTTGCTGGAATTGATGGTTCCCCATATGGATAGTGTGGTATTGGCTGATGGAGCACCTGGGTTTTCTTGGTGTTCATTGTTAGACCAAAATGAGCAGAAGCAGCAGAGAATGCTTCATTGAATCTCAGTTTCAAGATTGCATTGAGGACACCCACTGTCATCAGCAAACAGAAGATCCTGCACCAACACTCCCTCCACTTTGGCCTTGGCTTGGAGCCTTTACAAATTGGAAGAATTTACAGTGCTGATGGAGCCACGTTAATTAATGATAGGGATGGGGGAAGCCAGGTGGTGCAGTGGGATAAGCACCAGCCCTGGAGTCAGGAGTCCCTGAGTTCAAATCCAGCCTCAGACATTTAATAATTGCCTGGCTGTGTGACCTTGGGTAAGTCACTTAACCTCATGGCCTTCCCCAAAAGAAAAAGATTAGTAATAAGGATAAGATTCTAAAGAGCTGGGCTGAAACTTCCATAGTGTTCTTGACAGATCATTGATCAATGCAGAAGCCACTGACTGTTTACCTCAAGTTGAAGTCAATTGGTCCAGAGCTGAAGTTCCAACTGAAGAAGACTCCGAATGCCATTAGGCTCCTGTCACGTGATTCTATTCCAACTGAGATTTACAAGGTGGGGGGGTCCATTGCTCATCCAAAAGTTAACTGATATTTTCCAGGTTACATGGCATGAAGAAGTTATCCTCCAAGTATTCCAGGATGCCTCCATCGTCCATCTCTATAAAGGTAAGGGGAATAGTTTATCCTGTGACAATCACAGGGGTATTTTTTAATCATTGCTGATAAGATTCTTGCCAAAGTCCTCCTCATTAGGTTGATGCTTCACCTGAAAGATGGTCACCTCTCTGAGAGCCAGTGTGGCTTCAGAAAGGGTCGAGGAACAGGTGTTTACTGTCCAAGAATGCCAGGAAAAATGCCAGAAGCAGAGCAGAGATGTTATACATTTATGGATCTGACCAAGGCCTTCGAGACTATCATTCATGAGGAAAATTATGTCACAATTTGGTTGCCTGGAGAAGTTCATCAATATTGTTCATCGGTTCTATGGTGCTGGGCTTACCAGGGTTCTGGATAGTGGATGATGCTCTCGAGATTTCCCAGTCACCAATGGAGTGAAACAAGGCTGTGTCCTTACTCTCATGCTTTTTAGTATGATGTTTTCAGCCATGTCTTCAATTGCCTTCACTGAGGATGAACATGGCTTCAAGGTTAGCTAACACACTGATGGTAAATTCATCAAGGAGGTTACATATGGTCTTGGTCAATTCACTTCCCTTCCTTGAGTCTCAGTGTCTTGAGGGAGCTGGACTAGATAACCTCCCTCTAAGGTCACCCCAGCCTCTGACAGTCTACGATGTCCCATCTCAGACCCTTCCTAGCTCAGATGTTCCAAGGTCCCTCTCAGTTCTGACACGCCCAGCCAATCCCTACATTCTATGTTCTATGATCTTAGAATCTGGTCACTCTTACATTCTCTGTGGGGCATCCATAATGTAGATAGAATATATTTATATGTGTACCAGTTGCACTTTTTGACAGCATGTCAGATCCTGGAGGTCTTGGTGTTTCCAGTGCCCACACAATGCCACACACAGTGATTGTTTGAAGGCCTTTTTCCATCTCTATGATCTTCGTCCTAAGGCAGGGGTGGGGAATCTTTTTGGTACCAAGGGCCATTTGGATAGTTAAAACATCATTTGCCTGCTCTATTTGGTCCAATATTTAATTATTTCATTCTAAAAAGCTCCAGATTTATTGAGTTTTAAGTCCCACCTGCACTTGTTCTGGCAGCACCAGGCTAAATGACTTTGCTGGTCTCAAGTTCCCTGTCCCTGCCCTAAAGTCTCATCTAGTTCCAACACCATGTTCTGTATTTTCAGGCCTCTCCATACTTTTCTCTATTCTGTTTTCTACTGTCCATCAAGGCTTTCCCAGGACCAGAGAGAGTAACGAGGCCCTTCCTCTTCATCTCCATCCTCCTGGCCTTCCTGGCAACCTTCAAGTCTGAACCTTCTGCAAGAAACCATTCCTAGTGCCCTTAATTCCTGTGCCTCACACAGTATAATGTTTGCAACCTCAAGGGCAGTTATTGTCTTTTGCCTTTCTTTGTTTAACCCACATTTCATAGAGGGTCTGGCATGGAGCAGTTTTAACAAATGTTGGACGGACCCCGCCGTGATCACATTCCATAGCCTGTCTTTTAAAGCCCATGACTAGCTGATAATTTTCCCTTCTATAATCAAAGAGGCCCTTTCCGTTTGGACAGCTCCCTCCCAGAACTGCTCTTCTTGACTGAGTGACCTAAGCTTTGACAATTGATTTGTACAAGTCTGACAGTCCAGAATCCCAAGAAATCATCCAAAAAAAAAAAAAAAAAACTACTGGAAACAACAATTTTAGCAAAGTTGCAGGTTATAAAATAAACCCTCATAAATCCTCAACTTTTCTATATATGTCTAGCAAGAAACAGCAGGAAGAGCTAGAAAGAGAAATCCCATTCAAAGTAACCTCAGACAATATAAAATACTTGGGAGTCTATTTGCCAAGACAGACTCAGAATCTTTTTGAAAACAATTATAAAACACTTCTCACACAAATTAAATCAGATTTAAATAACTGGGCAAATATCAACTGCTCATGGATAGGTAGAGCTAATATAATAAAAATGACAATTCTACCAAAACTAAGCTATCTGTTTAGTGCCCTACCAATCAAAATTCCAAGAAATTACTTTAATGAGTTAGAAAAAATTGTAAGTAAATTCATATGGAGAAATAAAAAGCCAAGAATTGCCAGGAGCTTAATGAAAAAAAGTGCAAAGGAAGGTGGCTTAGCACTACCCGATCTAAAATTATAAAGCATCAGTCATCAAAACTGTTTGGGTTTGGCTAAGAAGTAGAGTGGCGGACCAGTGGAATAGAATAGGTGTAAAAGCAGGAGATGATTATAGTAATCTGCTGTTTGATAAACCCAAAGAGTCCAGCCATTGGGATAAAAACTCACTCGTTGATAAAAACTGCTGGGAAAACTGGAAGTTAGTATGGAAGAAACTTAGATTAGACCAACACCTCACACCCTTTACCATCATAAGATCCAAATGGTTACAGGATTTAGACATAAAAGACAATACTATAAGAAAATTAGAAGATCAAGGACTAGTCTACCTGTCAGATCTATGGAATGGGGAGCAGTTTATGACTAAGGAAGAGTTGGAGAACACCACCAAAAACCAATTAGATGATTTCGAGTACATTAAATTAAAAAGCCTTTGCACAGATAAAACCAATGTAACCAAGGTCCAAAGAAATGTAGTAAATTGGGAAACGATCTTTACAACTAATGATTCTGACAAAGGACTCATTTCTACATAGAACTGAGTCATATTTTTAAAACAAAAAGCCATTCCTCAATTGACAAATGGTCAAAGGATATGCAAAGGCAATTTACAGATGAGGAGATCAAAGCAATCCATAGCCATATGAAAAAAAGGCTCTGAATCATTAATTATTAGAGAAATGCAAATTAAAGCTTCTCTGAGGTACCACCTCACACCTCTCAGATTGGCCAATATGACCAGAAAGGATAATGATCATTGTTGGAAGGGTTGTGGGAAATCTGGGACACTATTACACTGTTGGTGGAGCTGTGAACTCATCCAACCCTTCTAGAGAGCTATTTGGAACTACGCCCAAAGGGCAACAGAAATGTGCATAGCCTTTGACCCAGCAATACCACTACTGGGTATATATCCTGAAGAGATGATGGAAAAAGGTAAAAACATCACTTGTACAAAAATATTTATAGCAGCCCTGTTTGTGGCGGCAAAGAATTGGAAATCAAATAAATGTCCTTCAATTGGGGAATGGCTTAGCAAACTGTGGTCTATATATGTCATGGAACACTAATGTTCTATTAGAAACCAGGAGGAATGGGATTTTGGGGAAGCCTGGAGGGATTTGCATGAACTGATGCTGAGTGAGATGAGCAGAACCAGAAAAAACACTGTATACCCTAACAGCAACATGGGAGTGATGATCAACCTTGAAGGACTCGCTCATTCCATCAGTGCAACAATCGGGAACAATTTTGGGCTGTCTGCAAAGGAGAGTGCCAGATGTATCCAGATAAGGAGCTGTGGAGTTTGAACAAAGTTCAAGGACTATTCCCTTTAATTTAGAAAAAAAAACCAGATATCTTATTGTCTGATCTTGTTACTTCTTTAGATGTCTTCTTGTCTCTTCTTTAAGAATATGATTTCTCTCTCATCACACCCAATTTGGATCAAGGTACAGCATGGAAACAAAGTAAAGACTGACAGATTGCTTTTCATGGGGGGTAGGGGTGGGGGAGAGAAGTAAGATTGGGGGGAAATTGTAAAACTCAAATAATATCTTTAATAAAAATTAATTAAAAAAACACATGTCTGACAGTCCACATTCTCCATATTTAGACTCCTCCCAGTCAGACATTCTATATCTTTCTGGGATCATAGATCTGGAGTCTAACACCCTGACCCTTACACTATTTTATTCATGAAGAAATTGAGGCTCAGGGAGATTGTCTTGATTTGAAACTTTGACTCCCCAAAGATTGCATTTTCCACAATACAAACTGCCCCAGGGTCACACTTATCTCTCTTTGTTTATTGCTCTGATGTCCCATCCACCTCAGTGGTTCTTGGACCACGCCAGCCTGGACAAGCTCGTCTCCAAGGCCGTCTCTAAGCTAACAAGTTCTAACAATGTCATTTCCATCAGTCTTTACTCAAAGATCACTTTGGATATGTTTTTCCTCAGGTCCTTCCCATCACACCGTAGGAGTCCATGGCATGTTGCAACATCCATCCACACCTGAGAATAGTTCTCTCTCGCTTCCACTTCTGCAATGTTCACACCTTGGATGGGCTTTCTCAGGGCCAGCCAGTCTGCCTTCTGTGGTCTGCCAAGGCCTGCGCTTTGACATTTCAGGTTCTATCCTGAGCATCTCTTATTCATTCCCTCTCAGCTCTCAGACAGCCAGTAGACATTTATCTAGCACCCAAGTTCTCAGCACTGTGCTCCATGCTGGTGATACAAAGAAAGGTGCAAGGCAGTCCCCACCCTCAAGAACCTCCAATCCAATGGGGTTTCCCCAAAAGACAAACAACAATGTACAAAAACACGTACATACACACTATACAAGAAAAATAGCAATAGAGAAACGGCACTAGAATTAAGATGGAAAGAGAAGGGTTTCCTGTAGAACATGGGCTTTTAGTTAGGACACATAGGAGACAGGGAAACCAGTAGTCACAGATGAGGAGGGACCATGTTCCAGGGATGAGAGGCAGCCAGAGGGTTTTGTTCATGGACCAGCCAGACCATATCACTGGATCAAAGAGGAAGGTACAAGAAACACCAAATAGAGGAATCTGTTTGATCCTGGAGGTAACAGGAGCCTCTGGAACTTCTTGAGTAGGGCGTGATTTGGTGGGAGCTGCTCTTTAGTGGCTGAATGGAGGAAGGCCTGGAGTGGGGAGATATTTGAGGCAGGCAAACCCCTCAGTAGCCACTGTAGTAGTCTAGGTATGTGGTGATGAGGAGAGAAGGGGGCGTCATGGGAAAATGCTGCAGAGGTGAAATCAGCTGTTCTCGGCACCGTAGTGAATGGGGGAGGGGAGGACAGCTTCTAGTTTGGGAGCCTAAGGGACTGACTGGGAGGATGGTGTTGGCCTCTACAGTAATAGAGAAGGTAGGAAGTGGGGAGGATTTTGGAAGAAAAGCAATGAGCTGTGTTTTGGACATATTGAATTTAAGATGCCTACTGGACATCCAGTTCAAGATGTCTTGCAAGGCAGTCAAGAGATGTGAAATTGGAAATCAGAGTTGAGACAGGAGAGTTAGAGATGCTTATTCAATCCATGGAAGTGATAACATCTCCAAGTGAAGTAGAGAGGTAGATGAGAAGAGATTCCAGGACATAAGAACCTCGAGGCTAGAGGGTATGATCCAGAAGAGGATCCAGCAAAGGAGACAGTGGTCATAGAAGAACCGGAAGAGAGAAGTGTCCTGAAAGTCAAGAGGAAAGACAGTAGCAAGAAAGAGCAACCAAAATTGTCTAAGGCTGCCAAGAGGTCAAGGAGAATGAGGATTGGAAAAGGCCATTGGATCTGACAGTTAAAAGAGCATCAGTAAATTCTAATCTGTGTTCTAAGGTCACTCACAATTCTGCTAATCCACATTCTAAGGCCCCTAACCAGCTTTGACCATAAAAGGTCCCCCTCCTATCTGACATCCTATATTACCCAGTCTTTCCCAGTCTAAGGTCACTCCCAATACTGATATTCTATAGTAGATGTCCCTTGATTCTTATCTTTTCTGATATTCCATATGCTAAGAGCTCTTTCAGGCAGGTAGATGGTACAGTGTGTGGAACGTGGAGCCTGGAGTCAGAAATGGTCTTCTTCAATTTAAATCTGGCCTCAGACATTTACTAGCTGTGTGATCCTACAAATCATTTAACCCAGTTTGCCTCAGTTTCCTCGTTGGTAAAATGAGTTGGAGAAGGAAATGTCAAACCACTCCAGTATGCTTCCCAAGAAAACCCCAAATGAGGGGGCAGCTAGGTGGCCAGAGCACCAGCCCTGGAGTCAGGAGTACCTGAGTTCAAATCTGGCCTCAGACACTTAATAATTGCCTAGCTGTGTGACCTTGGGCAAGTCACTTAACCCCATTGCTTTAAATAAAAAAAAAAGGAAAAGAAAGCCCCAAATGGAGTCACAAAGAATCAGACATAATTGAACAACAACCATGACAACAAAGGGTCCAATCAGTTCCAGTACTCTGTTATTAGATTTATCTAGGCTGATCAATTCTATATTACCTGTCCTAAATCTCCTCCCATTTCTGAAGTCTCTCCCAGCTTTAAGCTTTGATTAAAACCAACCAAGTCTGAATGAGAAAATGAAAACCTAAGATTTCATAGCTATCTCATTGGTCATATTTTTCTTCTGATACAGTCATTGATTAAAAAATCCAAGTTTTTCACCAATTTAATTTAGAATCCATTTATAATTCATGTAATTTCTGCATTAGCCAAAAACTCTTTGCAGTAAGAGCTGGGAAAAGCCAAGAGAGGAGTGAAGTCTTCTTGTTCATGGGTGACTTTGCAAGGTAATTTCCCCCTGCCCCCAACTTGATTTATAAAAAAATTCAATTAAAACACATCCTTCCTTGGTTCCAAGCTTTCTGCCCAATTCTGAACCCTGTTAATCCCTTTTTCATGTTAGCTGCTGAATCTAGGACCAGATTACTAACAGATCTCTGGAGTGACTTCCCTAGGAACTTCTCAACAAATATGTCCTTTGGATAGGACACCCCGGGGCAGCTAGGTGGTGCAGTGGATAGAGTACCAGCCCTGGAGTCAGGAGGACCTGAGTTCAAATCTGGCCTCAGACACTTAATAATGACCTAGCTGTGACGCCTTGGGCAAGCCACTTAACCCCATTGCCTTGCAAAAAGAAAAAGAAAAAAAGAAAGGATAGGTCACCCTTAGTCCTGATATTTAGGAGAAATAGAGGCTCTTATGGAAACTAATCCTTCTTTAGGAGATAAGTCACAGAATTTGAGAACTGAAAGGCAGTTCAGCTACTAGATCTCTAGTCCAACCTTTACAGTAAGGAATCTGCATTCAAGCATACCCACAAAGTGGGCATCCATTACCCAAAGACCAACTAAGACATGGGATCCACCGCTTCCTCCCAAGACAGTCCCGGATGCTTCGGGTCAGCTCTAATTGCCCAGAAGCTTTGCCTTGACACCTAACCTAAATCTGCTTCTTTGGAATTGCTTTCTCTTCCCTTCCAGTTATCCCTGAACACATACCCCTGACTTCCTTCAGTGATACTACCATAGCATCACTCCAAGCCCTTGACTTCTCTCCTCTGAACAGACTCCAACTTACTGATGCCCTTCTTACACTGTGGTGCCCATACTGAGCACACTCCTCTGGATGCTTGCTGACCAGGGCAGAAGCTAGAAGGGTGGTCCCTTCCCTGCCCCTGGGAGCTTGGCCCCTCTTAATGCAGCCCAGGATGAGATTGAATTTTACATTGCTCTGAGCTTGCAGGTCACTCAGCCCCCAAGATTGTTTTTAGAACAATGACTTTCCACCCATGCCTCTTACCTTCATATATTCGTACAAGACTTTCCATTGATCCTTACTGAATTTCATCGTATTAGATTTGACCCAATGTTCTCGCCAGTCACTAGTGTAGACATGATACCAGAACCCAGAGAAGATGATGAGAACAAGAGAGAGGCTAGAGAAAGATCTGAGAGCTCAGAACAGAGGTTCAGGGGACATCTTCAGACAGTTGGAGACCACGATAGGGATGATAAGCCTGCAAAGAGCACTGAGAAGCAATGGTTAGACAGGTAGAAGGGGGACCAGGAGAGAACTGTGTCACCAAAATTCAGTGAGGAGAGAGGAAAAGAGATTCGTCAGCAGGGTACATTCTCTCTTTAGAAGAGGCAGCTTTAAAAAGTGAACAGAAACTCATTTTCCCCCCTTTTGTTCTAATTCTTAAACAACATGACTAATATGGAAATATGGTTAACATGATTATATATATACATATGTATATATAGATATACATATGTATATATATATATATATATATATATATATAAATGTATAATTGCTCACTATCGGAGGGAAGGGAAGAAGAGAAGGGAAAAACTGTGGAACTCAAAATCTTGCAAAAAATGAATGCTAGGGGTGGCTAGGTGGCACAGTGGATAAAGCACCAACCCTGGAGTCAGGAGTACCTGAGTTCAAATCTGGTTTCAGATACTTAGCAATTACCTATCCCTGTGGCTTTGGGCAAGTCACTTAACACCATTGCCTTGCAAAAACCTAAAAAAAAAAATGAATGCTAAAAACTATATATCCATATATATATATATATATTCAAATATATACAATAAAGAGATTGATACAAATAAGCATTCAACCAGTGTTTCCTTTAATTTAAAGAGTTTATTGACATCTTTTTAGTCCACTATCTTTTCCCATGGTTCTCTCCCATCTTTCCCACCTAGATGACCATCCCTTATAGAAACAGGAGAAAGAAAAGAGAAAACTGAAGCAGGGTCTACTTCCACAGTCTCCCTACCCTTTTTCATGTACATTTCTCCATCTCATCAGGACTGTGCTTCCACAATCCTCTAAATATCCATTCTATGCTAGGCACTGCAGGATAAAAAAAAAAAAAACCAAAAGGATCATGGTGTCTGCCCTCAGTGAGATTGCATTCTAATATGGGGGGCACAAATAGGGTCATCTTGGGGAAAGGCACTACTACAAACTGAATCTCCGAGAAAACCTAGAGTTCTAGGATAAAGAAAAATCACTTGGAACCCTGAACCACCACAAGTCCAGAGAGGCAATGAGGAAGCAGGTTCCCCACCTTCTGACACAGGTGCAGTGCAAGGTAAGGAAATGGCATATGGGTGAATTTGGGTTCCACCATGTTCCAAGGATCATGTGGTTTTTGTCTTGTTTATTTGGGGTAGTTACTGCTAAAAAAAAAAGAACATAAAGAAGAGAGGGTCACTAAAGTAATGCTAGAAATGCAGAGAAGAGAATATAATCCAACCCAGAGAAGCTTGACAGCTTGGAATATAATCCAACAAATTTATTATAGACTTTTCTTAAATTGTGCACAAGAGAAAATGATTAAGGTAAGTAAGAAAGAAAAGAAATGAGTATTTTTTTTTTTTTGCTTAGTCAAAGTGGCCTCTTTTC
Source organism: Macrotis lagotis (assembly GCF_037893015.1). Lineage (NCBI taxonomy): Eukaryota > Metazoa > Chordata > Mammalia > Peramelemorphia > Peramelidae > Macrotis > Macrotis lagotis. The sequence continues at coordinate 283,025,867 of NC_133660.1, forward strand.
CTCACTTCTCTCTTACCTAACCTTAATGACTGAATGGGCTTTGCTTCAATCAAACTGAACTGGGAAAGACCTAGTTTTTAAAAGGCCAGGGTCTCCCACTGCACCCAGAACCATCTGCAGTCAACCTGATTCCTATCTGGCCCCTGGACCCAGTTGGCTCTGGAGGAGAAAGTGAGCTGGTGACTTAGTGTAGCCTCCCTCACTCAAATCCAATTCACTTGCATGTCAGGGCATCACCTCCTGATGGCATGGTTTTCTTCAAGAAAGGACAAACAGCAGCAGAGCTCTATACATGGAAATCTCTATCTCTTGTTAAAATTTGGAATTTTAAAAAAGTTTTTTTTAAGTCAAAAATGAGATGGGGGAGCATGGGGTTCAACAATGAGATGAGCATTTGGGAGGAACAGTAAGATTTAAACACTGGCCTCTAGTGGGTAGAGGGGAGTCATATGCTGGTTGGAAGGGTAGAATGGGCCCCAGTTGGACGTACTTGGAATGCTAAACAGGGGAATTGGTACTTGCTCTTCCAGGTAAGTGGGAGTGACTGCAGTTTCTTGAGTGGTGAAGTGGACTTAGTGTCAGAGAGTCTTGACTCAAGTCTGACCCTCGTCATGTCCTGGCAGATCCTGACCAAGTTGCCAAAACAACTCAGTGCCCAGATAAGTTTCTTAGGTTTCTAGTCCTAGTGAATTGAGAATAATCTTTCCATCAAGTTGGGCCCATTAGTCAAGGATATGAAGCTCTTGGAGATGTTTTTCTTTTCCCTTCCCTGAAGAAGTCTGGGATCATAAACTTCTCAGAGTTAAGGAGGAGATTCTGAAGATAATCCTTGGACTGGGCAAGGTTTTTGTGATCATCAAGTGACCTGAGGAAGTGACCAGAGGAATCCGTGGTCCTCTCAGTTCTGGCCAAGCTGGCCTGCTCTCATCTTTCCTCTAAGGCAATGCTGCCTTTGTGAGCTTTATACAGCGGCCCTTCACGGTCCCAGTGCATTGTGGATTGGCCCTGCCCTCCCTAATCTCTGCCGCACCTGGGCTGCTGTTTGGTCAATGGCTAGGACTGGTGACCGCTGCCTCCGCGAAGGGCTACCTAGCTCTGGGGGCTTCCTCGCCACAGATGCTGTGGCCAAAGCCTCCAGCGGCTTCGTGCCCACCGCTACGAAAGGCAGCTGCGTTCGCAGCAACTCCTCTCCCTCGTGGAGACGCCGGAATGCCGAGGCAGCTGCTGTGGCCTGTGCGGCGGCGCATCAACCCTCCGGCGTCGTCTCGGCGTTTATCATGGCCGAGCTCTGGGGGTACAAAACAAGAGGTGCGAGGGAGCTCCTGGCCGCAAGGAGCCTCGTGTTTCATAGCGGAGACCACGCAGCGCCGTGTACAAACGAGCCGGGCATGCACAACAGGGGCAGACTGGAGGGGAGAAGTCGCCAGAATTAAGGGGGGGGGCTTCCCGGAGGTGGGAGTTTCAGGAACACTTGGGAGCCAGAAGGCAGAGGCCTGGTGGGAGGAAATGCCTGGAGAGGCGGCCGGGTTAGGGAGGGCCCTGAGTGCCAAACGCAGCCCTCTGAACGCGCCCCTCCGGGGGCGACGGCAGGAGGCTGTGCCGGGGCCACCCTCGGGTCTGGCCTCAAGGGCAGCCTGGAGGGGGCACCTGAGGCAGGCGGGCCCTGCCAGCGGCGGGGGGCAGGGAGAGGCGGGCGCCCGGGCTGCCCAGGGAGGCTGAGGCCGGGGGCCCCGGGGGGGGCGGGGCGGGGCGGGGCGGGGCCAGCTTCCTCCTTCCGGGCAGGGCCCAGCCGGGCCCCCGCCAGGCGCGCCCCTCCCCCGCACGCCGGCTCCGCCCCGGCCTCCTCCGGCCACTCCCGGAGGGGCCTGGGGCCACGTGCTGCGCGAGGGCGCGTGACGCCATCGCGCACGGCGTCGCGTTCTCCGCCAATCAGGGCCGCGCCCCGCCCGCCCCCGCCTCGGCCCGGAGCCGCGACCGAGGCCCGAAAGCCTGGGCCCAGCCGCCGGGGCCGCCGGAGAGAAGCCTCGCGGGAGCGCGGAGCGGCCGGCGGGGCCCCAAGCCTCTCGGGCCCGAGCGCGGGCCCTGCGCGCGCCTGCGCACCCCGCCGCCCCGCCCCCGCAGGCGCGCGGCCCGGGGGCCTCTGGTGCGCAGGCGCGGCCCCGCATTCCGAGCGGCGACGCCGGGAGCGCGCGCGGCGCATTTCCGCCTCTGGCGAATGGCTCGGGCGTAGGGCGCGCGCCGCGCCGCGGGGGCTCCAGCTGCGACCCCGGCCCCGCCCCCAGGACCCCGGCCATGGAGGGTGAGGCTGGGCCCGGGCGGGGCGGGGCGGGGGCGCGGGAGGGGCCCGGGCCGGCGCGGGGGCGAGCTGGCCCCCCGCCGGGGCGGGGCGCGGGCGGGGCCCCCGACTCAGTGCCCCCGTGTCCCCCCTCTTTTCAGACCTGCTACCCATGATCTTCGCCTCGGGTAAGTGGGGGCGGCGCGGGGGCCGGGCGGCCGGGGGGTCGGGGGGCCCCGCGGGTCCTAAGCCGGGCTCTGCGCCCCCAGATTCGCCCCCGGCCCGGGGCCCCTTCGTGGAGATCATCGAGCAGCCCAAGCAGCGGGGGATGCGCTTCCGCTACAAGTGCGAGGGGCGCTCGGCCGGCAGCATCCCCGGGGAGCGCAGCACCGACACCACCAAGACGCACCCCACCATCAAGGTCGGGAGCCGGGGGGGCACCCCGGGGAGGGGTCCGGGGGGGAGCAGGGCACCCCGGGGAGCACGGCACCGACACCACCAAGACGCACCCCACCATCAAGGTCGGGAGCCGGGGGGGCACCCCGGGGGGGAGGGGGCACCCCGGGGGGAGGGGGCACCCCGGGGAGCGCAGCACCGACACCACCAAGACGCACCCCACCATCAAGGTCGGGAGCCGGGGGGGCACCCCGGGGGGGAGGGGGCACCCTGGGGAGCGCGGCACCGACACCACCAAGACGCACCCCACCATCAAGGTCGGGAGCCGGGGGGGCACCCCGGGGGGGAGGGGGCACCCTGGGGAGCGCGGCACCGACACCACCAAGACGCACCCCACCATCAAGGTCGGGAGCCGGGGGGGCACCCCGGGGGGGAGGGGGCACCCCGGGGGGGAGGGGGCACCCCAGGGAGCGCGGCACCGACACCACCAAGACGCACCCCACCATCAAGGTCGGGAGCCGGGGGGGGCACCCCGGGGGGGAGGGGGCACCCCGGGGGGGAGGGGGCACCCCAGGGAGCGCGGCACCGACACCACCAAGACGCACCCCACCATCAAGGTCGGGAGCCGGGGGGGAGGGGGCACCCCGGGGAGCGCGGGCACCGACACCACCAAGACGCACCCCACCATCAAGGTCGGGAGCCGGGGGGGGGCACCCCGGGGAGCGCGGCACCGACACCACCAAGACGCACCCCACCATCAAGGTCGGGAGCCGGGGGGGGGCACCCCGGGGGGGAGGGGGCACCCCGGGGAGCGCGGCACCGACACCACCAAGACGCACCCCACCATCAAGGTCGGGAGCCGGGGGAGGGGGCACCCCGGGGAGGAGCCTGGGGGGGAGCGGGACACCCCGGGGAGCACAGCACCAACACCACCAAGATGCACCGCACCATCAAGGTTGGAGCCAGGGGAGAGGCCCGGGGGGGAGGGGGGCACCAGGGGGAGGGGGGCACCCCTGGAGCGTGGCACCAATACCACCAAGACACACCCCACCATCAAGGTTGAGAGCTTGGGGAGAGGGGGAGGGAGGGGCACACCCGGGGGAGGGGGCAGCGCCCCTCCATAAGGGCCTGGGGCCCCCCCTCCCCTGACTCTCCCCCCTCCCCTCCCCAGGTCAATGGCTACACGGGACCGGGGACTGTCCGCATCTCCCTGGTGACCAAGGAACCCCCCCACCGGCCTCACCCCCACGAGCTGGTGGGGAAGGACTGCAGGGATGGCTTCTATGAGGCCGACCTCTCCCCTGACCACTGCATCCACAGGTGAGGGCCTACAAGGGCCCAGGGAGTCAGGGGGGGCCCTCCCAGGGCCCAGGGAGTCGGGGGGCCCTCCCAAGTTCATCTCCCAAGATCATTTTGGGGAAGGGGAGCCGTAGAGCAGGAGAAATGGAGCCCACGCTAGGGGGTCTTTCCGGATGGGCGGAGAGCTGGGGCAGGGCCTGACAGGTGTGAGGTGTTAGCTTCCAGAACCTGGGGATTCAGTGTGTGAAGAAGCGAGATCTGGAGCAGGCCATCGCCCACCGCATGCAGACCAACAACAACCCCTTCAATGGTGAGAGGCCCCCAGCCCCATGCCCCCACCACACCCAGGCCTGGCTGCAGCTCAGGGCTTCTGGATCTTTTGAGACACTCTTTGGGGGGATTGCTCCTGGTTCCCACATCCCCTCTTTCTCATAGCCCTCCTCAGGAGCCCTTCCCCAGGGGACAGAGCAGTGTTCTGGGCCTGGCGTCCCCCAGTTCTCAGATGCCAGAGGGGTAGGCTCCTTTCCCTGGCCCCACAGGGGCTGCTCTCTTAGTCCGCCCTTGGCTGGCTTCCAGTGACCTCAGTCTACCTGTCTTTTGTTCTCCACTTCTCTTCACCCCCATCTTCTCTGTTCACTGAACTTTTCCTATTGTTACTGCAGAGGATACATGGAGCTTTTCACCCCTTCTTTAATTGAGGACCCTTGCTGTGTTTTGGTTTTTGTAAGGCAGTGGGGTTAAATGACTTGCCCAAGGCCACACAGCTACTACCTAGTTAAGTGTCTGAGGTCAGTTTTGAACTCAGGACTTCCTGAGGCTCTCCTGCTTTGTTAAAGCAAAAAGCTGTAAAGACCTGCTGGGAATGTTTTGGTTTATATCAGATCTATTGTTTCTGTCTTGTCCCCCCCCCCCCCAACAATTAGATCATTAGATCAAAGGTCAGGGATCTTTAGGTTCCATTCTCCCCTTGTCTTGTGTTCTTCCCAACCCAGATGGGTGAAGTGTGCCTCTTTCCACTGACATTCCAGTGCTCGATGCTGGGGGGGGGGGGTGCCCTCTCCTCTTTTCTAACAGCTCTTCACCTTTCGTTTCCTCTCCTGCTCCCAGTACCACCCCCTCCCCCAAATTTATTTGTTCTTTTTGGAAGTCATTTTCTGACCTTTATAATGGGTTCTTTTCAAAATGTCTTGAGGAAGGCTTCCTTCTTCACTTTAACCAGCTAGCTTGTCCACTTCTAGGTCTGGCCCAGGGATTTCCTGTTCTGCGGCCCCTCGGGGTCACCCCCCCACAGCCCTGGTAAGGGGCTCCCCCTCTGTGGGAGCCTCATTACCCTGTGGCCTCCCCTATTCCCACAGTGCCCCTGGAAGAACAGCGTGGAGACTACGACCTGAATGCTGTCCGGCTCTGCTTCCAAGTGACCATCCGGGACCCCGCAGGCAGACCCCTTGTCCTGCCCCCCGTCCTCTCTCATCCCATCTACGACAACCGTGAGTCCCAGCCAGGGGGAAGGGAATGTAGCCCGAGGCCGTGTCTTTGGGGAGGGATGGCCGAGAACTCTTAGAGAGGACATCCTGTCAGTTCCACCAACATTAAGTAGTGGCAGGGAATGTGTTGTGGCCAGGATGCCAACAGTCACAAATGACATGACTTCTCTGTGCCTCTGGGGAGAGCATGGCACACCAACAAGTAAGGAGAGGACAGGCAAGCCATAGACGCATGCCCAAGGACTGTCTGACAAAGGAACAAGTGCTGCCAGCTTGGGGCACCCAGGGAAAACTTGGGGGTGCATTGGCCAAACCTTAAAGTGGAGTGGGGCCATCTGTGTGGGTGCTGGGAGCCCCACTTGGCCAGAAGGTAGATTGTGATTGTTTGAAAGTAAATAATGGGGAAAAGTCTGGAAAGCCAGGGGGAGCTAGATGGGCATGGCCCCCTGGGGAAAGAGATCATTTGGCAGAGTGGGGGGATAAGGGGATACTTATGTGATGAAAGCTGTGTGGAGCTGAGTTGGAAAGGGAAGGGCTGGAAGGCCGGGGCCAGGATTCCAGGTCTAGGTAGAGAGGGGAGAGGTGAACATGGGTGATACCAGGGCCAGCATACCTATGAGGCTCTAGGAGGAGCTAGCTGGAGATCACCCAGGGAATGAGGCTCAGGGGTTGAGACTTGAACACAAGCCCTGGTACTCAAGCCAGCATTCCTGGCCCTGTATCTTACAAAAAGAGGATTAGATTTCTCCCTGACTGCCGTATGGTATCACAGTTAGGCCCAATGAACTGAGCAAGTGCCTAATGGGAATTGGGAGCCAGTCACAGTGGCCTGTGTCTGGGTGGGCTCAGGTCATGGGAGCAGGGCCTGGGCATCCTGCGGGTGTTTCCAGGTGCCTTCAATGAAGCCTCTTGGTTATCCTGGCTCTGAGCATGGAGGAAAGGGCATGGATGGCTCCCTGGAGAAGGGAGAGCCACATCTGGAGCCTAGGCGGTCAGGAGAGAAAGCAGTGGAACCGGTTGGGTTTCAGGTCCGTTAAGAGGAGGTGTGGGACTGGAGGATGGTGATGTCACACCAAGAGTCAGAGAGAACACCCTGGACAGGGGCTGGGGAGGGACGACCCACACTCAGAGGCAGACAGAGGGACCTAAGAAGGAGAAGGCAAGGGAGAATATGATCAGCAGTGTGGATGAGGTCTGGGACCAAAGACCATTTCCCAGATCCAGGAGCCACTGGTGGTGGGGAGGGGTGGAGGCAACGGGTGTAGACCTCACCTGTGCTGACCCGGGGATGACAATGACCAGTGTCAACGAACTGAGGGGTGGGAGAGGAGGAGCCCAGGAGTGATGGGAGGGAGATGAGGCGGCATGGGGCAGGGGTCTTGAGAGAGCATGCAGCCTAGTCTCGCTCTTGTCTCTGCTGCCAGAGAGGGTGGACTGAGTCCATTTGGGGATATTTCTGGTTGGTGCGAGGCTCAAGCTGTGCCCCCCCCCCAGGTCAGGTGATGGTGAGGCCATGGCATGAGAAGATGTGCCAGTGGCTAGAGCCAGTGGACAAAGCCTGGTCCTGCCCGTTGGGGGCTTACAGATGGAGGCGAGGGTCAGAAGCCAGACTTGTGACCTTAAAATAATCACATGTTCGAATGGGGCCTAGTCTGAAGAAGTGTTCGGCATCTGAACTGGCTCTGAAGAATCCAGGATGGATCGGGCCAGGATGGTTAAAGGCACCTTCATTGCGGGGGAGGAACCTGAGCTAGGCTGTGTTGGGGGGGGGATGCTGAGACTTCAGGCAGTGACTCTTCATCAGATGATGGAGAGACAAGAGTGTGGTGGGCAATGGGCTTTAGGCCCAGAGCCAGAAGACTTGGGTTCCTAGCCAGCCTCTGAGACCGCTAGCTGGGGGGTCTTTGGTAGATCCTTAACCTCTCTGTAACTTAGCTTTTCTTTAAAATCTGAGGGCATATTCTTCTGCGAGTCCAGGTCTGGAACCTGAGGGACTGGAAGGGCAATGGTGCCCACCCAGCAGAGTTGTGACAGGGAGAAAGGGCATCAGGATGATGTTGTGTTTGATGCATCTGAACCAGAAATGTCCACAATATATACATTCAGGAGTCAGTACTGAATTGAGTAGAAGAGAGTTTAGAGGAGTTCCTGGGTATGGATCTGATGTGATCCCCTGAGGAAAGGAGAGAGTTGGGGGGCGGGTCACCAGCAGGTGCTGTCTCATCAAAGGACACTGAGGGGTGGTTAGGTGGTATAGTGGATAGAGCACCAGCTCTGGAGTTAAGAAGACCTGAGTTCAAATCCAGTCTCAGGCATTGGTACTTACTAGCTGGGTGACCTTGCCCAAGGTCACTTGGGCAAGTCACTTAACCCCATTGCCCTACAGGGGGAAAAAAAGAAGCAAAAGATGCTGAGAAGGAAGAATAGGAGGAGACTTTGGAGTCAGCAATGTCAGAGGCCAGGGAAAAGGGAGCTTTATTCTCTGCATTTGCAGCCCAGGGCTCAGAAAGTATTGATTGATCACCCGCTGTGGGCTGGGCTACTGGCTGAACTGGACCCCAGGTCCGGAGAACAGAGTCCCCTTGTTGTGAGCTTTCATTCCAGGGAGGAGCCAACATATGCAGGCAAAAATATGAGCAGCATCAGGCTAGGATTAATAACAGTCAGAGTAGCAGATGCCAGGCAGGCTGGAGCGGGGATCAGAGCCGGCATTTTTTGTACTTAGTATTTTATTTGTTTCCCATTATATATAAAGATAGCGTCCAACATTCGTTTTGCCAAGGTTCCACTTTTTCCTCCTTCCCTTCCTCCCCACCTCAGGATGACAGACAGTAGGGACTGTTCACAGGCAGTCATATTAAGTGTGTTTTCACATGAATCGTGCTGTGAAAGAAGAATCAGAACAAAAGGGAAGCTTCGTGAGAAAGAAAAAACAAAAGGGAACTGCACCTGCTTTGATAACACTGGCATATTATTTGTACAACACAGGTTTTCAGAGAGTTTCACAAATAATGATTTGATCCCCACAAAGACCCTGGGAAGTGGCAGATGAGGAAAACTGAGGCAGGCAGAGGCCAAGTGACTGGCCCAGGGTCTCACAGTTAATAAATGTCTGAGACAGTATTGGAACCCAGGGCTTCCCGCATCTAAGTCTGGCACAGTAGGCAAGAGGGAGGGTGGGGTGACTGCGGGGCAGGTTGCAAGAGGAGGAGGGATCAAAAGTTTATCTTCCTTGGGTTGTGGGGTGAAGCAGGAGCTCGGGGTGCCATGGCTCCCATCAGAGTCCCAGCCCCCAAGCTCCTCTTGCTCTCCCCGCACCTCCAGGGGCCCCCAACACCGCAGAGCTGAAGATCTGTCGTGTGAACCGCAACTCGGGCAGCTGCCTCGGGGGGGATGAGATCTTCCTTCTCTGTGACAAGGTGCAGAAAGGTCAGTGCCAGTGGGGCCTGGAGGGGGTGATGTGGGAGGCAGTGCCAGGAGGGGCTGCCGCACCTCTTATCTGCTGTGTCCCTGACAGAGGACATCGAGGTATGCTTCACTGGGCCAGGCTGGGAGGCACGTGGATCCTTCTCTCAGGCCGACGTGCACAGGCAGGTGGCCATCGTGTTCCGCACACCGCCATATGCGGAGCCGGCCCTGCAGGCCCCGGTGCGTGTCCACATGCAGCTTCGGCGGCCATCTGACCGGGAGCTCAGCGAGCCCATGGAGTTCCAGTATCTGCCAGACACAGGTATGGGGACCATGCTGGACACAGGCATGGGGGTCATGTACAGGTATGCCTTCCTGGGTAGGGCCTGGAGGATGATCCATTTCTTGTGGCATGAGAGCAAAAAACATCAAAGGAAACAAATCTGAAATCAAAATGTTCGTCCCCATCTGGGTTGATAGACTCCAGATTAAGAATCCCTGCATTTATTGAGTGGGGCAGTGACCTGGTCCAACCTGCCTGCCCTTGAGGAAGGTCCCTGGTAGATGAATGGGGGATGGGCTGGAGTGGGTGACCCCCAGCAGACTCTTAGAGTAGGACATGATGGTGGCTGTGAGCGGAGAAAGGCTTTGGCCTCTAGTGCAGAATGGAGGCGGGGGTTGGGATCATGCCTTCTTATGTCTGCCCACTCATCCCTAGCCCCTAAGATTGGAGCAGTTTCTGGTTCCCCCACCCTCTGCCTCCCCACCCCTAGGCCTGGGCACCATCTCCCCCACATCTGCCCTGCAAGGGAGCACTTCACAGCAGACCTGGGGGCAGGAAGGGCCTCGTTAGTCACTGTCTGGGCAGGAAGCCTGTTGTCAGAGGATCCAATTGGTTCTAGAAGAGGTTTCTCCAGACGGCCTCTGGATATCTTCCCCATCAGCCACAGGCTGCTCCTTCCTGGTCACTCCCAGGTCTCATTCACCAGCGTCCTGAAGCTTGGTGGGTCCCAGTGCTGGCAGTTGTGGGAGCGACAGGCTAGCCGCTCTCTTCGGGGAACTGGACCTGGTCCACTCTGGGTCCCTGTCTGCTGTGGCGTTCACTGAGTTTCCAGGTGCTTTTCTGTCAGGTTGCTGAAGCTGCACGTAGGACTTCAGATTTCCAAGAGCCGGTCATTGCTGTGACCCGCTTTGGTGGACATGTAGCTGGTACAGGTGGAGTGACTGACTTGAAAGTCCCAAGTCATATCAGTTCTGTTCTTTCCTCTGTCATCTTCCATTATTCTGGTCAGTTGGGACCTTTCAGATGGTCCCTCTCTCCGAGGTGTCAGCCCTCTCTCCCAGCTCGGCAGCTCCCCATGCCATCTATGATCTCGCCCCGGCCCAGGTACTGGACTGCACTCAGACATGCTGCAGGGCAGGAAACCACAGGTGCTCTCCCTCTCCTTGTGGCTCCTTGGTCTTCCCCAGAAGGACTGTGCTAGGGCTTCAGGAGAAAAGGAAGTGGGATTAGTCAAGTGTGACCTGTTATCTACGTGGTCTTTTACATTGCTCTCCTTCCTCCATGATCCCCATTATAGCCATGCACATAACTCCCCCAGACCAGCCAACACTTTGGCCAGGCCTGATAGTGTGCCCCATTCTGTACCTGGAGCCGCTCACCTCTGCTGAGCCTGGGCACTTTACCGATGGTCAGCAGTCAGACGAGTTCAAGATGGGTCGAGTCTGTTCTTTCTTTTTTTAATTTTATTTAAGGCAGTGGGGTTAAGTGGCTTGCCCAAGGCCACACAGCTAGGCAGTTATTAAGTGTCTGAAGCCAGATTTGAGCTCAGGTCCTCCTGACTCCAGGGTGGGTGCTCTGTGCCACCTAGCTGCCCCTTCGAGTCTGTCCTTGAGGAACACAGTGATCCCTGGTGTGCCAGAAGTTGGAGCTGAGCTCCCTGGTCTGTTGTTTCCAGACTCTTTTCTTGCTGGTGGGGAGCCTTCCCGTGGAGTGACCTCCCTGAGGGCAGCAGGGGGCCCACTCCTCTCTTCTCTGTGCTCTCCGTTGTTGTTCAGTGCCTTCTTCTAAAGACTTTTACTCTTGGGGGAGAAAGAAGATGTATAACGGAGATCGTTCATCTCTTTCTCTGCATCCCTGCTCCCCCAGCCTCTCTTTATTGTGTGCCGTGCGGGTGAGCTCTCCATCCCCTGGCAAAATGCTGCCTGCAGGGGGACTTACCTGTCTCTCTGGTGCCTCACACTTAATGGACGTTTGTGGGATTCAACTGAACTTTAGATTGGGAACATCATGTGGAACCAAAGGCTGGACTCTTGTCTGGAAAGATGGGCCATGTAGCATTGGGGTCGGACCTCGGGAGGGAAGATGTTTTTGACAGTCAGGAGACGACAGGTGGCCAGAGATGGGGGCCAGGCCGCTGTCCTGGCTGACCTCGGGCCCCTTTTCCGGGTTGTTATCCCCACCCCACCTCCAGGGGCCCCCTGCTCAGCTCCACTGGATGGTTTGGGGTATAAATCTGGCTCCCAGGCTTTATCTGTGGCCCTCATCTCCGGAGGCCTAATCTCCCCTAGCATCGTCTGCTGGGCTCTTGCAACAGGATGTCCTTGGGGCATCTCAATCTCTGTTTGGCCAAGAGGTAACCATTGGCTTTCCCCCAAACTTCCCCCATTGGTGAGTGTGGCCCCATCCTCCCTTTGTGAACCTAGGTTTATCAAATCTGGGTCATTCTTTTCTCTTTCCCTATCTAATTAGACATCCCCTCTATTTCCATCCTCCCTTGGGGCTCCCTCCCCTGACTGTGGCAGGTGGAAGGGACCTTGAGGCCCCACCAAACACAGGGTGACCCCCATCCCAGACTGGGGCTGCCCATTGCTCTGGGACAGCCCTCACCGGGATGAAGTTTTCCTCGAGCCCCCTCATTTCTGCATCAAGCCTCCTCACCTCCCAAAGCTTGGACTTGTCTCTAGAATGGGGAATGAAATCTGCCATCATTTCAAGTCTTTCCCAATCTGGCCTTCACGTACTCAGGGAGAGATGAAGTAGGAATGGGGGCACCTTTTTAGGGGCACCCCAGTGGGACTTGACACTCCTCAGCCTCAGTAAGGTCTTGGTCGGTGCTTGTGGATTGAGTGAATTGAGTGGAGTCCCGGCAGCCAGACGCCTAATCTCATCTTTCCTGTTCCATGCGTCTGGGCTTCGGGGGATCGAGGCAGGGTGGGGGTGAATGCCATGCTTGGCTCTGGGGGACTGGACAGCTCCCCTATAGGGGGTCCATGACATCCAGGTGGACTTTCTTCTCTCCCCCAGATGATAGACACCGAATCGAAGAGAAGCGCAAGAGGACCTTGGGCACTTTTAAGAACATCATGAAGACCAGTCCTTTCACCGGTGAGCCCCAGCAGCTGGGGGACCGGGCGCAGGGGTGAGGCTGGGGAACTCTCCCAGGCCTGACTTACGTTCTCCACCCGGCAGGCAATTCAGATAGCTGGACAGCCCCCAGACGCATCGCAGTGCCCACCCGCAGTGCTGCAGCCTCTGCTTCCAAGCCCCCAGGTAAGATTGGATTTCCCCAGAGCTCCTCAGACCATCCAGGAAGGGAAGAAGGGCTGGAGGACTCTGGTTGGGGTCTGGGATTCAATCAAAGTTGGTTTGGGACCTGGTCGGCCTAGGGTAGAGGCTTGTCATCTCCATCACTTGCCCTGAGGGCCACAATTCCCCATCTGTTGGCCAACTGACCATAGGACCACAGTTGAGAGCTAAAGGAGGCTTTACAAGAGGGCAGGGGAGGGGGGATGAGGTGGCCAGCGGGGTCGTTGACCATTTCTCTCCCCCGTAGCTGTCCTTCCTGGCCTGCCTTCCAACCCCCAGCCCTACACCTTCTCCACGACCCTCAACACCATCAACTTGGAGGAGTTTTCTCCCATCTTCTCATCTGGCCAGGTCCCGGCCCCCACCCTGGTCCCTGCCCCTGCGCCTACTTCTTCCCTGACTCCAGCCCCGCCCCCCACCACCTCTGCCCCCGCCCTGCCCCAGCTCTCCCAGTCCGGGGAGGGGACCCTGTCCGAGGCCCTGTTGGGCCTGCAGTTTGATACAGATGGAGATCTGGCCGAGCTCCTGGGGGACCCCGACAGCACCTACACCAACCTGGCGGCCATCGACAACTCTGAGTTCCAACAGCTGCTGAACCAGGGAATGGCAGGGACCCTTGAGGGTCCCACGGCCTCCGGGGAGCCCATGCTGATGGAGTACCCCGAGGCGATCACCCGCCTCATGGCGGGGCCTCAGCGGCCCCCCGAGCCCAGTCCAGCCCCTCCAGGGGCCTCGGGGCTGTCCAACGGGCTGGTGGGGCCGGATGAAGGCTTCCCCTCCATGGGGGACATGGACCTGCAGGCCTTCCTGAGTCAGATCAGCTCTTAAGAGGGGCCGATGCCCATCTTGGGGCCCCGCGCCCATCCTGGGACCTCAGCCCTGGGCCGCAGGGACCGGATGTGCCTCTTGATGCTGCTCCTACCCCCCCTGAATTTCTCTGGGAGACGAAGGAGTGAACCCTGTTTCGATATTTTATCTGCACTATCTCTCTGTTTTGGAGGTGCTTAAGTGAAAGCATTAACTCCTCTGAAGAAGGGGTGAGTGGGGGGCAGGGGAGGACGCGCACCCCTTCCCCCGACTGGCGGCTCCTTGGACCTGGGAAGGGGAGGACCGGAGGACAAAGGGGACCGGCCCGGCTTGTGGAGCGGGGTCCGCCGGGGCTCCCCCATCCCAAAGCGCCTTTGGGGGGATCTTTTGGTGAAACTGTGCCAACTTCCCCCGCCTTTCTCTTTGCACCCAACACCAGCATCCTTAGCAGCATTCGCCCCCGGCTCTGCCCGCGGACGGGGCAGTGCCACCCTTGCCAGGCTTTCGGAGGGGGGAGGCCCGAGCGCGGGCCTCGCTCCCCTCCCCCAAGTGCCTTCCGAGGGGGCGGGGTGGGGGCGGGGCTGCCGCCGCCTTCTCCTTCCTCTTGAACTAATAAACCCTGTCCGAGCCCTCGGGTGTGCCGGCTCCACTGACTCGCGCCCCCCGCGCCCTGTCCTGCCCGGTGGGGTCTCGGGGGGAGTCCGGGCTCCACTGACTCGCGCCCCCCGCGCCCTGTCCTGCCCAGTGGGGTCTCGGGGGGGGGGGGTCCGGGCTCCACTGACTCGCGCCCCCCGCGCCCCTCTCCTGCCCGGTGGGGTCTCGGGGGGAGTCCGGGCTCCACTGATTCGCGCCCCCCGCGCCCTCTCCTGCCCGGTGGGGTCTCGGGGGGAGTCCGGGTGACAGCTGGCGGCTGCGCACGCGCAGCGGCGCTTTTGCGCCGGCCCAGGAGGCGCATGCGTGTTGATTTAATGCTGCGTGCTGCCGCGAGGAGGGGGAGGGGAAGGAGGTGCCCGAACCCACCCCCCGGAAAACGTGTTGAGGCCCCGGTTAACCGCGGCTTCTGCGGCCTGGGCCGCCTTCACCCGGAAGTGCCGGCCCAGCTGTCGCGCATGCGCGCTGGCTCGGGGGCTCCGCTGGTCTCTCTTCTCCGCCGAGCTGGGCATGCGCGGTGCCAGGACCAGGCGGCTCGGCTGCTTTGGAGGCGTGTCCTGGCCTAGCCCCGCCCCTGTCAGTGCTCGCGGTGGGGGGCCCCCGCCGCCGAGGCCTGTGCCTCCACTTCCCTTCCTTTCCTGCAGCCAGGCAAGGGCGGGACCCGGCAGGTGGCCCCAGAGGCGGGGGTTGGGGTGACCTCGGCCAGTGGCTCGCTCTGGACCTCGGGGTCGTCTTCCGCAGCTCGGGGAGCCTGGGCCGGGACAGGGGCGTTCTCCTGTAGCCCTGGACCGCAGGGACCGGACATGCGTGGGTCACGCCGTCATCGTCCCTCAGCTGGGGACCGGCCTGGGGGCTCGACCCCCACGGGGGCTCGACCCCCACCAAGGGCAGGAGCCAGCGGCCCCGGAAACGGAGGCAGGGACAGTCCGTGGCTGGCACCAGAGCGGCCATCCTCCTCCCTGGCCCGGGTCTTGTCCACGAGGCTCGGGCCTGCCCTAGTCAGCCAGCCAGCCAGGCCGGCCCCAGGGGGGTGGGTAGGGCCCCACGGGCTGCTCCGCACGATTGGGCGCCTCTGCCCACCTTCCCCAATCCACTCCTCTGGCTCCTCCTGGGGAGGGTGGGTGCCTCCTCCCACCCAGGACGACCAGGGTCCGGCGATGATCCTGCCTCCTTAGAAGACCTCTGGGAAGCTAAAACCAAGGGGCTGGACTCCAAAGATGCAGGAGAGGAGCTGGCCAGCAGGGAAGGACCCCGGGGTCCTAGGGGATGGGCAGGAAGAGAAGGGTCTGCGATTTAGGGGATGCCAATCCCAGCTCTGCCCCGGAACAAATCCCTTCCCTGGGCAGCACCTCAGGTTCCTCATGGGTAGTTAGGCCAGAGGAGGGGTCCAGGCTGGTGAAGGGCCAACACAGGGTGAATGAATGGAGGACGTTTCCTTAGATTGGAAGGAAATAATATCATATCTGGACTGTCATGTAGACAAGGGGGTCATCTGACTGACCAGGACTTATGGGGGGGGGCAGAGAGGGCAATTGAGTCCTGTAAAGCCATTCAGTCTTGCCCCACACTGGACTGCCCCCCCCATCAGTCTTCAGGTCAAGGCTGGTCAGCTGCCAGCTTGTTGGGAAACCAATGATGGGGGGGGCTGGGTGTCTAGCTCCCTCTCCCAACGATGAAGAGGTTCTGCTAGTGAATGGGGGGGGGGAGTCCCAGCCCTCCCCTCCAACTGTCTCTGGAGCCCCCAGCTGCCCACCCCACCCCCAAGACCAAGATGCAGGCAGAAAACCCAGCCTCTCCTTCCCAATACAGGCCTATGTGCCTTGAACCCCAGTAAATCAAGCTGTTTGTTTCTTGGGTGCCTGACCTCCTCCCTTCCCTCAGGGGCTTCACTCAGAGGCTGAGGGTGGACACACAAAAGGCCTCTCAGGCCAAGCAAGGCAAGGCGGGGACTGGGACAGGGAGGGAAAGGGGGAGGGGAACGGAACTCCAAGGATCTTTCCAGAGTGTGTGGACTAGATTTGCAGCCAAGGCTACTCCTAATCCTGAAGCAAAGCAGTGGGGCACCCCTGAAAACTAGCCAGGCCGAAAGTCAGGGTCCCTGGTGGAGGGGGAGCCACCCCCAGAGGCAGGGGGGCAGAAGGGTTTAGATAGATTGATCCTGAATAGTGAGGTGGCTTCCCGGGAGGCAGAGGCTAACCACTAAAGTGGAGGGAGGCCACGGCTGATGCCGGGCAAGGGCACCTTTGGGAAGGGGGACAGAATGAGAGGTGGGAGCTGGAGTGGACCCCAGCTGGGGAAGGAAGGGAAACGTCTCCACCAGAAGAAGCTTCGAGAACCCTACGAGTGAGGAGCGTGGGGCATGGCTGCCCAATCTCTCTCTCACAGGTCTGGGCAGAGCCTGGGGCTCTTCTAACTGGGCATCCTGCCAGCCTCGCCCTCTGAGCACCCCACCCATGTGTCCTCGGGGTCTGGCCCAGTCATCAGGGAAGAAAGCTGGCTTTGGAGTTAAAAAGACACAGGTTCGAGTCTTGGCTCGACTCATGCAACCTGTCTTTTCTGGGCCTGCTTCTCCAGTTAGAAAACTGGGGGTGGGTCGACCCTTTGGGCTCTAAATGCATGTTGCTCGAATCCTTTCCAACCCTTGGGCTCTTTCCTTATCTCCCTGGACTGGGCAGAACCCCTCAGAAGCAGGGGCCTTGGTTCTGTCCTGATGGAGGAAGGAGGGGAGTCAGCTGGGAGCTGGGGAGGGGTGGAACAGAGGAAGCTGGCTGGCCTTGGAAGACCGGGGGGCCTGGGGTCCCTGACCATTCATCCCAACCCAGCCCATTCTTCCTGGGTGGAAGAAGAAAGAACCCCAGGGTGCCCCCCCCATCCTGAATCCTGTCTCCTCCATTCAGCTCCCAACTACTTGGGCCACAGCTGATCTTTACTTTTCATGCCAAACAATATTTACAGTTGAGGTTAGAGAAGCCAGGCCCTAGAAAGGTCCTGAGAAGAGACAAGAGCTGGGGGGGACGTTCTTGGAACCCAAGGGATTGCCCTCGTTGAGGTTCCGGGGTGGCTGGGGGGCAGCAGGGCATGTCCTTTCCCCTTTCACACCGGGGCAGATGGGGGGGGTCCCAGGCAGCTCCGGTTCCACAGAGTCCTGTGACTTCTGTCCCTGGAGGAAGGGTCCTGGGCCCCGTGGGAGAGGACTCAAGGCCCCGGGGTCCCCAGCTGCTGGGAGGCCCTGAGCAGGCGGGCGGCCGCATTCTGGGACTCTGCCTGGAGCCGCCGGTTGTTTTGGCGAAGGTTGCGGACTTCTTCCTGCAGGGCTGCCTTGTCAGCCTTCTCCTGGAGGGAGGGACCCGCCACATGGCCAGGAGTTGCCAGGCGGCGGGGCCCATGCCCCCTCCCAGGGCCTGCCTCCCCGCAACCCACCTTCTGCAGGTCATCCTGAAGCTTCTTCAGCATGGCCTCCAGGTGGGAGACCTTCTCCGACAGGCTGCGGGAGGACGAGCTGTGGACGGGGAGGGCACCTGAGGAGCCTGGCACAGGGGTGGGCAGAGCTCACCCACCCCAGGGCCCAGACCCAAGGACCACTTGCTCAGCTCTTCTCCCTTCCCCCACCCAAGGGGCCGCAGCAGCAGTGAAGCTATTTGACTCAGAGGGGGGCCTGGCATCCCCCCTCCCCCTGTCATGGGCCCCCACTCTCTTACTCGGGCTCAGCTCTGGTGACTTCCCGGGGGTCTCCACTCTCCGGAAGCTGCTGGCCTAGAACGACAGCACCGGCCTTGTCCTCCAGTCCTCCCTCCGGCCCCCAGGGGAGCAAGGAAAAGGGGGCAGCAGAAGGGAGGGGGCCTGGGCCCTGGGCTCCAGTGTCCCACCCCACCCCCGCCCCCCGATGCCCTCGCAGAGGGGACGGCTCACCCTCCTGGGAGAGCGCTTCCAGGATGCTGTTGCAGGTGCTGGCGATCTCTGAGATGGACCTCCACTCCTCTTCCAGGGGTTCGCTTCCAGCCTCCGACAGGACTGGGGGGAGGGGAAGCAGAGGCAGGGTCACAGGGTCAGCCAGCTCCTGCCCAGGGGCCGCCTCGGCCCATCTGCGGGGGGGCACGACTCACTCTTGGTGATGGAATTCCTCAGGGAGAGGGTCCGAGGCAGGAAGGAGTCGCTCAGGTCTCTGGGCAGCGGCCCGGGGCTCTCCGGAGCCTCTGGTTCAGTGGGGGCATCGGGGTGAGTCTGGGGGGGGGGAGCAAGGAGAGGGGGCCTGGAGCCACAGCTGGGCCCTCGGGACCCCAAAGGGGTGTGGGGGGGGCGGAGAGCTCAGCTTCTTACCTGGTCTGGCGGCCCACCCCCCCGCCGGACCTGGCTGGGGGGGCTTAGGGGTGGCGACCAAGAGGAGGTCTGGGGTGGCGTCCGGCAAGACCGGGGCCCCATCGGACGGGGAGCTGGCGGGGAGAGCGAGGGAGAGGTGAGTGAGGGAGACAGAAGCCCCCCCCCCCCCCCCCCGGTCCGGGAAGGAGGAGGGGGCCCAGGACTGACTGGGGAAGGGGCTGGAAGGGGCCCACGCCTACCTCTGTGGGGAGGGGTCGCTGGGACTGCGCAGGAACTCGGTCCGCTCCTCGGCCAGGCCCGGGGGGGGCCCGGGCGGGGGGGACCCGTCCTGCAGGCGCAGCTCGTGCAGCATCTGGACCGTGGCGGGGCGCAGGCCGGCCCCCGGGCACCCCTCGGCCCCCGGCCCCTGGACCGCGCGCCGGACCGGCTCCTGCAGCGACCTCTCGTACAGCTCCGAGAAGCTCCTGGGGGGCGAGGGGGGCGGGTGAGGGGGGGCGCGCCCCGACGGGCCCCCGCCCCCGCCCGCGGCCCCGGGCCCCCGCGCTGACCTGCGGGGCCGGCCGCTCTCGTCGGGGGGCAGCACGGTGACGCAGACCTTGGCGGCCGAGCGCAGCAGGGCGGCGGCGGCCCCGGGCGCCAGGCTGGGCAGGGGGCGGCCGCAGACCCGCAGGAGGCGCGCCCCGGGCCGCAGGCCGGCCGTCTCGGCGAAGGTGAAGCGCTCCACGTGGCGCACGAAGCCCCCCTCGTCCGCCTCGAAGCCCAGGCGGCCCTGGCCGTCCCGGGGGAGGGCCAGCTCCCGCGTCTCGCAGCCGCGGCTGACCAGCTGCGGGGAGGCGCGGCTCAGGCCGGGCCGGGACCCCGGACCCGGACCCGGACCCAGACCCCCTCCCCGTCCCCCCCCCCCGCGCCCCTCACCTGCAGCCGCGCCACGATCTCCCCCACGGCCCCCCCGGGGGCGCCCCCCACGCGCAGGGTCAGCATCTCCCCCCGGCCGTGGTAGAGGTCCAGCCGCTGCTCGCAGAAGGTCCAGGCCAGGACGTCGCGGCAGGCGCAGTTGAAGACGACGCGGCCGTCGCGGGGGGCCACCAGCACCAGGGTCTCGGCCGAGATGGCCAGCAGGCAGGGCACTTCGGGGGCGCCCTCCCGGCCCCCGGGCGCCGCCCGCACGCCCCAGGCCAGGGCCCCCTGCGCCTGCAGCTCCCCGCCCGCGCCCCGCGGCCGCTCGCGCCTCCGGGCCCCCAGCGAGGGCAGGCCGAAGCGGGAGACGGAGTCCAGCGAGGCCGTGGTCACCTCGCGGGCCGCCAGCTCCTGCAGGTAGTCGCGCCGCGTGCGCGTGGCCATGGCGTGGAACTTGCGCGCGCGGCCCGCGGCCTGCTCGGCGTTGAGCGCCTTGGCCAGCAGCCAGGCTCGGAAGGCCGCCGAGGCGGGGAAGGGGCCCCCCCCGGGGGGCAGGGCGGGCCCGAAGGCGGGCGTGTCCCGGGTCCGGCTCACGGCCACGCTGCGGGGGGAGGGGAGGCGGTGGGCACGGCTGTCGCGGGGGGGGGGGCCCTCAGGCCGCTTGGGGGCAACCCCGTGGAATCTCGGGTGCAAGGCCGAGCTCCCCCCCGACCCCCCACATCTCCCCCCCCCGGGCGGACCCCCGCACGGACCTGTAGCAGGTGCGCGGGGTGCAGGGGGCGTGGGCGCGGACCACCAGGAAGACGTGCTGGAAGTGCGAGCGGATGGTGCCGGGGCAGAAGGGCCGGGCCCCGGGCTCCTGGAACACGATGGTCACGATGTCGTTGCCGATGTGTCTCTTCCGGAGGAGCTGGGGGGGGGGTGAGGGGTGAGGGTGAGGGGCTCAAGGGGCGGGGAGCCCCAGCACCCCCAACCCCCCAACCAGGGGACCAGAACGGGGGTGGGGAGGACCCGGGCCGGGGCCCCCCAGACTCCAGGGGGCTCTGCCCCACCTGCTGCTGGTTGTTGGGGGTGTAAGGCAACATGGTGGAGACGTGGAACATGATCTCGTGGTCTTGGTAGGTGGTGTAGACGGAGTGCGTCCCCGTGGAGTCCGCTGTGGCCAAGGAAAGGAAGGGGAAATTCGGGGTCTGCGGGCCGCGGGGCAGAGGAGCCGGGGAGCCTGGCCCAGGACGGCCGCCCAGCCCCCATCTGAGGGGCCCCGGGGCCTGCTCCAGGACGCCAAGCCCAGGGAGGGATGAGGTCATGACCACTTCCCACCCTGGGGCCCGGCCTTCCTTCAGAGGCCCCCCACACACCTCAGGAACGGGAAGGTTTCTGGTCAAGGGGAGGGGCCGCGGCCTGGGAGGGAGGGAGGGGACAGAGGACTTGAGGGACTAGGTGCTGGCAAAGGAGCCGGCAGCCCCTCTTCATGTGCCACTCGCCCCGGTCACCCCCCTATCTGGAGTGGGAAAGGGCCTCGGGCACCGTTTTACAAAGGAAGAAACTGCGGTCAGAGAGGGGACCATCACACGCCAGGAAGGTCAGAGTCAGGATGGGGGTCCAGACTCCCTCACTCGCATGACCCCCCCCCAGGGCCCTGACTATCCCACAGGGAGAACAGACCATCCCCCAAACCCCCAGAGTGGGCAGGTTCCCCCCCCAGAATCCAGGCTCTGGTATTCCATGGTTGGAGGAGCCTGAGCTGGCCAGAGGCCCCTCCATCTGCCCTCCTCCACCGGCTGGCCTGCCAGACACTCAAGAGGCTCCCACGGCCCCTGACCCTTCAGCCCTCCGGCCTTCTCCCAGCGGCCACTGCCTCCAGGGGCCTCTCATCCTTCCTGGCCTCAGCCCCAGGCTCTCCGGGTGTCCTCGGGAGACCACCAGAGAGGCAGCTGGGGCTGGGGGTGGGAGGGCTGAAGAAAGGGTGCTCTCCCCTCCCTGCCTCCCTTTCTCTCTCCCCCCCTTCCTGTCTGTCACTCTCTGTGTCTCTGTGTGTCCGTCTCCTTTTCTGTCTCTATCACTCTGTCTTTCCTTGTATCTCTCTCTTTCTCCCTCCCCCTCTCCCCCTCCCTCTCTGTCCCTCCCCCCTCCCTCTCTCTGTCTCTATTTCTGTCTCTTTTTCTCTCTCCTTACAGTTGAGAAGGGCCCTTACACACTCTCTCCTCTCCTTTCTCCCCCATTCTCCCCTCTATCCCCCTCCCCTGCCCCCTCTCTTCCTCTCTCTCTCACCCACTGCACCCACAAACCCACCAGGTCTCTCTCTCAAACTGCCCCTCCCGACGTGGCCTCTACTTCCCTATCACGCACCTGCTTCTCTGCCCTGACATGTCCCCTGGACTGAAACTCTCTCCCCCTTTGGTTCCCATACACCCCCCTCCTCCAAGTACTCTGGGAGCCAAGGTTCTGGCTCTTGGACCCTCATCCTTTCTCTCTGTGTCCCTTCTCCCTTAGCAACCCCCACAGACCCAGTCACAGAGATTTCCACGTGGACCCCAAAATCAATAGACCTCGGCCAGGCTAAGCACTGGGCCCAACTGCCCAGAGGTCTCCTTCCTGCTGCACCTGGAGCCCCAACATCTCTGACCCTGAACATGGCTACCCACTATCTTTAGCTGAAACACCCTCCCCACTTGACCCGATCCCCCTATTTCCACTGGCACAGGTCCCCTCTAAAACACACACACACACACACACACACACACACACACACACACACACACACACCCAGCACCCCTAGGCCACGACCTCTCACCTGGGTTCTTGTCATCCCTTGTCTCCCTCAAAGCTGTCATAAGAATCTGAGGACACCCAGGTCTGAGGCTGGCACCCCCCGCCCCAGTGCCTCAGCCTGGCAGAAGGCCTTCCCCCGCTGCTCCTCCCGTCCCATGGCTTGCAGGTCACTCCCTGAATCTGAGCCTGGGCTGAACCTGGGGGGTGCTCCCCCTGCCCTGCCACCTGCAGGAATCCCTGGCTCCCTGTTGACCCTGATGGTCCCTGAATACTCCCAGAGAGGGCGGAAGGGAGAGGGGCTGACCCTGGCCTTGGGGGGCTGATCTGACCCAGCCTTGCTGTGGGCCTCAGATTTCTCACCTGTAAAATGGGCATGATAATAAAAGCCCTGTTCCCCAGGGTCCTGTGAGGTACCCAAAGTAGTTAGCGCCCAGCTGCTGGCACACAGTAGGGGCCCAATAAACACTTGTTTCCTTCCTCATCTCTATTGGAATGATACCATTATCACTATCTGGCCTCATGAGCAGAGTGAACTTCCAATGTGGCAAGTTCTTGCATCCTGGGAGCCCAAAGCCCTGCTCTGAGCCTGGGCCTGGGTCCACAGTAGGAGACACCAGAAGAAGGGGCTCACAGGCCCTGGGGTTCTGGTCTAATAAGTGTTTGGAACTGGACTGTGGTGCCTGGTGCCCCAGTTCTAATCCTGCTCTGGTGTTTGCTCCATGGTGACCTTGGGCAAGTCACTCCCACTCCCAGGCCTCAGTTTCCTGTAACATGCAAAAGGAGGGGGCCACTCAAGTCCCTCCAGATCCAAGACCTCCTAAAATGGCCCCTACCTATGTGGGGATGGGGGCTCTAGACCCCAGACAGGGGTCCCCAAAGCTGAGCTTGAGGCCCAGAGCAACTGGGCTGCTCCAGACTGGCTGGGAGGGCGGACCCTGGGAGAAGGGTGCCCCCCGGGGGGGGGTGCAGGGCCTGCAGGGGTCACCAAGGTCAGAACCGGGGCCTTGTCTATGATTTGTCCTTCTAAACCATGAGCCCTGGTGGGGCCCCAAAGGCCGGCCAGCACAACGCCCTCATTTTACAGATGGGGAGAACCCGAGACCCGGAAAGGGCAGTGACATGGCCGAGGTCATGCCACAGCCTGGGCAGGGTCCCTCCGATCCCCCCTTCCCCCCCACCAGCACACCACGGGCACTCACTCTTTATGTCCAACTGCGCCCGGTAATGCTCAAAGCCTTTGAGTCGGACCACATCCCCCAGGAGGCTGAGGAACTGGGTGAAGGCTGGGCCGGCCTCCTCATTATTGTACATCTCCTCTTCTGAAGCCTGGCCTGCCCGGCAGTAGAGAACGCCCACCTTGCGCTGGAGACTCAGCTAGGGGAGGGGAAGAGAGGGTCAGGGGAGCCGCCCCCCTCTTCCACTCCAGTGGACAAAGTTCCTCGACCCTGGGAAGGTAAGAACTGAGTGGAAGAGCCCTCCGACTCAGGTCCACTTCTCTGTCCATTGCCCTGTCCTGCCCTGGGGTCCCTCCCCCTCTTTGTGGACACCTTGGACCCAAGTTAAAATTGTTCCCAAGTTCCCAGAGATGAGGGCCTGAAGGCTCGTCGGGGCCCCTGGGGAGCAGACCCCAGAGAATCCCCCTCCCTGCTGGGCCATCCCTCAGGTCGTCACGGCCCCAGACCGACCATCCGTGGGGACGGGGCTGGAATCCCGGACTCACCTCCTGCTCGTCCAGGGTGAGGAGGGTTCGAGGCACCTTGGGGGAGGCAGAACCCAGGCGCAGACAGCTGGGGTTCAGCCAGGGGGCCACGTGCTCCAGGAGTTTTTTGGGGGACAGGCCCCGGGGAGGACCAGGCGGCAGGACCTCTTCGGAGATGGAGCCTCGGAGGGTCCGCAGCTAAGGGCAAGGGCAATTCCCCTTTAGGGCTGGTGCCCCTATTGCCGGCGCCCCCCCCCCAACCCTCAGTCCCCCACCTGAGTTGTCCTAATGATGAGGCGATAGCTGTGCTGGGGGGTGGCCGAGCCGCTGGCCTCCTTCTCCTCCCGCCGGATGCTCACAGCCACGGGGCCCAGGGTGTCGTCCATGCCAAAGAAGTTCTGATGCTCTGGGGAGGGAGGAGGCCGGCTGTCAGGCCTCAGTCCCACCCCGGCAGGCCAGCTCTGGCCTCTTCCCCAATTCTGGGGAGTGACAGAAAAGGGAGCCCCTAGTTTCGAGTTTCTCTTCCCAGCTCTGCTTGGAACAGAGAAACCTCATCCATCCAAGACTTCCCAATTTGGGAACTGGGACCACGGGCTCCCAGAGAGGAGGTGATACCCCGTCCTCCCCTCATTTCTCCCATTAGCTGGAGGAGGCTTCCCAGGTCCCTCATCGGCCGACATTCCCTGTCCGCTCCAACATTCCAGGGCCGGGGTGGCCGCAGTCTCCCCTCCCGGCTCTGCCATTCCACACTCGGAGTCCCTTCCATCCCTGAGGCTCTTTTCTGTGATTGGAGTGCTCCAGTGTTTCAGGAGCAAGGCCAAGCCCCCCCCCCCCCCATCCTGACCCTGCCCTCTGCCTTCACTTCCCCCCCAGTCCCTCTCACCTTTGCCATAGAAGTACTTGCGGTAATATCCAGCCCCCGAATCCGTGTGCTCTAGGCTGTGGGGTTCAGAACGATTCTGGGGCTCCTCCAGGACAGAGATGGCAGCGTTGGGCAGCATGGGGGGTAGAGCGGGGGGCAACAACCCCCCGAGGCCCAGCTCGCCTTCCCCCCCAACCTCACTCACAAAGCCGGGGGCCCCCAGAAGCAGGTCCGAGTCAGAGGCCTGAGCAGGGTCAGGGCTGGGAGGGGTTTCGGGGGGTGGGTCCTTAACCCCCGCTCCCCAGTCAAAGAGAAGACTCTGGACATCATAGTGTGCAAACCAGCGGGGTTCTGGAACAGCGGGGAACTCGGGGGGCGGCTCTCCTTCGGGCGGCAGGCCCAACAAGGCCAAGGGGTCGGCGAAGAGGCGGGCAGGGGGGACCCCTCGCCCCCCCTCCTCATTGCTGTGGGCTCGGGCCCGGGGGCTCGCTGCAGGTGGGGGCCGGGCCTCCCCGGCATCACTGCCACTGCGAAGCAGCGGCCCCCTCTCTGCCCCGGGCCCCCGGGGCTCAAAGGTGAGAGGGGTCAGGGCCGGCCTGGCAGGCTGTCGGAACTTGCGCACGAAGAGGTCGTCGGACTGCATTGCGGGGCCCGGGCCCCGCCGGGGGCTCTCGGGTTGGCCCGCCCGCATGGGTGCCCCGCGAGCTCCGGCCCCCCAGAAGCCGGCCACATTGGCCTCAGAGCGGGGCCGGCGGCCTGGCGGTGGCCCCGACCCGTTCTACCATCCGCCGGTCACTGGTGCTCCGCGGGTCCCACGACAGGGGCGTCGGGGCACCCCGCATGGAGGAGAGGGAAGGGGGGTGTGCCCACGGAGACGAGCGAAAGGCGGGCCGGGCAGTGGGGCGCGGGGCCTTCTGGCATCCGGGTCCGGCTCCGTGGGGGGCGGCTCATCCGTCTGGGGAGAGGGGGCAGCCGGTGAGCGGAGGGGACCAAGGCGACCTGGTGAGAAAACAGGAACCCATCCCTCACTTCCCCCCAATGCGTCTGCGGTCCAGCTCTCCTCCCCCATGACAGGGTCTGCTTCCGGCCCCCCTCCTCCAGGGCCCCAGGCTCATCAAAGCCACTTCCTCTTTCCCCTGCCTTTCCTCCCTGGGGGAGGGGGCGTCCTGGTCTGTCTGGGGGTTACAGTAGTTAAAGTTTCGGCAGAGTCTTCCCGGGGATGGGATCGGGGGGGGGCTTAGGCCGGCAGGGACCCCAATCCTTCAAGGGCTCCAGCCCCTCTAACTCCCTCTGCCATCCGGAGCGCTCTGCTTGACCCTCCCAGGCCTCGGTTTCCCCTCTGACCATCGAGGTGGGTCTCCACAGTCCTGGGAGGGGCGTGTTGAGTCTAGGATCCCTTAAGCCAGTCACAGGGTGACGGGGCACAACCCCCCCCCCAGGAGAATCGGGCCGTTCATCCCCTCCCGTGCCCGAAGGTGGTGCCCGGTGTGCTAGGCCGGAGCCAAGAGGAATAGCGAGGTCCCCCGACACCTCCCCAGTCGGAGGGATCCCCACTCAGGCTGGCCCCCAGAAGGCACCTCAGAGGAAGGAGGGTCCCGGCACAGGAGCAGATCCCGGGCCAGAGCAGTGGCTTGGGAGAGTCTGGGGAGCCTGGGTCCCACCCGGGGCCCTGACAAAAGGAGGACGTCCTGTCCCCCGGGGCCTTTCCTCTCAGCCCCTCCCTTTTCCTCTTCAGCCCTAAGCCAGGCTGGAGTCCGAAGTCGGACCGGACCCCCTGAAGGCTGGGGACCAGCCGACGGGCAAAGAGACGGCCCCGGCCGGGCTTCTGGGCGTGGGGAGGCCGCTCCCCTCGAGGGCCTTCGTCCACCTCCCCGCCCCTCCTCCCGGCCCCGGACAGCCTTCGCTACCTGGCAGTGGCTGGGGTGGCTCGGGGGTCCCCAGACGAGAAAGGGCAAGGCCCTGGCAGGCAAGCGGCCGGTCCGGCGAGCACGGCCTTCCTGTGAGACAGGAAGTGGCCCCTGGCTCTGGGTCCCCGCGCTCCTCGTCCTGCCCCCCCACATCCTCAGGAAGGTGCTAGGGTCACCGAGCCACAAACCACCCCCCCCTCTCCCTGACCTCCCCATCCCCACTGCTGCCATGAGGCTGGGGGGCAGCCCCGGATGAGGAGATGGGGGGCCCCAGGGCCCAGGTGGAAGATGAGGGTCTGAAGGGGAGTGGGGGGGGGCTGGAGAGGGCTCAAGCTGCCCACGGGGCCCCAGAGGGCTCCCAGAGGGGCCCAGGGCCTGGAAGGGACAGGAGCCAGGGGCGGAGGGGGGAGGGGAAGGGGGACCCGTCCTCTGCCCAGTCACAGGATGTGAGGTCGCGAGGACTCATCATCCCATGTGCAGGCGGGAACAGCCCTGGCCCAGGGGGACCCCGCGGAGGCCCGGTTCCCATCGAGCAGGACTGGGGGAGGCTGCCCAGGTGGGCAGGGGGCGGGGGGCCGGGAGGGCGCTCCAGGGGCCACCCCTGGGCGTGAGGGGGGCGGGCGGCGCTCCAGCCCCCCCCCAGCCCCACACAGGGCCCATTGAGGCCGCGGGACATTCCAGGAGGCCTGTGTCATGGGGGGCCCACGCCTGTCCCCCAAGGGGCCCAGATGCGGAAGTGCTGGCGGCCGGGGGAGGCCGGAGCCCGCTCTTCCCATCTGGGGGTCGTGACCCCGGGCCGGCGGCCGGACAGATGCTTCCTCCCTCGCCGGGCTGGGGAGTCCTGGGGGGCCGGGCCGGGGGCCCCGAGGAGACGGGCGGAGGGAGGGGTCACAGTGGCCCCCGGGGCCCAGAGGAGCCGGGGAGCCCTGCAGGGCCGGGGGCGGGGGGGGCGGCCGGTGCCGAGGGGCGTCCGCAGGGGTCTGGGGGGCAGAGCGCCGGGACACGTGGGGGGGCGGGCAGGGCCCCTCTCCCTCCCCCTCCCCCTCGGGACGCCGCCTCCCCCCGGGGCCCCAGGACGCGCCCCATGCTCAAGGCTGGGGGGGCGGAGGAAGCGAGCCCCCCCCGGCTGGGCGCCGGCCCTCCCCCCGCGGTACCTCTGGGGTCCCCCGCGCCCCGCCAGTGCCGGCCGAGGCTCCCGCGCGCCGCTCCCTGCCCGGCGCCGCGGCCCCGCCCCTTGGCTCCGCCCCCTCTGGCCCCGCCCCCGGCCCGCCCCGGCCCGCCGGGAGGGAGGAGCTGCGCGGGCGGCTGGAGGCTCAAGGCCAAGGCCAGGGGTGAGGAGCATGGCGGGGGGGGGGGGCTCTCCCAGGCTCTGGGCGCCGCAGCCCCGCGGAGAGGGCGCCCCACGCACCAGGGAGTCCTGGCCTGCGGCCTCCGTCGCCTGGGGTCCCCAAGTGACCTGGGGGCTCTTGGGGGGCCGCACCCCCATTTCTCAGGGCCTCTTTGCTCGTTTACAAGCAGAGTTCAAAGGTTCTGAGCACCCGAAGGGGGAGGGGCAGGTCTGCCAATGGTGAGGTCCCGGGCATCGCCCTCCTCACACCGGCATAGCCGAGGGCACGGGGACCACCTTCTAGGGGTGTCTGCTGGCTGCCACCCCCCCTCCTCAAGGCCACTCCAGGGGTCTTCACGCATCAGAAGGGGACAAGCTGGGGGGGCTCCCTGAGCACCTCTGACATGATCCCAAGGATTGGGGGGGGCCCCTAGAGAGACTCCCCCCACCTCTGACTTGAAGGAAGCTCAGGGGTGTTTCCAGGGCTTTGGGGGGTTACCGGCGACCCCTGCTCAGCCCCCATAGATCTCTGGAGTAGCCCATCAGGCATTCCCTCAGACTCGCTTGCCCCTCTTGGCCACCCCGCAAAATGAACAAAGAAAACGCCAACCAAAATCAAAAATAGTGTTATTAATTCTGGTGTCTCAGAAGCAGAAAAAAAAAAAAGAAAAAAAAGACCCCTCCCCCCTTCTTTTGGGGCCCTGGGAGGCGGGAGGGGGGCCAACATCTCCCAGAGGCACCAGCTCCTCCCTCCCTGGTCAAGCCCCGGCTCCAGCCCCGGGGGGAGTGAGGCCCCTGAGTCCCGGCCCCCCCGTGGAGAGGGCACTGCCCCCTGGCTCCAGAGATCTGAACGGGACCAGCCCATCGGTTTGGTGAGGCGAGGCCGGGGCCGGGCGCTCTGTCACTCAGTCCCACCGGGTCAGGACCGGTCAGTATTGGTGTTCCAGTAAGGGCTGGGCCGCCGGGCTCTCTTGTTCCTCCGGGGGAGCCAGCCAGTTGCCCCCACCCCCGGGGGTCCCTGCTTCAGAAGGCCTGGCCGATAGAGAAGGATCTCGGACAGGCCCTGGTGTCGAAGTGTCCGTGCTGTCTGGACTGAGGCCAAGGTCCAAGGGGGAGGTGCTGGGCACCTGGGAGGCAGAACAGAGCCGGGTTACACCAGGCCGGCAGGGAGGCCGCCCCCCTGGGCGGCCGCAGCCCACCCCCAGCCCCGCTTGGCACGCGAGCCAGCTGGTCTTACCTGAGTTCGGAGGGGCCCTCCTTTCGGGCTTCCCAAGGCCGCTTCCCCATCGGACCCTCCCAGACCTTTCTTGCCTCCCAAGCTCCACTTGCCACTGAGGCCCTCGTAGCTGAAGGGGGCAGGGGTGCCAGCCTGGAGCGGCTGGGGGCCTTCGGGGGGGGCGGGTGAGGCGGGCACGGGGGAAGGGGCTGGTCCTGGGAGCCGGGGAGCACCCATGGGAGGGGGCCACTGGAGGGAGGGGGGCCCACCCTCTCTCCTTCGTCTCGAGGAAAAACCATCGCCGGCCCCGCTCAGGGAGGGCCGCAGCGTCCAGCCAAGGCCCAGAGGGAAGGGCTGCTCTCGGGCTGGGGGAAGGACCATTAAACAAGAGCATTACCAGCAGAACCCTTGGTCCTGTCCTCTCTGCCCTCCTCCCCTCCAGGGTCTCCCACCCCAGCCCCTTCCCCTGCTGCCAGGGCCTATTCTTCTATATAAAGTGGGTGGAAGTTGGGAGGCCGGGGTCCTGCCAAGCTGGCTTCTTCTGGGAATACCCGGCCCAGACTCCATCTCCCATTCTTACCAGCGGGGGTCTCAGGGGTGGGGTGGGGGGCTGGAGGGTTATTGCTGACGGATGAGCCACCCCCACAATCTGAGTCGTCTACGTTCCCGCCACTGTTGCAGCCAGCTCCGCAGCCTTTCTGAAGCCTAGACGAGAGGATAGGAGGCTTTTGGGGGAGCCGCCCCGGGGCCTCCTCCCCGCCCTCGAGCCGCGGGCCCCTCCTCACCTCTCCCAGCTGTGCAGGAGCCAGTTGGCGATGGCCTGGAGGCTGACCGGGCCTCCCCAGAGGGCACGGAGCTGGGGGTGGCTGCCGGCGAAGGATGTGGTGAGGGGGGAGACGTAGATGGGGTAGCCCAGCGGCTGGTCACAGGAAGAGTTGATCATGTTGCGCAGCGCCTGCTTGGCGTTCTGGATGCTGCCCCGCTCAGGGTTGCGGTTGCGGAGGAAGACCAGCTCCTGCTGCTGGCCGGCCCACAGGCCCCGCACACACTCACGGTTCACCTACGGGTTGGGGGAGTCAGAGGCCAGGGCCCATCTGTGACCCTCATTTGGGTACTTGAGTATCCCTGGTGGGGAATTGGGAAAGGGGGAGCGCTCAAATCCCAAGAAGCTGGGGACAGATAGTCTGTCCGTCCATCCTGCTGACTCAGTGACACCCCCCCCCCCCCGAGCCACAGGCAGCAGCTGACCTGGACCTGTTTGAGGCTCAGAGTGGGGATTCGAACCCAGAACTCCAGGCCTGGTAACACACTGGGGCCTCTGACACAAAGTATGACCCAGCCCCATGGTGGTCACAGATGTGGAGGAGGATGATGGGGTGGATACCCCCCCCCCACCGAGGCATCAGTCACACAATGGGCAACAAGAGCAATGGGGACCCTCCTTGAAACCCACCCAGCCTGGAACCTTCTACCCACTGTCCTCCAGCCTCACAGGACCTGCCCAAAGCCCCTCCATCTGGTGACCCAGCAGAGACCTTGATGACACGGAAGCTGAGGTGCCTGCGGTTGAGCATGATGATCTTGTACTCATCGGAGGCATCATCCATGACGTGCCGAAGCGCCAGCAGGGCCGGCGTGTTGCTGAGGATGGCACTGCGCCAGGCGGGGTCACCCTCGTGCGAGATCACCAGGCGTTCCTCGTTGGCAGCAATGGCGTCGTAGAGCACGGCAGGTTCCTCATACTCGTCAGGGGACGTGAAGTGGTCCTGAGGATGAGCAAGAGGGTGTTGGGCCCCAGTGCCTTGCTGGCTCCCCCGCCTTCCCCGGTTGGCACCCCACCACAAACCTGGTGGAGTTTGAGAGCCATGCGGACCCCTGGGGCGACCACTCGATGCAGGAGATCCATGTCGGCAAAGACCCACTCGTCCCGCGGAGATGTGATACGGAAGTCGCCCTTGAAGAGCGCGTGCAGCCCGTAGAGGAAGGGCTCCAGGCTGCGGGAGGGAGGGCAGGTAAGTGGGGGAGGCAGTCCAAGGGGGGCAGGGGTCACAGGGGGCTTCCTGGACCACACTCACCTGGCTGCCATGCTGTGGGATGCCGTCCCCAGAGCGCGCCTGCCTAGCACACACAGCCCAAAGCACAGCGTGACAAGAGGAGAGTTCCAGTCATGCTCCATGGGCTGCAACACAAACCCACCCGCCCCCAGACATGGCTCAGACTCGGCTTCACAGGTGAAGGAGAGAGGGACAAGTTCCAGGGGGACCCCACTGTATAATGGGGGTCTGACGTCCAGGTGCCAACATCAGCTCCTCGAGAACCAGCCTGCCCCGTCCCCCAGGCTCACCTGACCTCGTCTGGCGGCACAATACTGGATCCAATCAAGGTGGACTGCACAGAAAGCGGGCAGAGAGAGGCCGGCCAGTCGCAGGTCGTAGTCCTCGTCCACACTCAGTGAGAAGGTGGGGTCTGAGTCGGCGTAACCGGGCACACGCACAGGCCGAAGGGCCGCCCCAATACCCTCGTGGCTCAGCCAGGCCTCCAGCTTGGGGGAGCGGCTCACATAGTAGATGATACTCTTAGAAGACAGAGGGGCCCAGGGTGAGGTGGCCACCCAGGATGGGGGAATCTAAGAGGTGGGACTACAAACACAGCCACAGACCAAGCAGGCCTTCCACAGAGGAAGGAAAACAGGCAGCTGTCAGTGTCAGGGAGGGTCTGCAGGGTCGGCCTCACCAAGAAGCACAGCGGCAGCCAGACCCCAGAAGTGCCTGAGTCAAGCTGAGGCAAGGGGTGGGTGACCTAGTCTACAAGGCAGAAAGAGGGAGGGGGTGTCCCCAGGGGCCCAAGATGTGAATGCTGCTTTGGTCCTTGCTACAGAAATGCTCTGGGGCCAGCGTCCCCAGAGGTAAAGGGGGAGGCTGTGGAACTGCCCCAGGCCCTCTGAGACCCCTTCCAGTTGGATCTGGAGGTTCAAGAAGCCCCTGCAGCTGGGGATACAGGGACCAGAGAGGAGGGGACTGTCATGGTCAATGGCTGAGCTCAGTCCAATGTGCTATATTGGAGAGCCAAGAGGAAGAGGCGGGTGAGCCAGAGGGAGAGCATCGTCACTGGGGGGAGGCTGAGTTTGGGGCATGGTATGGGGGACTCTGGCTTGGATGGCAAGCTCCAGGTGGCAGGTAGGCGTGTTGGGGTAGGGCAGAAAGGGCAGAGGCGACACTGCCAAAGGACATCCATGCCATTACTCGCTGACCCCCATGAAGTAACTACTGGCCTGGCATGCAGAGGAACGGTGTCCAACGTGGAACTGAACAACTACCTCCAGAGACCTGGAGCCCTGACAGCTGTCCCTTTCACTGGGTGCTGCCACTCTGGAAGGCCCAGTCACTCCTGGGGGTGGGGTTGACTTGCCCCCAGTATCAGATACAGCAGAGAGAAGACCCCACTGGCCTCCAGCTGGGCGTGGGCAAGGGAAGGGGTTCTGGGATCCAATCCCAGATCTGGTGTTCCCGTCTGCCCATGGCAGTCCCTACCCGCTCAGAGGGGAGCCCATGGAAAAGGTGCTGCTCTACCTTGACGTAATAGGTGATGAGGATCTTCCGCAGGTCAAACACCTGCAGCATGGAGGCAGCGTTGTTGTCGCTGATGCTGTAGCCCTCCAGCACGTACTTGCTGGCCGTGACCTCCCAGGCCAGCCAGCGCTGCCCAAAGGCGGCGTTGAAGGACAGCACGCGGGGCAGGTGGCCAGGCTCACAGCAGCAGCAGCCCTCGTCCTCTTCCACGCCCTCCGTGATGGCCTCCACCTCCCGCTGTTGGCAGTAGGTCCCTGGGAGGGCAGGGGAGGGGCTGAGGATGGCGGCTGGCCCGAGAGGGTCCCATAGTCTGCTCTGGCTCTGCCGCAAGTGGCCCGTGGTGGCTTCCACAGTGGGAAGACAGAATACCACCAGGAGCTTCTCTCCATCCCCCTGCCTGTTCCCAGGCCCCTCCTCCCCCTAGGCCCAGAGTCCCCTGAGGGCAGGTCAGAGGCTCTCACCTCTACGCTCTTCCCCCCAGGCCCACTCACCCCGGAACTCAAGGCCCCGCAGCTGGAAGGTGACCAGGCCGTTGCCGACCTCGATAAGGTGCACCAGGGCGTTGAGGTAGTCGGAGGCCAGGATGAAGCAGTCCCCGGGACTGTAATTGCCCCAGCGGCCGAGGGCCAGGTCACCGCACAGCGTGTGTTGGAGAGAGCGCGTCAGGTGCTCGTAGAAGATGGAGTTGAGGTTGTTGTCGTCCGCGCCCGGGTTCCGATCCAGCTGGGTGGCCAGACGGGTGTTGGAGTGGTCCACACGTTTAGTGCTGCAGGGAAGGGGCGGAGGAGTTGGCACAGCACCCAGTCCCGACTCCCGACCATCTACACTGAGCCCACGCCCCCCAGTCTCCCACACCTTCAAAGTCTATGAATGTGCAATTCCCCCCCCCCCATACCCGACAGGCTCTGTTCCATCTGGCCCTGGGGCCCAGCCCCAAATCTCTCAAAACAGACTGGGAGTCCCTTGAGGCATGCCCCCCCTGCACCCCATCACTCACTTGTAATCTCGCTCCCAAAACTTGAGGGGCCGAGCATAGGACATCAGAAAGACAGCACTGCCCAACAAAGGGTTAAGAGGGGTGGAGAACAGGGCAGAGAGGAGGGCCTGCACGAACAGCATGGCGGAGTCTGCAGCCAGGGGTGGTCAAGGTGGCACAACAATGGCAGACCCCCCTCCCACCCCCCAACCTTCTTGCCCCCAACCCCCCACCTTCCTGCCCCCCAAACCCCACAGGATACGGGGCACGGCAAAGGGTTGGGCGAAGGCATGAAAGGCCGAGCCCCAGGTGATCTGCCAAGGGGCAATGTAGGTGAGCACGAAGCGCAGTTTGTAGAGCAGGTCCCACAGCTGGAGAGGGGGAGCACGGGGTGAGCGGTCCACGCGGGGGCTGCCTCCTTTCAGGCCTCCTGGGTGCCAGCTCCCTGGACCAGCCCGTGAGATACGGGAACTGACCAGTGGGTGGCCACCCCAAGCTATCTGACTGAGAGAATGGCTGGGCCCTGGGCCTGGTTGGGAGTTGGAGGACTCCAGCATGGATGGGGCGGCCTCGGGAGAGCCATACCCACTACCTCCTTGAGCAGCGCCCCCCCCAGCCCTTCTTCTCATTACCTTGGGGGGTTGGGAGTCTTACCTTGCTGCAGAGCAGGGACATGAGAAAGTAGTCCAATAGGAAGCCCTGGGAGAGGCGCGGATAGTCAAAATGGAAGAGTAGGACTGTGAAGGTCAGGGTCAGGTACTGCTGGGGGGGGCAGCAGAAGGCCGAGCGCAGGAGCTTCAGGCCGGCCACGGTCATCAGCAGGGCCCGACAGCTGGGGGTGGAGGGAGAGCACAGGTCAGAGGGCTGCGTTCGTCGGTCCCCAGGCATGTCAGATCGCAGCGCCCCCACCCCAGATGAGGACACCCCAGGTGAGGATCTCCCCCAGCCGACCCAGGCCCCCCCTCACTAGAGACAGAATTTGTCCGGGTGGCCGCTGACGCTGTGGGCATCGCCTGTGAGAGCATTGAGCACCACAGCCGGGTAGATGAGATACTTCTCCACGCACTGGAGCCACGCGTACAGCTTCTCAAACCACATCAGCTGTGCAGCACCTGGGGGGAGACAAGGCCCATGGGGCAAGGCAGTGCTGAATGGAGAGCCAGGGCCACACAGACACCTGACAGGTGGGAGCTGGGATGTAAGGACTCATGCCTCTCCTCCAGGCCCTGGTCTCTGGGTCACTACCCCCAATGGGAAGAGAGCCGTGAGAGCCAGGGACCCAGAGGGCTTATGGGAGTGGACGTCTACCCTCTTTGGACCATGAGAGTCAGCTGACTGGAAGCTAGCAGAGCCCTGGTCCCTAAATGAACCTGCTCCCCGGAATGACCCCAAACCCTTGCCAGCTCTCAAAGGGCTCTTAGGGTCAGCTGCCCTCAGGGCGCTTCCATTCCCCTTGGGGAAGGGGGTAGACAAAATCCACTCTGTGAGTGGAGGCTGAGGGGGTTACCATGGTGACTAAGTCAGCCCAAACCCAGGAGCCCAACAGAGGTGAATGATCAAGGAGCAGGTGAGGGGGACCCTGGGCGGATAGAGATCCAGGACAAGAAAAGGAGCGGAGCATGTGGGCCAGGGCTGGAGAACTACGGGCAGTGCCACGGTGACCCTCCAAGCACCCATTGATGGGCAGATGACACAGGCACCGTCTCATGAGGCTAAAAGTCTCCTTTGCTAAAAGAGAAAGGAAATATTTCTCCCACCCAGAAACATGAGGCTTCGGCAGCTGAGAACCAGCGCTCCAGAGCAGCTCCTCTCAAGTCTCTTCTGGTTGAGACAGGACAATTTGTAGGGTGGGGGGGATCTGCACCAGGACTACAGTCCAGAAGGCAGAAGGGCTTCCCTGGAACCAGAGACTACTGGGCTAAGAGGGATCACAGCGTTTGGGGTCCTCCTTGGGGTACCCTTGTCTAGAGGGAAGGTGCTGGGGTGGCGTCCCGAGTCACTGCCGATCCCAGAAGCCTCAGAGAGTGGTGTCAGCTAGTCTAAGCACTTTACAGATGAGGAGGGGGGTGCAAAAAGTGGGGCTGAAGAGGACAGGCCCTCTCTGTGGGCCCAGAGCCTGGTGTGTGTGTGGGGGGGTCTCTGGCAATCGCCAGCTGGCCGGTGTGACTCTTGGCAAGAGCTGATGGCTGTGCCAGGTTCTGAGGTTCTGGGACCACAGGGGGCAAGGGACACGTGGGCATGACTCACTGCGCACTTCGAATTGGCTGTACTCCTGCGACTTGAGGACGGGTTGGGAGAGGCAGAACCAGGGCAGCTGTTTGCGGAGCTGGGGCAGGAGGTAATGGGTGAGGACACCCACCAGGCCAGCCAGGGAGTAGAGCACAAAGCCCAGGACAGACTGAGCAGAGAGAGCAGGGTATCAGGCAGCTACCCTGCCCCCAGGACCCCCCCTTCTCTCCCTGATCGTCGGGGGGGGGGGGGCCCAATACACACAGGCGACCAACAACTGGGGCTTGGGAGGTGCCGGGGTGGTGCAAAGAGTCACTGTCTGCCTCTGACCTGTCCTGGCAATGGGGGGCCCTGGACAAGGTAGCAATGCCTTGTGGCACTAAGGTCACCAGGTTGCCTCTCTCAGACTCGGAAAAGGGGAGAATGTGGGGAGGGAAGGCAGGCGTGAGCCCTATAGAAGGGAGGATCCCTCCCACCCCTGATGTTGCAGGGAAGGACAGTCCAGGGTAGAATGTGGAGGCTCGAGGCCAAGGTGCAATAGCAGAGGGGTTAGCCTGAGGGCCCCCACCCACCTTGAGGGCAATGAAGACGGTGCTGGCGCTAATGGCAAAGCTGAGCACAGCAATCACAGGGCACATCACGAGGTCCGAGTGCAAGATCTCCCGCTGGAGGGGGGCAGGGATGCAGGTCAGTGCAGCTCCACCCCTTCCCTGCCCACCCACCCTCTGAGTCCCCTCCAGTCCTCGGGGGTCTTGGCCCTGCTGCCCCCTCGCCAGCTCTCCAAAGCCCCTCCAGTTTCGGCCTCAAAGCCTCACCACAGACTGCCTCAATTTGCCAGGTAGTGGATCTGGGGCTTCCGCACGAGGGGTCTCGAGGTTCCGCTCCTCCAGATCAGGGAAAAGCTTGGTGCGTAAGAGGGACCTAGGAGATATTGTCCAGGGTGAGCCCAACCAGGTCCCCTGGCTCAGGGACTACATTGGGAAACAGGGGGCTCTGACAATTCTGGGTGGGTGGGGGGCAGCAGGGACCGGGGGCCTGCACAGACCAGAGGACAGTGGGGTCACTGCTTTGGCGGCTGAGGTGGTAGGAGATTGCCATCAGGAGGCCACAGAAGACGGAGAAGAGCACAGGCACGTGCTGATCTGGCCAGGGTGCCTGCGGGGGGTGAGGAAGCAGAGCCTGGAGTCCCTCACTGGGCTCCATAGCCATTCCCAGGATCCTTTCTTGCTGCCAATCTCCCTCCTCAGGCCCCAATCCCCGAGCCCCCCCCCCCCCATCTCTACCTTAATTGCACCCAGACAGAAGCCGTAGAGCAGTGCAGCCGCCAGGAGGCTCCGCAGGAGGCTGTACAGAGCGGTGAGGGGGCTGGTGGTCGCTAGGAGGGAGGGGGGCAGTCAGGTCCTGGCCAGGCTCTCCCCCAGCCCCTCATGCTAGTGGCCACATCTCCCCTTTTCTCCCCTCCCCAGGGTCCTGGCCTGGGAGCCCCAGCCTACCTGTGCCCCCAAAGCCGTGCATGTCGATCTGCTCAAGCAGGTACATGAGGCAGGTGTTGACCTGGGGAAGGAGGCCCAGGAGGAAGACGACAGGGAAGCACAAGGTAAAGACTGTGGGGACACCGGGGAGGTCAGCTTCTGCCCCAGAGCCCAGAGAAGCCACCCCCAACCCTAGCCTCCCCGGGCTGCCTCACCAGTGGCAACGTCTCGGGCACAAAGGAAGAAGGGAGCAGAGAAGAAGGTGAGGCCATAGAGAGAGACAGGGGGGAAGGGCAGGGCCTTGCCCAGGGCGTCCAAAAGCCAGATGAGGAGGCAGGAGCAGCAAAAGTAGACGGGACGGCTGTAGGCGATCACCCAGTTGTGGCCCTAGTAAAAAGCCAGATGAGCCCCTGCTGGAGCAAGGACCCTCCTGACCTGCAAGCATCCCCCGACCTCATATAGCCCATTTCAAACTGAGTTGAGCCCACTCTTCTAGCAGATGACTGAAAGACCCCCGATGATTACTCACGTGCATGGGGGAGGCGGCATCAGGCTGGACGCTCTGCAAGAAACAGGAGTTTCTGTGGTTTCCACAGGCCCCAAGATGTGGGAGGGGCCCAGGGGCTCCCCATCTCCAGAAAGGGGGGCTGGGGGGGACCTGACCTTGAGCAGTGAGTACTGGCAGGAGGCGATGACCAGGCAGAACTGGAAGACCCAGATGTCCCTGAAGAAGCCCTTGAGAAGAAGCAGGTAGCCCAGAAAGGCCACCAGACTGCCCAGCCAGACCACAAAGATGTTCTCCAGCACCCCCCGGGTCCTGTGAGGGTCACTGTGTCAAGGGTCTGGAGTCTGTTTGGCGCAGGGTCTCCCTCCCATACCCTCCCCTGAAGACAGGACCCACTTTGGTGGGGTATCCAGGGGCCACGGCCTCTGCCGTGGAGCAGTGTCACCATCCCACCTGCCAGATGAGCCTGCCACCTAGCCCCTGGGCCCCGGTCACTCCCACCTCCCCCTGCCCTGTCTAGGCCCAGGGTTCACCCTCCAGGACCCGCCCCACCCAGGCACTCCTAGGGTACTGTGGT
Source organism: Macrotis lagotis (assembly GCF_037893015.1). Lineage (NCBI taxonomy): Eukaryota > Metazoa > Chordata > Mammalia > Peramelemorphia > Peramelidae > Macrotis > Macrotis lagotis. The sequence goes on from NC_133660.1 coordinate 283,064,101, forward strand.
CTAGACACAAGTCAGGCTTATCCCTGACTTACCGGTCCAGCAGGGCCAGCAGGGCCAACCGCTCGTATCGCACGGGGGTCCAGCGGCCAGGGAGCAGCCAATACTTGTAGCTGTGCTGAGGCCGGGGGGGCGCCTCCTCCATGAGAGTCTGCTCCTGGGACTCGTGCAGGGAATCTTGGTCCAGTAGGTCAAACTGCCGACCCAACCCCCAGATGTTAGGCCCGAGGGTCTCCTCCCCAGACCACCGCCACTGGTAGGCTTGGGCAAAAATCCCTGGGGGTCTCAGGGATCAGAAAATCCCAGAAAAATCAAGAAACTTCCAGGCCAAGTTCCATCTGGAAAAAGTTCCCCTCTGGAAGCACAAGTCGGGAGAACCTCACCATGGCCCCCACCCCACTGGGAGCATCTAACCGAGGGTAGCCCTCCTTTCAACCTGGTCCCACCCCCCCCATCTTCCTCAAGACCCTGAACTCCAGCTCTCCTCACCTCGGGAATTTCCAAGGGCACTCTCCGGACCTGCATCCCTTGTAGGACCACGGGACGGGGCTGGAGCAAGGCCAGGCCTCCGGCCGCCTCAGGGACCTCAGCAGAATGGAAGCTGGAGGAGTGAGAGTGGCGATCCCTGTTGGAGAGAAGAAGAGAGAGATGGAAAGACAGAAGCGGGAGATAGAAAGCAGGGTCAGCAAAGGTGTAGACCTGGGGGATGGGGCCAGCCCCACAGGCACCAGCGATGAGTCATCTGAAGGTGCTAGGGAGCTCCAGGGAAGTGTCTCCAAGGGGATAGGTTATTTCTTCCCCCCTTCCCAGACCCAAGAACACGGGGCAAGGAAACTCAATGTTCTGCTGAAGCCTGGAGCAGAAGGGGTGATGAGGGCAAGTGTGCTCACCAGGCCCCGCTGGTCCCCTGCTCCCCACTGACTTGCTGTCCCACGGGGTTTTCATAGCCGCCTCCAGCCAGACCAAACGTGTAGGAACGCCGCACCCCTAGAAGTGGGAAGTGGAGATGGGACTCAAGACCCAAAGACCTGACTCAGAGCCCAGACTCACCACCAGAGATAAGTCAGAGACAGATAGGACCGGGCAAGCAAAAGACTAACCCTGAGAACTCCCGTGTTTGAGCACCAACTTCCCAGGGTTCTGAAGAGAGAAGGTGTGTGTGGGTAGGGGGGTGTCTCACCGCTTTCGTCATAGAAGTAATGTACAGCGCCCTCTGAGGTGTCATCAAACGTACAAGCCTCGTGGACGGCGGCTCCGGAGCGTGGCAGCAGCAGAGATGAGGCGAAATGGAGGGCAGAGGGCAGGGTCAGGGCTCGTGAGTGGGAGGCCGCACGGCCCCGCTGGGTTTCCTGTAGGCTGGAGACCAGAGATGTTGTCAGCACCTGGGGTGGCTTGGGGATTTCCCGCGAGGGACGGGGGTCAGCTCACCTAGGGGGGGATCCCATGACGGATGAGGGTGGGGTGGGGTTGCTCCCAGCATTGTGGCGCCTCCGGATTGCCTGCGTCCGCCACACGCTACTCGACCGGTCCCGCTTGACGCCCTCCTCAGCGGTCCCTCCAAAAGAAGTTTGGCAATCACCCCCCCACCCTGGACCGGCCGGATCCAGGCCCAGGGCGGGTCTGGCCCTCTTCCCCTCTCGCCCGGCCTTCACTCACCACCCCCGACGGCCCCTTCCTCCTGGAGCTCCCCCCGCCAGCCCGGCTGGTTGGCGGCAGGTCCCCTCCTGTTCCCGAGGGTGAAGCCGTCTGATGGCGAAAGGGAAGTCGGGGCGGCCGTGGGCTCCCCCGCGGCTTGGACCTCCAGCTCTGCTTTGGAGCCTGCCAGGGGGGCTGCCCGCAACCCTTCGCTGCCCGCCCCGTCCATGCTGAGCACCCGGGCATGAGTCTTGGCACTGGCGGTGCTAGGGGTCCGCTGAGCTCCGTACGGGCGCTTGGGGGGCACTGTGGCCGCTTCTTCGGCCCCCCTGGGAGCCCGCCGCTTCCGGGGACCACCCCCGGCCCCTCTGGAGCCCTCTGGGGAGTAACAGGAAGTGGAGGAGGAGCTGTCAGTGCTGAAGCGTCTCTGGGAGCGAAGGCTGGACGCGGGGCTCAGCTCGCTGCCCTCGCTCGTGTCCTCGTCCTCAAAAAAGCCCCCACCTTCCAGGAGGGGGCGGACTGGGGCGGCGTAAGAGCGTCGGGAGGTTCGGTGGGGGGGAGAATGACGGCGGATCGGGGCTCTGCGTTTGCCCGGCCGGAGCAGGGCCAGGTCCTTGGGCCGGACGACCAGGAGGGGCTCGGGGCCCCCGGGCGGAGTCCCAGCTCCGATCACCGTGTCAAAGGAGCGTAGGGTGTCGTCGGAGGGGACCCCCGCGTCAGGGGAGGGGGGCAGGTCACCTTCAGAGGGGGGATCCGTGTCGCTGCCGTCCCTGGGCCGGCCCGTGGGGGGGCTGTCCAGGTGCGTTGAGTTGGTCTTCTCGCTCTTAAAGCTGCTCAAAGTCTCCCTGTCGGTACCGCTGTAACAGGAATCGGAGGAGCCAGCCTTGAGGGGCACGGGGTCCCCCGAGCCCTGCCGGTCCAGAGGCCGGTAACCGGCCCCACCACGCTTCTCCTTGCGGCTGCTGGTGCGCACGAGCGGCCGGTCGGGAAGGGTCAGGTTCAAGAAGCTCCTGCTCAACTCCCGGCCGAGGCTCCCCTTGAGTAAGGGGCTCACGGGAGCGTCGGCCACGCTCTCTCTGCTCCAGGGGGTCCCCCCGTCTCCGGTCAGGGGAGACCGCTCCGAGGAGTCTGTGCTGGGCAGCGAAGGCTCCGGGGGAGGAGGCCCGGGAGGAGTCCGGGGGAGTTCTCCAACTACAGGGAAACAGACCGGAGAGAGAGGAGCCGTCAGGCCTCCCGGGAGAGCGAGGCCCCGGACCGGCGCCCCCGAGGAGCCCGCCCGGACCGGCGCCCCCAGGAGCCCACCCGGGCCCACTCACGCGGCTTCTCGGGAGGCCCCGGCTTCAGCATCTCCCGGTCGGCCGCGGTCACGATCACGTTGTTGCTGCCCCGCTCTCGGACCAGCTCCTTGATGTCTGCAAAGCGACGGGGGCCCGGTCAGCGCTGCCCCGGGGTGCCCGCCTGCACGCTGGTCCCAGGAGGGGCGCCCCCGGCACTCACCTCGCAGGGGTCCGGAGTCCTCCGTCCGGGGAATCAGCTCCTGACCGGGAAGGAAGAGGCGGCAACCATAGACCCGGGGTCCCCGCCAGCCGGAGTCCCCGGGGCGCCCGCCCCAGCCCCCCGGGAAGGGCCGCTCACCGTGACCTGGTTGAAGCCGAACACGGAATGCTGGGAGCTGCAGCGCACCGGCGGCGTGGAGCTCACCTTCCGGAACACCGTCATCTCCACCCCGGGGTCCCTGCGGGGGGACGGGGGTCAGGGGGGCCCGGCCTGCCCTCGCCGGCGCCCCCCCCGCCCGCTCAGCCCGGCCTACCTGGGCGCGTCGCCGTCCCCCGGGGCGGGCTCCTCCTCGGGGTCCCCCAGGGCCGAGCCCCGCTTCTCCACGATCTCGCCCTGGTCGAACATGGCGTGCAGCCGGTAGTTGACCGTCTTGATGGTGGTGAAGATGCCGGCCACCACCAGGCAGTAGGCGGCGGCCACGGCCATGCTGGCGGGCATCACCTGGGGGGGCGGGCCGGTGAGCGCGCGCCGGGCGGCCGGGGCTGCCCCCCAGGCCGGCCCGGCGCCCTCACCATGTACAGCAGGAAGGGCAGCGCCAGCAGCAGCAGCCAGGTGTACAGGTGGAAGCAGTTGGAGAAGGTGCTCTGGTGCGGGTCGAAGAACCAGCCGCCCGTCAGCGAGGCCCACACGCCCTGGCGCAGGATCTGCAGCACCTGGGAGCCCATGGCCGCCCGGGGGGGGCGGCGCCGCGCGCGGGCCCGGGCCCGGGGCCCTCATGGGCGGCCCCGCGCCCGGCCCCTCGCCGCCCCCCCCGCCCCCCGCCGCGCCCGCCGCATGCGGGGCCCGCGCCGCCCCCCGCCCGCCGCCCCGCCGCCGCCGCCGCCGCCCCGCCGCCCCCCGCCGGCCGCGGCTCCCGCGCCTCGGGCCTCCGCGCTCGGCCCCGACCAGGCTCCCGCTGCGGCGCCGGCCCCGGCGGGGGGGGAGGGCTGTGGGGAGGGGGGCGTTGAAGGCCGGAAGCGGGAGCCGCGAGCCGCCAGCTGCCGGACGCGCATGCGCCCGCCGGACCCGGGGGGAGGGACCCGGAAAGGGAAGAGCGCCACGCAGCACTGCGCACGCGCCGGAGGGCCGAGGAGCCTAGTGCGCCGGCGCCCGCGCGCACGGCGTCCGGCTCTCTGGGCGGGGTCAAACGGGGAGGGGGAGGGGAGAGGCCGAGAGGTGCCCCGAGGCGCCTGCGCCTGGGGCGGCGGGGAGCCGGGCCCGGAGGCGCCGGCCGCGGAGCGGGCACGAGGAGGAGGCATCGCTCCCCGCGTCGGGGGCGGCTGGAGGGGTGTAGAACGGGCACAAGCACGGTCCCCGCCCTGGAGGAGCTGACATTTCTGACGGGGGGGGGGGGGGGGGAGCACGAGTGGCGGCGGTGCCCACCCCAGGCAGGAGCGCCGGCATTCACTGGGCACAAGTGGGGGGGGGCTCCCCTGTAACCTAGGGACGCTCGTAGCGCCGGGCCCCGACTACGGCCGAGGGATCAGGTGAGACACGAGCCGCGGGACGGGCGCGCTGTGCCACCAGACCGGGTGCCTTCCGAGGAGGCTGCCGGGGCGCATGCGCAGATGCCGACGGCTGCGCTCCGGGGCCCGGGGCCCGGGAACGGTTCCTGGGCCGGGCCGCCGGAGCGCATGCGCGGGGCCGCGCCGAGGCCGAGGGGTGGATCTTCCACCGGAGCCGAACGACTCATTGGGCCACAAGCGCTAACGGACGGGCGGCTGGGCCGATGGGGCGGGCTCTGGGAAGAGGGCGGGGACGACGTCACGGAGCGAGCGCGCCGCAGTCGCTGGGTTTGTAGGTCACCGCGCAGCCCCGCCCGCTCCGGCCGAAGGAGGCCAGGGCGAGCATCGGCCGCCTTAAAGAGCCAGGCGCGGCGCGGGGCGGCGGGGGGCGCCCGGGGGAGCCCGGCGGGAGGGAGGTTTCCCCGTCGGCGCCCCGGGGCGGGGGGCGGGCGCGGGGCCGGCGTCATCTGATGCTGCTTCCTGCGGGAGGCTCCTCCCCGCGCCGCCGCCGCCGCCGCCCGGCCGCAGTACAAAGGGCGCCGGGCAGGGCGGCAGCCGCAGCCCACGGCCCGGCCGCAGCCCCCCGCGCCAGCCCCCCGCCCATGGGCCCCCGGGCGCCCCGCCCCTGAGCCGCCCCGCCATGCGGGGGGGCCGCCAGCAGCGGCGGCGGGGCGCCCGGGCCTGAGCCCCCCGGCATGGAGCCCCTCAAGAACCTGCTGCTCAAGAGCCCGCTGGGGCCCTGGGCCGGGGCCGGCCGCGCCGAGGCCACCCCCCGGGCCTGCGGGGGCCCGCTCTGCACCGCGCTCTTCGACTACGAGGCGGCCGGCCGCGACGAGCTGAGCCTGCGCAAGGGCGAGCGCGTGGAGGTGCTGTCGCGGGACGCGGCCGTGTCGGGCGACGAGGGCTGGTGGGCCGGCCGGGTGGGCGAGCGCGTGGGCATCTTCCCCGCCGCCTTCGTGTCGCGCGGGGCGCCCCCGCAGCCCGAGGCGGCGCGCTTCCAGGAGCTGCGGCTGGAGGAGGTGATCGGCGTCGGCGGCTTCGGCAAGGTCTACCGCGGCAGCTGGCGGGGCGAGCTGGTGGCGGTCAAGGCCGCGCGCCAGGACCCGGACCAGGACATCAGCGTCACGGCCGACAGCGTCCGCCAGGAGGCCCGCCTCTTCGCCATGCTGGCGCACCCCAACATCATCGCCCTCAAGGCCGTGTGCCTGGAGGAGCCCAACCTCTGCCTGGTGATGGAGTACGCCGCGGGGGGCCCCCTCAGCCGGGCCCTGGCCGGCCGCCGCGTGCCCCCCCACGTCCTGGTCAACTGGGGGGTGCAGATCGCCCGGGGGATGCGCTACCTCCACTGCGAAGCCCCGGTGCCCGTCATCCACCGGGACCTCAAGTCCAACAACAGTGAGTAGTGGGAGGGGGGGCACCCCCGACCCTCCCGGCTTGGGAAAGGGGGCTGAGGCTCCCGGGGGGCCTGGGCACCTTCCCCAGAAAGGGGAGCGCTCAGTCGTTAGGGAGGAGGTGACTCTCCGGGGCCCGGAGATCTGGGCAGGGCCCCAGCTGGGCTCCCACCCCCTGCTCTTACAGCAGGAGAAGCTGAGGCCCGGAAAGGCTTGACCTTTGACTGAGGGAGGCCATCTGGGGCCCCCCTTGGGCAACGGGCAGTCTGGCTCAGGATCCCCCACCCAGGCTTCAGGAGTCACCCGTTTCCCCACCGACCCCAGCCGATGCACAGCCCGGAGCGGGGCCTTGACCTCGGTGGGGGCTTTAAACGAACCCCGTAAAAGTGCCTGAGTCGCAAAGAGGGCCTGCCGCTGCCTACGAAGCCTTCTCTGACCACCTCCATCCACAGTGGCCCCCTCCTTCCCCCTCCAATGACTTTTGGTCCATCTCTGGCTAAGCTACCAAATAGGCGGCTATTCCTTGAGTGTGTACTTTCGTGTTTTTTAACCAAAAGATTTGTTTCCAAGGGTGGTGGATCAGAAGGCGGAAGCATAAAGTTCTTGTCCTTTCTGGGTTGTAGTTTCCTCAGCTGTACAGGAGAGAAGTTAGATTGGTGATTGCCCAAGAGGCCAGCTCTGCTAGCTTCACGCTGGGTCCACCTGAGGCTCGCCTGTGTGGAAGGGTGCCGGCACCCCCCACAAAGGGGCAGAGAGGGCTGGACAGCTCGGGAGGATGGGGAGCCGGCTAGCCTCACATGTCAGACTATGAAGGGCCTCGAAGGCCAGGCAGAGGAGCTGGCCCTTGAGGCTTCATTGACAGACACTAGAGGCAGTGGGGGGGGGAAGTTGGATCTCCAAGGCCAAGGGTGGAAGCTGGGACCCTCATTGGTTTCTGTGTCCTTCCCTCCCAGAGGGAAACTCATCACTCCCTCAGCAGAAAACAGAGAGGCAGGCCCTGCCCAGGTGGGATTTAGGGGGAAACAGGTTTGGGGTTGACATCAGGCTACAGATCCTCTTGGAGCCTGGGCATCTAAGGGTCCCTCATGGCTCCAAGTCTCTGCATCTTTTGGGTCCAGTGTCCAGCCTTCTCCCACTTCTAGCTTCTTTGGCTGGTAGGAAGGAGTCCATGGACATCAGGGAGGGATCCCTATTTCCCCAGAACCCATGCAAGTAGCTCCCCCAACCCTCCACCCTGGCAGGAGGGGGGATTCCCCTGCAGGCTGGACCCTAGGCTGGGGGGGGGGGGGACTCCTGGCTTCTGTTTTTCCTCCCTTCTCTTTACTGAGAAAATGGAACAATAGCCTGAGCCCCCGCTCCCCACCCTCCCTGCTACTTCCTGCATTTCCTGAACGGGCTTCCTGTCCCTGCCCTGATCTCTCTCTCCCTCTCCCTCTCCCAGCACAGCTGGCTGCGGGGGTGGCTGGACTGGGGGGGGGGGGGAGCAGAGAGCAGTGCCCCCACCATACCCCCCCTCTAGATGGGGTGCCGAGCTCCGATTTGGCTTCTAGCACTTCCGGCTCCTTGGGCTTCTGGCCTCCCAGAGCTCAGGCATCCTGCCTTCCAGACTGTCCCCAGTCCTGGGCCCAGGAGTCCTGAGTGCACTGGAGGGGGGGGAAATCCCTATCCTGAGGGTGGGGGGACATGGCAGAAAACAATGGACTGATTTTCCTGTAGCAGCCTGGACAATGGGGTCCTTGTGAGCCTCGACTGGGGGAGAGGAGGGAGGGAATTCTCCAGGCCCACGAGTCACAGGACCAGCTTTCCAGGGCTGCCCTGGCCCAGACCAGACCTACTCCCCTCACCCCCTGGCTTTCCCAGAAGAGCCTGCTGTCCTGACTGAGGTTGCTTAGAAAGGGGAAGCTGGGAGGTCTGGAAAGGGAAGGGGAAGAAGTCTCTTGAGAGCTCTGAGCCCACCCTTCCAGGCTCAGGACACAGCTTGTGATCCTGGCTTTGCCGTGAACTTGCTGTGCCTCAGTTTCCTCATCTGTCAATGAGAATTTTATTAAGCGCCAGGCAGTGAGGCCAGTGAGATAGAAAATGAGACGGGAACTGGTCCCCAAGGCCTATAGCCATGACATTCCCCTGCCTCCCTGGGAGGTGGGCCGAGCTTTGCTGGGGAAGGAGGGCACCAACAGTGTCCATCCGCCAGCTCTGCCAACCTTAGCTGGGAGGCACCATGGCTTCTGGATCCCACTGGAGTCACAATTTTTTAGATTTTTTTTTTTCAAGGCAAATGGGGTTAAGTGGCTTGCCCAAAGCCACACAGCTAGGTAATTATTGTCTGAGACCAGATTTGAACCCAGGCACTCCTGACTCCAGGGCCGGTGCTTTATCCACTGTGCCACCTAGCTGCCCCTGGAGTCACAATTTGAGGGCATCTGTGTCCCCCTCAGCTTTGGGAGGAGTCTGGACTCTGCTTTGTGCTTCCTGTGTGACCTTGGGAGAATTCCCTGACTTGTCTGGGTCCTGGCTGCCCCACTCCTCTTTTTTAGGTGGGGGGCAATTGGGGGTGGAATGACTTGCCATGGGGCACACAACTAGAAAGTGTCTGAGGCAGATTTGAACTCTGATCCTCTTCTCTCCAAGGCCAGTGCTTTCTCTGCTGTGCCACCTAGCTGACCCAGGCCTCTCTGCTTTTGAGTCAGGATGGGGAGGTCCCCAACAAACTTAAGAGCCACTCCCCTTCAGCTAGTGGCAGCCAGCAGGAATGGTGTGATAAAAGATACCAGAGGCCATCTCCTCCAGCCCCCTTCTAACAAAAGAGGAAACCAGCCCAGGCCCTGGGAGAAGGGGTGGGCTAGGAGATGGGATTTGAACGCTGAGCCAGCTCTCCTCCCACTTACCTGGCTGCCTCTCCAAAGTGAAAGGCACCAGCCAGAGGGTGGGGCTCTGGAGGAAACAGGAAATGAAAAGAACTGGAGGCAGAAAGGAATCCCCCCTCCCCTTGGGCCTGGCATACCCCAGAGGCCCTGGTGGGCTGGGAGGAGGAGGACCTCTGGGAAACCCAAGTTCAGATTCCTTAGGACACCCACCCGCCCAGGGCTCAACTCCCTAGAACCCAAACCAGTCCAGGAAGCCCCAGTGGCCCAGGCCTGACGTCAGATCCCAGGAGGTCACGTGACCAAGGGCTTTAGTCTGGAATGCCCCAGATTTTAATCATTCTTGTTTAACTGTTGCTGTCAGGCCCCTGTTGGGCATCTGAGGCTTCATCCTCAGGGCCATGATGGGTTTTTTTTTTTGTGGGGGGGACTTGGGGACTTCCAGGAAGGAAGGGAAACCAGGTACTATGAGGGAGGTGCATTGTACAGGTTAGGAAACTGTGGCCTAGTCAGTCACCTGGTGTCACATGGCTAGTGACCTTCTGAGGAAGAATTTGAATTCCTGTCTCAGTCCACCTAGCTGCCCAGCTGTAGGGCTAGGAGGGACCCCCTCATTTTACAGATGTGGAAATTGAGGCCCAGAGAGGGGTCTTGGGAAGTTGTACAGAGCTGAAAAGTCAGGGTTCTTTCCAAAATTAAATAAAATCGGGGGGGAGGGGCAAAGGAGGACTCTGAACCTGTGCCCTAGGATAGTCTGAAGAAGAAAAGAATGCAAACACCTGGAGGGGTCTCAAGGGCTCAGAGTAGAGCCTTCAAGGGAGATAAGTTGAGGAGGGGGTACATTCCAGGTATGGAGGACTTGCTCAGCCAAATGGTTGGAGGCGGCAGATGGCAGAATCGCCTCTGGTCCCATCTGGGTGAAGGTGAAGTTGGTAGACTGGCATCAGGCTGTGAAGGACTGACCGTTTCCTCCTAGACTTCCTAGGGAGGGGTGGAAGGTTTTGTGAGCAGGGCGGGGGCACTTACTGCCTGGGTGTCCCATCTTGGGGGCTTCTCTATCCCTGTCCCGACAAAACCCTCCAGCCAGGCGGGCTTCCGCCCTCCGGGGACCCTCGCCCGCTCACCGGGCTCCCCTTCTCCACAGTCCTACTGCTGCAGCCCGTGGAGGGGGACGATGTGGAGAACAAGACCCTGAAGATCACCGACTTCGGCCTGGCCCGAGAGTGGCACAAGACCACCCAGATGAGCGCCGCGGGCACCTATGCTTGGATGGCCCCCGAAGTCATCAAGGCGTCCACTTTCTCCAAGGGCAGCGACGTCTGGAGGTCTGAGGGCCGTGCCGGAGGGAGGGGGAAGGGGTGTCGGGAGGGCACGTTGGCCGGGGACTCAGCCTCTTCCTCTGGCCCGCAGCTTTGGGGTGCTGCTGTGGGAGCTGCTGACGGGAGAGGTGCCCTACCGGGGCATCGACGGCCTGGCCGTGGCCTACGGAGTGGCCGTGAACAAGCTCACCCTGCCCATCCCCTCCACCTGCCCCGAGCCCTTTGCCCAGCTCATGGCCGGTAGGCACCCGCACCCGGGGGCCGGGCGGGGGAGGGGCCGGCGGCCGGCGCCCACCTCCCCCTGCCCCCATCTCCTCCCTTCCGCCAGACTGCTGGGCGCAGGACCCCCACCGGCGGCCGGACTTCTCCGCCATCCTGCAGCAGCTGTCGGCCTTGGAGGCGCAGGTGTTGAGGGAGATGCCGCGGGACTCCTTCCACTCCATGCAGGACGGCTGGAAGCGGGAGATCCAGGGGCTCTTCGACGAGATCCGGGCGAAGGAGAAGGTGCCGGCCCCGCCCGGGGGAGGGGGCGGGAGCGGGGTTCGGCCCGGGTCCACCCCGAGTGGTGGCGGCGGGGCGGGGCTCCGGAGCTGGCGGGCCCTGACGCCCCCCCCTCGGCCCCAGGAGCTGCTCAGCCGCGAGGAGGAGCTGACCCGGGCGGCGCGGGAGCAGCGGTCCCAGGCCGAGCAGCTGCGCCGGCGCGAGCACCTGCTGGCGCAGTGGGAGCTGGAGGTGTTCGAGCGCGAGCTGACCCTGCTCCTGCAGCAGGTGGACCGGGAGCGGCCGCACGTGCGCCGCCGCCGGGGCACCTTCAAGCGCAGCAAGCTGCGGGCGCGGGACGGCGGCGAGAGGATCAGCATGCCGCTGGGTGAGGGGCGGGGCCCGCGGGCCGGCTGCGCGGGGATTGGCGCGGGGGCGGGGCCGGGGCCGGGCGGCGCGGGGATTGGCTCCGGGGCGGGGGCGGGGCCGGGCTGTCCGGGGATTGGCGCGGGGGCGGGGCCGGGCTGTCCGGGGTTGGCGCGGGGGCGGGGCCGGGCTGTCCGGGGAGTGGCTCGGGGGTGGGGCTGGGCTGTCCGGGGAGTGGCTCCGGGGCGGGGGCGGGGCCGGGCTGTCCGGGGTGTGGCTCCGGGGGCGGGGCCTGGGGCCGGGCTGCGCGGGGATTGGCTCTGGGGCGGGGCCTGGGGCCGGCCGCGGCTCGGTCCCACGCTTCCCTGTGGCCTCCTAGACTTCAAGCACCGGATCACCGTGCAGGCCTCTCCCGGTTTGGACCGCAGGAAGAACGTCTTTGAGGTCGGGCCGGGGGACTCGCCCACTTTCCCACGCTTCAGGGCAATCCAGTGTAAGATCCCCCCCAGCAACCCAGCCGTGGGGCTGCCTAACATCACCGAGGGGGAAACCGAGACCGAGGGGCCCCCGCTAGCCCCCTCCCCCGGGCCGCTCACCCCGGGCTTCTTCCCTCCGCAGTGGAAGCCCCGGACGCAGCCCAGGTTTGGGGGCGTCAGTCCCCACGACGCTCGGAAGATGCGGGGAATGGGGAGCGCCGGCCCTGCTGGGGCCGGGGGCCCGGCTCGCCCAAGCCGGGAGAGGCCCAGAACGGGAGGTGAGTAGCCCAGCGGGCCCGGGAGCCTCCGCCCTGCCCAGCCTCCGCTGCTCACCTGGGCTCTCCCCCTCCCCAGGAGACGGTCCCGAACGGATGAGACGACCTGGTACCTGGACTCCAACGACCCGTCCCCGCTGGGATCTCCATCCACACCTCCCGCGCTCAATGGTGAGTGGTGGCTTCTCTGCCTTATCCGGCCTGCCTCGGGACAGTTCTGATACTTTGGGGGGCCGGGGGCCTGACAGCTGACCTGCCTCCCGGTTGGTGGAAACCTGTGGGGCCTCCTTTCCCCTGTCAGAAGGACCAGTTGGAGGAGGGGCTGGCCCCGGACTGAGGCAGGATGAGCCCCCGAGACCCAGTGTCTCAAATGGCTCGAGGCAGATTGAGGCTCTGAGTGTCAAAGGAGGCCCAAGAAAGGCTCTGGCCTCTGTGCCAGACTTACCTACCTTGCTCCCCTTTTCAAGTCCTCCATTCCTACCAGACTAGCCAACCTGTCCTTCCATAAGTCACCTCCTACCTCCTCATCTTTGCAGGCAGCCCTGCCTGCCTTCAGGAGGATTGGCTCAGTGTTCGCCTCCTGGGGACACCTTCGTGATCACATATCTACCATGATGTGCCCCCAGTGATATGTTGCTCTCTGCATTTCCGGTCCCCAGCATGGTTCCTGTAGAGGCCAGGGTGTCCCCGGAGAGGGACAGATGGAATGGGGGGGGGGGAGCTGGGTCAGGAAATACTGACAAAGGCAGCCCTCCCTTCCCTCCCAGAGCTCCCCCAATGTTTCCTGGTCAATGCTGGGGGGTCGGGCTGCTCAGGAAAGACTTCAGGAGGAGCTCGGGGATCAGCAGGATTTGGAGAGCCTCCCCCACCTCCAGGCTATTGAAAGAGAAATTCAATCCATTGAGCTCAACCAGCATTTATTAACTGCCCAGTGTATACCAGGCCTGCTGGTCATCTTGGACCATAAAGACAAAAATGAACCACCTCTACCATCGAGGAGCTGCCATTCTATTGGAGGAAAATAAAACATTTAGAGAAGGAAAAGTAGTCATCGTGTTAGGGGATACGGGGAGGTCATAAAAGGCCTCATGTTGGTGAGACCCTTAAACAGAACTTAAAGGGAACCATTGAAGCCCCTTGAGCACAGGATTGATCTGGGTGGTGACTTGCAGCCCAAGGTGTGAAGACTTAACATTTAAAGTGACTGGAAGTATATGCAAAGGCATCTACCATCACAGTAGTCTGGGGAGTGGGGGGACCACCTGCTAGTGGAAGGACAAGGGGAGGAGGGCGGGAGGGGAGGGTGAAGCCTCTCTGGTTCTGCCTTCATCCCTGGCAGGTCCTGCCTTGGAGGGGGTGGTCTCTTCTTGGTAAAGACCCCACTCCACTCCTTCCTCAGGTGACATCCGTCCCCCAGAGCCAGAGGAGCCACGTCGAGCGGGCCCCTCGGACCGGAGCGGGACTCCCAAGATCATCCAACGGGCCCTGCTCCGGGGGACAGCTCTGTTGGCCTCTCTGGGGCTGGGCCGGGATCTGCAGCAGGCTGGCAGTGGGGTCCGGGATAAGGGAGATGCTACCCCTGAAGAGGCATCCCCCCCTTCCTCCCTCATTCGCTTCTCTCCCAAGACGCCAGATGCCCCAGTCTCGCCACTGAACCTGGATGCTGAGGGACCTCCCAGCCCTCCTCTGCTTGACCTGGGAACCCCTGGGGGGCAGCCCTCTGCCAAAAGCCCCCGCCGGGAGGAGGAGACTTGGGGTAAGAAGGCCCAGGCCTAGGGAAGGAACCGAACCTCTAGCTTCCAAATAAGCAGCAGTCTATCAGGTGGGGGAAACCCAGAATTCAAAACGTAGAACACTGGAGCTGGGAGTACCTGTTGACCTGGGGGTATCTGATCTAGAAGAGATCATATAGTACCAGGCCGTGACCCAAAAAGGCAGGCCAGGGCTCAGAGGGTCCTAGGACTGGGGTGTCCCTGTCAAAAGGACCCCCTAAGCCAGCACAGCCTTAAGGAGCAGAGTCTCACTCCCCTGCCTTCCAGAAGGGAGGGCCCCCACTTCCCCACATGTCATCTCCTTTGAGCTGCTGCTTCTTCAGGAAGGAAGTCGAGGCCTGGGCTTCAGGAAAGTGGGGGGACACTTGCCCTAGACTCGGCTCTCCAGTGTTAAGCTTCTCTGCTTTCCTTGCAGGCGGGGCTGTCTCTCCCCCTCCCGGGGCCTTCCGTTCTCCTCCCGGCACCCCTCGATCCCCAACGCTAGGCCTCATCGGCAGACCTCGGCCTTCCCCACTCCGGAGCCGCATCGATCCCTGGAGTTTTGTGTCCACTGGACCCCGCCCATCCCCACTTCCATCTCCACAGCCTCCCCCACGTCGAGCCCCCTGGACCCTATTCCCAGACTCAGACCCTTTCCGGGACCCCCCACCTTTCAACCCTTTTGTTCCAGAATCCCCCCAGAACAGCAGAGCCCAGACCAAAGATCTGGGGAGTCAGGCTCCTTGGGGGGCCCCTGAGTGAGGGGCAAGGCATACCACACCACGAAGTGGGAGTGTCTAAGAACCTTTCAGGGAGCTGGCCCTGGGGAGGTGGATGCCCCCCAAGGGGCACCTTCAGCCAGGAGCCACTGTATACACTGGAAAAGGAGAAAGGGGCCGGACCCCAAAGGCCACTATATTCATGGGGCTGATGGCCCTTGCCTACTATTCCCCTGTCCCTCTGGAAGGGGCTGAGCAGTCTCTGGGAGCTGCAGCTCTTTCCCAGTTGCCTCAGTTTCTTCCAGAGGTTCTTCAATCTCCTCTGAAGTGGCCCTTTTTTTTAGGGGGGCAGAAGATGGAGATGAAACCTCCCTTCCCTGGAACACTACGCTGCACCTGAAGCCTTAACACTGGACTGAGGGAGAGTCCAGAGGGGAGGTTGGGGTCACTCCTGCCTCTCCAATCTCTAGGGGACCTCTGAAGCCATCCCCTTGCCCCTCTTCTCCCCATTGGGGCTTGACACTGTAACTGGCTGGTTTAGGGGGCACCAGAACCTGTCTCAGGGAATCGCTGTCCGCCCTCCCCCTGGCCCAGGGTGGGGGGTGGGGGAGGCAGGGAATGCAAAGTTATGTGGTTGTGGCCCCTGGGGATGGGGAGAGGGATGGGACTGGGGTCTCCAGGAGTGACTGGACCATCCCCACCCTTGAGGTCTATCCCACTGTATTTCTCCACACCAGTGGCTCAGAGAGTGTCTGGGATGGGGACTCCGGACTCCCCCTTGCAGCTCGGCAGTCCCTTTAGAGAGGGGAATCCCAGAACACTCCCTCCCCCTCCCAACCCAGGTCTGGGGGTCACAGCCTCGAGTGCTACTGAAACCAAATAAACTCTTCAGCTGTCTACACCGCCTGGCTCTTCTCTGAGGGGGGGGGGATTCTGAGAGCTGTGAGGGAGTGAGTCTGTGATGGTTGTGGACCATGATTTTCCCAGGTTAAAAATGAAACAACAAAAAGTTCCTGCGTCCATGAAGTTTTATTCTCTAGGATCGGCCTGGACCCCCAGGCGGACGGCATCATTGAATGTCGACCAAGAACTTAAGGAGGGAAAAGTCACAATTAGGACATAAGGGTGTCATTGATTGCTTGATTCTCTTCATCCGTGGGTCTGTTCTATGTCAGAGCTGACAAGGACTCTATCGGCACTAGGACCCCCGGCTCTTCTTCTGACTCCAGATTTTATGTTGGTACCTGAGGTCGGAGGGACGTGTAAAACATCAGGATTTCTCCCCAATGTCACAAGGATTTGTTCGGTCTGTTGGAGATCTCCGGCTTCCTACCTCCTCGGAGCGGCCTACACACACATCATTAGAGGGGACTAGGCTGTTCCCTCTAGGCAGAGATCTCCCTGATTACACTGGGGAGACAGACCCCAAAGAGGGCAGAGGCCGAGATTCAGACTCACAAACCTCAATTAGAGGCTGAGAAGCCAATTTTTTTGGCAAGGCAATGGGGTTCAGTGACTTGCCCAAAGCCGCACGGCTAGGTAATTATGAAGTGTCAGGTCACATTTGAACTCGGGGACTCCTGACTCCAGAACTGGTGCTCCATCCACTGCGCCATCTGGCGGCCCCTGAGAAAACAATTTCCGAGTTTTACAATTTTCCCCCCAATCTTCCTTCCCTCCCCACCCCCCACAGAAGGCAATTTTTCAGTCTTTCCATTGTTTCCTTATTGTACATTGATCCGAATTGAGTGTAATGAGAGAGAAATCAGACCCTTAAGGAAGAAACATTAAGTATAAGAGAGAGCAAGATCAGACAATCAGATATCTGGTTTTTTCCCTTAAAGGGAATAGTCCTTGGTCTTTGTTCAGACCCCACAGGTCTTTCTCTGGATACAGATGGGATTCTCCATTGCAGAGAGCCCCACATTGTGCCTGGTTGTTGTCCTGATGGAATGAGGGAGTCCAACAAGGTGGATCATCAACCCCATGAGAAACCAATTTCTGATCAGATATGTAGACGTGGCTAAATGAAACTTTCATGGGATTTCACATGTATGATGGCTATTCTGTGCGCCTTTGGTGGGGGGAATTTAGAACTCAAAAAAGTCTAAAAATTAATATTTAAAAAACATGCAGGCAAGTCAGCCTCTGCCCTCAAGAAGCTGACGTTCTAGTAGGAAAAATGGACAAAGCTATACCAATCAAGGTAAATCGAGGAAGGTTTGGAAAGGTTTCCCTGGTCTTTAATTGGACCTTGAAGGGAGCCAGGGAGGGGCGTGGTCACAGCAGAGGAGGGAGAGTCTGTCCAGGCCAGGGGATGACCAAAGAGAAGGCCCGGAGCCCAGATGTGGGGGAGGAGGGGGTGCCCCCCAGACCCAAGAGTCCCCATTTGGAAGTGAGGTGAGAGAAGACTGGAAAGATGGGAGGAGAACCCAGTCTCCAGACTAGGATGTGGGGAGTCACTGGTGGCAGAGTGGCTGTGAACTGGGATGGGAGGTTTCACCCCCATCTTCTGCCCCCCCCCCAAAAAAGGGCCACTTCAGAGCAGATTGAAGAACCTCTGTGAACTGTGAACCTGGAGGCAAGCAAACCCCCTGCAGCCACCACCCCAGTCCTGGGGTTCTGCACAGGGAGGAGGATGTCTCAGAGGAGGGGGCCAGACTGGGAGGAGGGGGCTGAGCGCTAGCAGCCGGGGGGATCAGGAAAAGGAAGCCTGGAGGAAGGGCCACAGGAATCCTCCTAAAGGAATGGGGGATGGGATGCAGCATCCCAAGCAGGGGGAGACCCAAAGATGGTGTGTTGCTGGGAAACTGTCGGGGGCCAACCCCAAGGCTTGGCTGCTATGGTGTGGATGAGCCAGAGATGTAAGAACTCGGGCCGCTAGGCAGTGCAGAGACATTGGAGAGAGCCCCCGCCTTGGAGCCAGGAGGACCTGTCTGACTCTTGCCTCTCATTAGCTGTGTGGCCCTGGACAAGTCACTTCATCTGGACGGCCTCACCTCCAGAGCCAGCCCCAGTCATCTTGATCCATCTCTGGCCACAGGACCAGATGTCCCCAGGGGAGAAGCTGAAGCTCCTGACTCAGCCCAGGCCCCCTCACTCAAATCCAGTTGGTGTTTCATATCAGCTCCCTGACGTCATGGCCTTGGGGAGAATGAAGGGCAAACTCCATCCTATCATGTGTGGGGGCTTGTCCCGGGAATCTGGGGCCTCAGCTTCCCCACCTGTAAAGGAAGGATAGTGTCCAGATGATCTCTGTTGGGGGGGGGGCACACAGTGGACCCCCGGGGGTATGGAAAGGAGCAGGGAACCCCAGGACCTGTGGGCTCTGCTGATGGTTGAGTGACGGGCAAGTCTCTCCCCTCTGGTCCGTCTGTCCTTGGCCAGATACCCCGGTGGTTGAAGGAGATTCCCATCCCTCTCACCTGGCTCCAGCCCATACACCTCCTCCCTGGGGCTCCTCCTCCCTCCTCCTGGCTCTCTTTCACCTACACAGGGCGCTGCTCTGGTCCTCCTCCCAGCTCCCAGGAGCCTTCTCCTCAGCTACTCACTCCTAGGGTCCCCCCAGCCCACCCGGGCTCAGGGTCTGAGGGGCAGGGCTGCTGTGGGACATGGGGCCTGGGGCCCGATACTGGCTGCTCCTGGCCTCTTATCTGGCCTTCCTCCTCCTGGGGTCTGCTGTGTTCATGGCCATCGAGGGTCCCCCTGAGCGCAGGCTCTGGGAGCAGCTCCTGGGACACCTGGCTGCCTTCCAGGCAGACTACCAGGACTGCCTGCCCCCTGGAAGGCTGGCGCCGCTGCTGGAGGGGGTCCTGCGTGCCCAGGCCTATGGTGTCTCTGCCCTGGGCAATGCCACTGAGCCCGAGAACTGGGACTTCGCCTCTGCCCTGTTCTTTGCCGTCAGTGTCCTCACCACCACAGGTAAAGGGGCCCTGGAGGAAGGGGAGAGGCGGGGGAGAGCCTGCAGACCCCTGTGGGGTGGAAGGGGGGGGGGTCTCGGCTCTTCCTCTGCCTGCCCCAGAGATCCCCATACATACCCCAGCTTGGTGTGGGGTGTAGGGGGATCCCCTTGCAGCCCTAGACGCTCCCCAACCGGTACCTCCGGTTTATCCGCTGAGAGGGGTGTGCCCTGGCTTTAGGCCCTGCCCACCCCAGGCTGCTCCTTCTGGAAGTGGAGATGGGCAGGACCCCCGACCGGACCAGAATCTTGGGTTTGGGAGGGGCCTCAGGGCAGCGATGTGACCTCTCTGACTAGTGGAGAACTCCTCAGGGATAGCCCCCCCCCACTAGCCAGCCGCCCCCCTCCTTCCCCGGTCTGATGGCGAGATGTTCCTGGGATCAAGACCCAGTTCCCACCCCTCAGTTCTGCCCCCTGGAGCTCCCTCCTCTCCCCAAGACGACTCTTCAAACACTTGAGGACGGGACAGCTCTCAGGTCATGTCCCCCTCCCCAACACACACTCCTGGCCAGGATATTATTTCCATTTTAACAGATGAGGAAACTGAGGCTCAGAGAAATTCATGGACTTGTCCTTAGTCACTCAGAGAGTGAGTAGAGTGGAATTTGAACCCAGGCCTCTCCAGATTCCAAATATTCTATCTATACGGTCACTGAGGGCACCCGCATGGCATTTTGGAAAAATGTTAATCCCCACCATCCAGTCCAGTGCTGGCTTTGTGTCTGCCCAACTGAGCTGTTATTTAGAGTCAATGTCCCGGTAAAATGTTAGAAGAATGGGGTACAAATTGCTGGGGTGCCTGGGTTCCAGGCCTGGCAGTGCTTCTACCTGACCACATGGCCCTGAGAAGGTCAATCCCTTCCCTGAGCCTCAGTTTCTCCATTTGTCAAATCAAGAAACTGGCCCAAAAAAGGTTGTAGTTTCTGGTCCTTCCAGGCCCTACAGGTGTGTGAGTCAGGTGGCACTCTGTGATGTTAAGGGGGGCAGTTCACCCCCCATTCAGCAAACCTCCCTCAACTGCTCACAGAGCCGGCAGCTTTATGGGGGTGCTGGGCCATCCTGTGGAAGGGCAGATGGGAAGAATGGACACACAGCACACAGAGACAAATGATGGATTTGGGCTTTGATGGAGGGAGGAAAGAGCTTCTACTGAATACCTATCAAAGGTGGGAGCGGCTGCTCCCCCAGGTAGTGAGCTCCCCATCTTTGAGAAGAGGATGGGTGGTTGTTTGTCAGGGACGTCACAAAAGCCATTCTTGTTCTGGCCTGGGTTGACCCCCAGCCTCTGAAGTCCATTCTGATGGGCACAACTCAGTTCACCACGAAGATCTCTCTTGGGTTGGGGACCTAGGGGAGGGAAAGATGGTGCTGGGCTTCCTGGCTTGGACCATCTTTGTTGGGGGATTTTTGTGGGTTCGGGGGACCAAGAGCCTTGAAAAGTCCCCAGCAAGTGTGAGAGAGCTTCAGGGCCCTCCCAGGACCAGGATGAGTTGGGGGCAGGCCACCTACTCAATCTCCCCTTCTCTCTCCCCACCGCCAGGTTATGGCCACACCGCCCTGCTCTCTGATGGCGGGAAGGCCTTCTGTGTGGGCTTTGCAGGCCTGGGCCTGCCTGCGGGTCTTGTGCTGGTGGCAGTCCTGCGCCAGCCCCTGCTGCGCCGGCTGCACCACCTGGTGAGTTGGGCAGCCACCCGCTGTGGCCTGGACCCTGCCAGGGTCCCCTGGCTCCAGGCTTTGTTGCTGGGGCTGATGGTCGGGACCATCTTTGTCCTGCTTCCTGCCCTGGTGCTCTGGGACCGAGAGGACCACTGGAGCCTACTAGATGCCTTCTACTTCTGTTTTATGTCACTCAGCACTATTGGCCTGGGGGACTTTGTTCCTGGCCAGGACTACCACCCTGCTCTCTACTGGTTCTACCAGCTGGCCCTCATCTGTGAGTAAAGGAGATGGCCCCTGGGCTGGGGGACCCCAGGGACCCTTTACACTGAATGCTTAGTCCTTAAATTGAAAGAGGCTCTAATGGTGTAAACTCAGGCACCGTGGTGAACATGTTTTTGTCCTTTTGTGAACATGTGAACATGTTTTGTCTCACAGACCATGACATCAGGGAGGTGAGGCCATGACAAGCACGTGAATTGGATTCGAGTGAGAGAAAGGGCTGTGCTGAGTCCCCAACCTCACTCTTTCCTCCAAAGCTAACTGGGTCCAGTGGCCAAATAGAGATCAAAAAGACTGGAGATGGCCCTGGATGGGAGGCAGTTAGGGTGAAGTGACTTGCCCAAGGTCACACAGTATCAAGTGTCTTGAGGCTGGATTTGAATTCCCTCCATGGCCAGTGCTCTATTCACTGTGCCACCTTCAATGTGAAGGCTCCTCCCAGAGTCAAGAGACAATTTACCCTGGTTGCAGTGTTTTTAAGAATTAAGGGAGACTTCATAATGGTCTTCAAACAATGCAGAAGGCTCTTGTGGGGAAGGCAGAAGGGTCCATCCTGTTCCCCATGGCTGTAGTCTGAGGGAGAGGACTTAAACCGGGAGGATTATCTCTGTCACTGAGAAACTTGGGGGGTGCCTACCCTCTCCTGCTGATCTGGTGGGGCGGGGGAGCATGTGCTTCTCCCTGATCTCCATCCCCAGGGGCCCTTAGAGCTGTGCTATGGCCCCTCTCCAAAACTAAGACCTGAGGCCAAAGGATTGGGAGGGATGAGGGGATGGCACAGCAAGAGATGAAGTGGGGCAGCAGCCCAGTCACTCTTTCCAGGCAGGGGGCAAACAATTTGAATTCTGGCAGCCTAGGACCCCATTCCCTTCTCTCCCTCACTCTGGCTCTCTTCTCCCTAGGTTATCTGCTTCTGGGGCTGTTCACCCTGCTCTTGACTCTGGAGGCCGTGTCAGAGCTAAGGGAGGTCCGAGTAGTGGTGGGCTTCTTCAGCCCCAGCGGCTCCAAGAGCCCAGAGGACCAAAGGGGCATTGTGGCTCAGGACGCTCTGACCCTTAATAACTGCCCGCCACCCAGTACCTCCCCTGCTCCTCAGGGTCTGGCCCAGGGACAGGTTTCCCCCTCCAGAGCTTCCTGACAGAACTTGGAGCACCCGCACCCCACAGGATGGGTGTGTGTGTGTGTGTGTGTGTGTGTGTGTGTGTGTGTGTGTGTGTGTGTGTGTCTGTATGTGTGTTTCTGTGTTTGTGTGTGTGTGTGTGTCGTGAATAAAGAAGTCTAGTTCCCACTTGTCTGTGACTCAGTCTCTCCCAGTCCTCTCAGATTCAAGCCCCCAGGCTACACCACTTGCAGCACCTGCCTGGCCCCAGCATTTGGCACTGGGACAGCCCCCTTCTGCAGGTGAGCCAATAGGGCCAGGGAAAGAACCTACCTTGCCCAAGGTCATAGAAGCCTGGACCAGCTACTTCTATAATGCAGGCTACATCTGATTATCCAGACCCTCAGTGTCCTCATCTGTAAAATGGGCAATGGCTTGGCCTATACCCCTTCCCCTGCTCGACATGGAGAGAAGTCCTTGGTATGCTCTTGTATGTTATTCAGCTGGAAGAAGACTTGGCCTTTCCTTGTTGATTTTGCACAGGAGGAAGTGGGGGTGCCAAGGGGGCTCCCCCAGGGTCCAGTCACATAGGCGGGCCCTATGGGAGCTAGGATGCAGGCCAGACCTCCTGGGGGACGCCCTTCAAGGACAGCCATATCTCTGGCGCCCCCATCCTCATCTACCCTAGGTTCCATGGAGCAGCTGCCCCCCCCACCCCGACCCGGGGGGGCAGGAGGGAAGGAGAGAGCCAAGGCCAGCTTCAAGTCAAAATTTATTGTGGACAAACTCCTCGTTGGTGATGCGGTTGGGGGGTGGGTGGGTGCTGGGGTCCATTTTGACAGCCAATGATGGCCACTGACTCAATTGTCAGTGGTTCAGTGACCCCCACCCTATAATCCTCTTGGCTCGGGGAAGGGGCCAGGAGGTGGGAGGACCAAGTCCTCGTCCACTCTGCCTCTCCCCACCCCATTCAGTTAACAAAAACGTCCTGGGGTCCCACCAGACACATACACACATACACACATACACACGTACACGCTTCAATAAATACTGGGGGGGGGGGGACCAACCCCACGCCCCAAGTGCTGCAAACTAGGCCCCATGGTGGCCTCTGGAGGCCATGCGTGGAAAGGCACGAGTGGGATGGGGAAGGAGAAGAGCCAAGGGGCTGATTCTTGGGGGTGCAGGAAGGCAGAGTGCGGGGTGGCTGTGGCCTAGCCCAGGCAGAGAGGGATGCCCCCGTGCAGGGGATCCCCAAGACTGGTGGTGACCCTCGACTCCACCGCCACGAAAGGGGGCGGCCACCCCAGGGGACTGGCCGAGGATCTGTGCCCTGGACGGCCTGGCCCGGCTTAGCTCAGCAGGCAGCGCTCCCGCCGGCTCAACTGGCGGCTCAGCTTCCGACGGCGCTGCTCCAGTCCCCGCTCCAGCCGTGCGTCCTCCTCCAGGGCCCTACAACAACAAGGCTGAGGGTCCCGACCGGCCTGGACCCTGGACCTGGCCAACTGGAGAGGCTCAGGCAGGGGCAGGGGCAGCCAGACCTTAGCCCTGGCACCAGATCAGCAGGAGAGGGTGGGCACCCCCCCAACACCCCAAACCTGAGCTGGAATCTGGGGCTGGGTCAGTCAGACTCACGTTCTCTCCTTATTATCCAAATCTCGAACCAACTCATCCCGTTGGTTCACCAAGGACACCAGTTCCTCCAGTAGGAGCTGCTCCCGGTGCTGCTGAGCGTCTGTCTTCAGCCAGTCTGGGGATGGGGGCAAGGGGGCAGATGAGAAGACTGGCTGACCTTGTCTGGGGGGCAAGCTGGTCTGTCTGTCTGGGTCTGGGTCTGCCTTGTCTGGCTCCTCATTTTAAACCAATGAACATTTATTAACGATCTGCCCAGGGGCTGAGCCCTGGAGATACAACGCAATCCCCTGCCCCCCCAGTCCCCCAATTACAGTCTCTGCCTTTCCTGTGCTGGCAGTTTACTAGAGTGTCCAGAAATAGGGTAATATATAGTAGACTGGACAGGAGGAGCTTGAGACTGAGACAGACACAGACACAGACACAGACACAGACACTTACAAGACAGACTGGACAGGAGGGGCTTGAGGGGGCTGGCGAGGGAGAGAGGAGAGCCAGAACCAGGAGAAGGAAGGGCAGAGTTTCTTTCCCTGGCAGAATGAGGAAGGCTGGCCAGGGCACTGGGGGCAGGGTTGGCCAGGGGATCACTTGCTGTTTTCATTGGTATCCATCTTTATGCAAATGACTTTCAGATTTATTTGTCCAGCCCTAACTGAGACTGGTGGAGGTGCAGCGGACAGAGTTCTGGACTGGGGTCAGGAACACCTAAGATCCAGTCTGGTCTCAAACACTTAGCCACTTCACTTCTGTTTGCCTCAGTTTCCCCATATGTTAAACAAGGCTACTCACAGCAGCCATCTCCCAGGCTTGGGGTTGGGAACAAACGAGATAATAATTGTGAAGCACTCGGCACCTAGTAGGTGATTAATGAGTGCTTATGTCCTCTTCCCAGACTCCAGTGTTGCATCCCCAACCTGACGTCCTGTGGACATCTTCAACTCCACATGTCCCCAACAGACCTCCTTTGCTTTCCGCCCAAACTCTCACCTCCTCCTAACTGTCCAATGACTGTCCTAATCTCCATCACCCTCCCAGTCCCCCCAGGATTGCAATCTGGTCACTCCCTCTCGTCCCCACCCCAGACCCAATCTCTTGCCAGGTCCTGTCTACCCTCTATGCATACCTTCTCCTCCTCTCCTCTTCCCAGACCCTCGTCACCTCACCCCTCACACCAGTTGCTAGGGGCTTGCTCTGCCTCCAGTCTACCCTCCGTTCAACAACTTCCATTCAGCACAGACCTGACCCTGGCACTCTCCTAGTCGACAGCCTCCAGTGGCTTCCTATGGCTCCAGAACCAAACAGAACATCTTTAATATGACTTTTAAAGCCCTCCAAAGTCTGCCCATTGCCCCCTTAGCAACCCCACCACATCCCCTGATTCAGTGACCCTAGTTTTTCTCCAGATTCCAACTTTCTCCAGATCCCCTGCCAAGTGTGCCCTCCATCCTTGGCTCTGAAGTCCCAGCTAAAATACCACCTTCTAGTCTGTCCCAACCTTCCTTCCTGCAGCTAGCTTCCAGTGCACTCACCCATCTATATTTCTTTGTTTTTGGTCTTTGTGTTTTTGCAAGGCAATGGGATTAAATGACTTGTCCAAGGTCACACAGTTAGCAACTATCATCTGTCAGACTGAATTTGAACTCAAGTCTTCCTGACTTCAGAGCTGTTTCCCTCTTGACTCACTGCTCCAATAGATCTTTGTTTATACACAATTATTTGCCGATTGTCTTTCTCCATTAGACTGTGAGCTCCTTTGAGATTAGTTGAGGGCCTGGCACATCAGTTTAATAAATGACCTTTGACTGGCAGGGAACCAACCAAGTGGACTGGTTTAGTTGCAGTGTGCACTGACTCTGTGACAGGAGTGGAATGAATTGAGACTGTAATGGTAGGGTTGGAGTCAAACTGTGGGCTGCCTTTAATGTTGGGCTTTGTCCCAGGGGAAGTGGGGAGCCATGGAAGGTCTCTCAACAGGAGAGTACCATGCTCAGAGCCAGCCTTACAAAGATCAGATTGGCAAATACCTAGAAGGGGAATTGGAAGGGGAGAGATGAGAGGTAGGGGGTGAATGGGTCATCCCATTGCCATGTCTCCAACCACTTTACCTTCAATGGCCATCATGGCTCTCAATTCTCTGCTCAGGAGCTCGAACCGTCTCTCCAGGTCTTGTTCTTCTATCCTGCAACAGGAAGAAAGGGGCATCAGCACCCTGGAGACCTGGAAGACCCCCAGGTTCCCAGAACCTTTCAGTGGGATCTGAAGGGTGAAAAAATGGCCTTTTCATCCAGGGGCCAACAGGTTAAGAAATGGGCTCAGGAATGCAGGAGGAGGTCATGGGACGTCTGGGACAAGGTTATTGGGAATCTTTTGCAAATTCTGAAATTTCACCACATTGGAGTGACTGCTTTAGAGTCTCTCCCACACCTACGTAACTCTATAGACAAGTCAGTCTCCTTGGTCCTAATTTCCTCTTCTGTAAAATGGGGATAACCTACCAGGTTTCTTCCAGTCTAATCTATATTCATTAAAAACTATGTACATGGGAGTTATTATGATTCTTTTTTTTGCAAGGCAAATGGGGTTAAGTGGCTTGCCCAAGGCCTATTATGATTCTTTATCACAGAATACACACTTCTTCTTCCCTTCCTTCTTCCTTCCTCTCTTCCTCTCTCCTTTTTTCTCTTTCTTTCTTCCTTCCTTCATATCTTCCCTTCCTTTCTCCTTCCTTTCCTTTTTCTTTTTGCCCTCTCTCCCTTCCTTCATTCCTTCTATCCACCCTCTCTCCCTTTCTTTCTTCTTCCCTCTCCTCTCCTTTCTCCTTCTGTTCCATCTTTCCTCCCTCTCTCCCCTTTCTTTCTTTTCTTCCTTCCTATTTTCCCCTCCTTTCTTCTTTTCTCTCTTCTCTCCTTCCTTCTGTCTTTCTTTTCTTTCTTTCTTCCTTCCTTCCTTAAATGTGTTGCCCAGGAGTTAGCATGGCAAGTCCTCTAGGTATCCTGGACTGTGGTCCCCTCTGCAGCTCAGCTAGGGTCCCCCAACACATAATAGGTTTGTGGCCAAGACTTAGAAGGAGAAGGGAAGGACCTGTCCCAGAGGTAGGATCCACTGACCCCCCCACCCCCACCCCGAGGGAGGGGCTCACAGGAGCTGGAGCTGGTCCTGCCTCCGGATCAGAGCATTCTTCTTGTTCACCAACGTGAACCACTCTTGGATCAGCACCTCCTCCTGCAGCTTGTCAGCACCTGGGAAGCCACCTGATTTATGGAACTGTCTGGAGGGGCAGAGGCCCCTCCTCGCCGCCCCCTCCAGAACGTAAGCTGCCTGAGGACAGAGGCTGATCTGTGCCAGGCAGCTGCCGTGGCTGATTGCTACCATCTCCATGCCTGGCTTGCCCTTTCTACCATTTCCCTCTACCTGGGACGCTCTCCCTCCCCTAACTCTTCTGGCAGATCCCTGGCCTTCCTTCAAAACTCCATCATAGAACTGACAATAAGGAAGCAAAACTTTCACTCTTTGTAAGCTTAATAGAACCCTAGAAAATCAACTAAAAAGCTCCTTGAAACAATCAACAACTTCAGCAAAGTAGCAGGATATAAAATAAATCCACATAAATCATCAGCATTTCTATAGATGTACAACAAAGCCTATGGGAAAGAGGTGGAAAGAAAAATTCCACTTAAAGTAAGTGGAGACAGCATTAAATACCTTCCAAATCAAACCCAGAAACCCTGTGAGCACAATGACAAAACACTTTTCACACAAATCAACTCAGATCTAAGCAATATCAGTTGCTCCTGGTTAGGCTGAGCTAATATAATTAGGACAATTCTACCCAAATTAAGTGACTCTTCAGTGCCATAGCCATCAAACTCCCCAAAAGGGCTAGAAAATAATAGAACAAAATTCATCTGGGGCTACAAAAGGTTACAAAAATATAAAGGGAGGTGGCCGTGCTCTACCATCTCTGAAACCGTCTATAAGGCGGCAGTCATTGACCTGCCTGGTACCGCTTAAGAAACAGAGTGACGGACCAGAGCGCCAGGCCGGTCCGGAGGAAACAGTAGGCAATGGCTAGAGTCACCTACTGTCCGACAAACCGCAAGGCGGGAGGCTCTGGAGTACCAACTGCTGCTCACCAAGACCTGCTGGGAAAACTGGGAAAGGATGTGGCAAAAGTAGGCCTAGGGCCGCATCCCACACCCTATACCACAAACCGGGTCCAGGCTTTTGGCATAAAACATGATGCTACAGACCAATGGAGAGGTGCAGAAAAGGGGGCGTGTGGGACCCAACGAGAGAACTGCGTGATCGTGGGGTGGAAAAGCTTCTGCACCGATCCACGGAATCTAGCTGAGAGGAGGGAAAGACAGGACGCCGGGGAGCACTCTCACACGGCGGGGGGGGGGGGGGGGGGGGGGGGGGTCGCCAAACTAGACAGAGTGGGATCGAGGCCATGATCACAGGTCACTGGGGAGGAACCAGTGGGGTGGGCGGCGGTGAGCAAAAGGGGAGAGGGCCAAGGCTGGGGAGGCCCGGGGCCCCGAGCCCCGCCGCTGACCCGCCCGCCCAGGGCCCAGCCCCGGGAGGAGCGAGAAGGAGCGGGACCAGTGGCTCCGGGCGGGGCGGGGCGGGCGGGGCGTGGCCGGGCGGGGCGGGGCGTGGCCGGGCGGGGCGGGGCGGGGCGGGGCCGGGCCGGGCCGCACCTGTCTCCATGAGGCCCCGCAGCTGCGCCTCCACCTGCGCCGCGCGCGCGTCGATCTGCCTCTGCTCGCGGTCCAGCGCCTGCAGCTCGGAGCTCACGTACTGGCTCGTGTCCTGGAAGCGCTGCTGCGGGGGGCGGCGGGGGGCGGCGGGGTCACGGCCGGGCCCCGGGGCGCCCCCGGCTCCCCCCTCCCCTCCACACAAGCGCCGCCCAGACACGACCCCCCACCGGCGCCGGGACTTGGGGGGCCCAGGCCGCTCACCATGCCGGGATCCTCCCCGGGGTTGGCGACGGGCCGAGGGCTCGGCGTTGCCTCCTCCACGGGGGGCGTCACTTCTGGAAACAGAAATCACCCCGCTTGCCCCCGGGGCCGGAGGGAGGCCAGTCGGGGGCTCCCTCTCACAGAGTGGGGACCCCTAGGGCGGTGAGCCCCACCCCCAGCCCAGGAGCCCCAGGCTTACCGGCAAGCTTCTGGTGGGCAGAGGCCGAGGCCGAATCCGGAGCCGGGGCCTCCTGTGGAGAAAGTGGTGGGTCGGGTGAGGCAGAGGATGGGGGGCTTCTGTCAGGGGACCCAAGGTCTGGGCTACAAAGGGGCTGAGGGCCCCGATCCAGCTACCCCCCATTTACAGGTGAGGCCCGGGGGGGGTACACATGCCGTTAGCACCGCTGGCTCCCGGTTTAGAGCGGAGGAAAGCGAGGCACAGCGACTGAAGGTCTCACTTCTGGGGCGCTGGAACCCCCAGGCTGGCAGCTCCTGTCAACCGAGCCCGCAAGGGGGGCCATGGGAAGAAAAGGGCCTCTGCACCTCCAAATCCTCTTGACTAACAGTCACTCCTGGGTCTCTGAGGAGGCGGCGGAGGCTGGGCCCACCTCGGGTGGAGGGATGAGCCCCACAAGGTCTAGCCCCCTCCCTCCCCCATTCTGCCATCTGCAGATGGACCCCGACCCTTGGCAGACTCCCCTGGAGGCCGTGGACACTGCCACCCCTGTTGGGGCCTCGGTTTCCCTGGCTGACAAATGGGGTGGCATCAGAGTGGGTGCCCTTGAGAAACCCTGATGACTTCTTGCAAAATTTAACAAACACATTAAAGGTCTCCTGAGTACAGAGGGACCTTTGTCCCAAAGTCCAACCTGGGGAGGGGGGGCTGCTTCTGACTCCACCTTCCCTCCACCATGACTCTTTCCTAGAGACCTCCTGCACTTCTGTCTTCCCAGTCCAGGGCCTGGGGTCTCTGATGCTTTCTTCTCCTCCCCCCACCCCCATGTCAGCTGCATTTTAAAGGAAAGCAGGATAGACTGAAAGGCAACCACTTGACAGGTGAGTAAACTGAGGCTCAGCAAGGAGAAGGGAGCTGCCCAAGGCAGCGGACGAGCTGCACAAGCAGTTATTTCAATGCTGTGATTTGGGCAAAAGAAGGAAAATGGTTCCAGTTCTGTCCTTAGGATGTCCTAGGCCAGTCTGACATTTCATAAAAATCACAATTAGACCTTGGAGAGAATCTGGAGCAGGGGGTGGCTGGGGGGTGAAGGGGGGCTTAGAACAATAGAACATAGATGATGGGAGATTAGCAGTATTAGAGATCATCTACCCAAAGCCCCCATTTACAAGTGGGGAGACCCAAGGCGCCAAGTCCCAGGTGGCCCTCTGCCCTGCCAGCAGCCCTTCCCCTTCATAGCCTTGGGCTCACTTGTGCGCCTTACCCCCTCAGGTCCATGATTCCACCTGACTCTGCCTCTGGCTCCCCACGCCTGGCCCTCAGCCCAGATGATAAAGAATCTAGCTGCCCTGGAGCCCGCCAGCCTCCCAACTGGATCTGCCGGCTCCCAGAACGGGTCTCTCCGGGCGAGAGCCTCGGCTCCAACCAGGCAACCTAACCACTATTACCCGTCTCCTGTCTCCTCGGGGCCGGCCCTCCTGTTTCCCAGGATCCTGAGGCCATCTCTCCCAGCCTGCCTCGACCACCCTTGCCACCCCCCCACTGCCAGCTTGGAGACCCTCTCTTACCAGAGGTATTAGGGTGGCAAGACCGAGAGGGGGGAGTCCCCCACCCAGGGGAGGCTGGCCCCTTAAGTGCCCCCCCTTGCTGTGTTCTACCCTCCACACACACCCACACACACCCTCTCAGACACACATGCATTCCCACACTCTCACCGACACTCACACATGCGACAGCAGGGACGTCCAGGCCAGAACTGGGCTCTTCACGCCAGGCCCGGAACCCCCCAAATCCTCCACTGCACTTGATCCGTTTGACTTGACAGGTAAGACACCTTGAATATATGTGGTGCTTAGGCAAGGCCAAGGCCAAAGCTCCAGGTTCCTCCAGGTCTGGGGATCTTTCTGCTACACCCAGTAGGGAGCCAGAAGACCTGGGTTCAAATCCTGGCTCCTTTGCTTCTGACTCATGTGACTAACCCTGGGTAGCAATAAGGATAGCAGAGTTGGCGAAAGCTGTAGACTTGCTACCTCATTTAGGGTCTCACAGCAGCCCTGGGTGGAGGCGGCTATCTAGATTGTCACCCTCATTTTATGGGTGGGGAAACTGAGTCAGAAAGAGTGACTTGTCCAGGGTCAGTTAGTAAGCATGAACCCTGAGGGCAGGGATCGTCTTCTGTCTCTGGTGACCTCAGTTCCTAATATAAGGCTGGGCTCGGAGGCGGCCTATAATGAGGGCTTGTTCCAGGCCCAGGGAAAGACCTGGCAAAGCAGACATATGCTACTGCCAGTGAGGCTGGAAAACTGGTGGGGGTGAGGGTGCAAGGAGGCGGCTGAGCCAGCAGAGAAACTGAGATTCAGAGAACACATCTGGGGCATCAGGGTCTGGCCAGTCCTGCCTTCCTGACCCAGGCTCCTCCTCTGTACTATCAGGAAGGCCTATTCAACTCACTGCCACTCCTTGTTTTGGGTTCTAAGCACCCCCCCCCCACCCCAGCTCTGCTGCTCCAGGTTCTCTGTCCTCCAGGAGCCAAGAAGACCCATTTGAATCTTGCCTTTGGTCCCTACTGGGGAGAACCCGTGAACGAGCAATTTCATCCCTCAGGCCTCTCAATTGGCCTAGAAGGCGCCTATCTGAATCGGTAAAGGGACTCTGTCCATCCGGAACGTCCCCAAGGAAATCCCAGGTCCTGGAGTCCTGTCCCAGTCAAGGCTCCTCCCAGCTCTGTTTCCATGGGAACCAGACCCTACCTCCAAGGTTGTAGCCTCATCCCTCTAAGCGGGATTCTGGGATGTCCCAGGGGACAGAGGCCTGGATTACGGAGGAGGGATCAGGGGTGTTATTCCCGGGCTCCTGGCTCAAGAATAGGCCAGACAAGACCAAGGCTGCCCCTTAGTTGTTTTTTCCTGATCCCTGGAATTCCAATGCCAGTCTAGCCACTGAGAGAGTCAGCTGCCAGACCTGGGTGAGGCCTCCTTAAAAGTGAAGGGGCCAGTGCCTCTTTAACAATGAGGCTCTTACACAATCATCCTGAATCACCCACCCTCCTGGCGCAGAGAATTGTGTGTTCCAGCTGAGCAAGGCTTGGGAGCAGGGAGCCCCCAGTGCCAGAGCTGGAGAAGGGACCCTTTGCCTACAGAGCAGGGAGTGGAGGGGCTGATCAGCCCAAGGGCCTCCTCTGAGAGAAGAGGCAGCAAAAGTTGTTAAGGGAAAGACAGCCAAGGCCCCAGTGTGCCTGAGGCCCGCAGCCAAGAGAGAGCAGGATGGGCAGGCCAGGCCAGGCCAGGCCACGATGGGCCCTGCTGGAGAGAGAAGATCCAGCTCCTGAGGGAACCTGAGGAACCCTGGAAAATTGCCTGTCAGGCCAGTGAGGGCTGGAGAGGCCAGGAGAGCAAGAGAAAAGGGGGGAGGAAAGCAGAGAATGGAGTCCCTGCCCTCAGCCCCCACCTCCTCTGAGCTCCAAGTGGGGGGCTTGGAGGAGGTCTCTGAAGCCCTTCCAGCTCTGAGGCATTCTGACAGACATTTCATCATTCCATGATCTATGTTCTGAGGTCCCTCCCATCACCAACGTCCCATGTTCTGTGTTCTAAGGTCCCTTCTGGTCCCACTGCTGCCTCCTTTGTCAGTGGCCATTGTCTCCTTGGACCCTGGAAGTCTGGCCAGCCTGCACTCCCCCTGAAGATCACCAGTAGTCTCCTAATCGCTTGGTCCAACTCTCCTTCCTTCTCCTCGTCTTCCTCTTCCTCCTCCTCTTGCTCCTTTTCTTTGGGCTTGCCAACAATCACCACCTTCATGCCAATGGCTCCCAAACCTCTATCGTTGGTCCTTTCCTTTCTTCGGAACACGAGGCCCAGCCCTCCAGCTGCCTTCAGGATCGTCCACTTAATGTGCCACTAGCAGAAGAACCCCGGACTCAGCTCATCTGGAGCCCCCCCACTCCAAACCTGCCCTTTCTTCTGCCTTCACTGTTCCGATCTATGGGGGTGTCACCCAACTAGCTCTTATTCCTGCCTCTAACACTCACTAGTCCTGTGACCAGAGGCTTTGTGAATCTGATTCATTATTTAACCTCAATGAGTCTCAGTTTTCTCCTCTATAAAATGGGGATAATAACTCTTTC
Source organism: Macrotis lagotis (assembly GCF_037893015.1). Taxonomy (NCBI): domain Eukaryota; kingdom Metazoa; phylum Chordata; class Mammalia; order Peramelemorphia; family Peramelidae; genus Macrotis; species Macrotis lagotis. The sequence continues at coordinate 283,096,295 of NC_133660.1, forward strand.
AGTTACCTTAGAGGTCACTGCAATAGTAAAAAGCTGGCATATATTAAGGGCCTTCTAGGTACCGGCTGCTATCCTCAGTATTTACAAATATTTCATTTGATGCTCACAACAACATGGGAGGAAGGTGTTATCATTATTATTACCCCCATTTTACAGCTGGAGAAACTGAGGCAGACAGCAATTTAAGTGACTTACCTAAGCACTGTCTCCTCTCTCCTTTCTTTCTCTCCTCTCTGTCTCCTCCAATGAGCTGCTGGTCCTCTGGATGCCATCTCATTACTACCTGCCTGGACTAACAGGCTTCTTCTCTCCAATCCCTCCAATCGTCTTGACCCCCTCCTGCCCTCTGGACCTCTCATTCCTTTGCTCAAGCATCCTCCTCCTGCCCATCAGCTTCTCCCCTGGCACCGCCTGGCCACTCCAGCGGCCACCCCACCCACTCAACACTCCAGACAAATGAAGCTCCTTAAAAAGAGTTCCCAGAACCAGGCAGCTAGGTGGCGCAGTGGATAGAGCACTGGCCCTGGAGTCAGGAGGACCCGAGTTCAAATCCGGCCTCAGACACTTAATAATTACCTAGCTGTGTGGCCTTGAGCAAGCCACTTAACCCCATTGCCTTGCAAAAGAAAAAAAAAAAAGAGTTCCTGGAACCGCCAAGCCTCTGCTCATCTTCCAGAGGCCAACTCCAGGGCCTCCTCCTTCAGGAAGCCTTCCTTCTTGTCTAATGGGTCCAACCCTCACATCCCGGGTTTGTTTGTCCCCTCCCAAGGCATTGATCACAGGCTCTTGGGATGCCCAGGTCTATGCTAGACTCCATCGTGCCAGCCTTAGCCAACCTTTGACTACCAAATAATTGTTGGGTGAATGACTCCAACGAGTGGAACCCACCAGGCTAGGCCAACATTCCCAGGCTGCCAGACTGACCAGTGGGTGGCCAAGGAGCTTCTGTGATCTGCCTGGGATGAGGGGGCATCCTGTCGAGGGGTTCTTTTGGTCTGTGGGTACTTGACTCAAGGCCTCAGACTTGCTGCAGATTGGAGGAAGGAGGAAGTGATACTGTGATAGTTCCCAATTCCTCCCTAGACCTTCCAGATGCCAGAATGCAAGTCACTGGGCTGCCAGACTGGACGCCACCCCCCTTTTCAAACATTCTTAATCACTTCCTGCCCCACCCTACTTGGACTTCTCTCTTTCCCTCTTTCCCATAGCCCTGGCCTTGGGAGGAGGGATGGGCAAAGGCCTGCTGCATCCACAGTGATGCTGCTGAGCCTGTTAATCCATGTCACCATGATGGAAAGCAATTTGGAATTTGCTCTAAAAACCAAGGAACCTGCTCAAACCCTTCATCTCAAACAGCCCCTGCTAGGCAGGTGCCCCAAGAAAGTCAAGGACAGAAAGAAAGGCCCTATGCACTATTCAGAGCTTCACTTTGTTTGGGACTCAGAGACCTGGGAACCAGTGGGGTGATGGTTAAATAGGTGGGGCCCAGGAAGAGAAAAGGCTGGAAGCAATGGGGGCCAGGAAGAGCTCAAAGAGGCAGGGGAAGGGTTCTATGAAGGGATGCAGGGTAAAGTGGGCAGGACCAGACAGGGCCTAGGACAGTGTCAATGGAGAAGCCTTTGGCAGGGGGCCAAGTAGAGGGGAGATGTGAGAAACCGTACCTCCCTCCCTTCGTTGTAGAAGCAAGGGCCTATGGGTAGGGAGTGTTGTATAGAAGGAGTCCCAAGCACTATCTGATGCTTGGCATCAATTTTAAAAGATAGAAATATGTTTTGCAGGACTGAACACGTATGATATGTCAAAACTTGGCCCTCTCAAGGTAGACTGAGGGGAGAAAAGGGGAGAGAACTGGAAAGTTTATAAAGAAAATTTATGAATTTAAAAGAACAAATGTTAAAAATTATTTCTATATGTAAATGGAAAGATAAAAATAAAAAATCCCTCCTTCCCCAAAAAGATATTTTAAAGAGCCTCATGTCTTAAAAAATGGAATCAAAAACTGGTCTCAGGGCAGCTAGGTGGCGCAGAGCACCGGCTCCGTGATCAGGAGGACCTGAGTTCAAACATGGCCTGGGACATTTAAGGATTGGCTAGTTGTGTGACCTTAGGTAAGTCACTTAACCCCATTGCCTTAAATAAGTAAAATAGAATAACTGGTCTCCTATACCAGCTCTGCCAATTATGAGCTGTGATGCTGGGAAAGTTCCCTCAGCTCTCTATAAAATGAGATTATTCAGTTGTGTCCAATGCCTTGTTAGCTATTTACTTCTCCGGTTTATTTGCCAGATGAGGAAACTGAGGCAAACAGGATGAAGTGACTTGCCTAGGGTCATGGCTAGGAAGTGCCTGAGGCTAGGTTTGAACTTGGGGAAGATGAGTCTTCCTGACTCCAGGTCTAGCACTCTCTACCCACTGCGGGGCCACCTAGCTGCCCCAGTAAAATAGGGGTTTAGCCTCAATAACCCCTCGGTCAGGTCCATGAGCCACGATCTTTCTCTCTTTTTCAGGCCAAGTTCCGATGGCCTTCTCAGGCCTTGTTTGCTTTCCTCAAATATTCCTGGAACAACTTGTCTGGGTCCCACCTACTTCCCCCACCACCTCCTCGCTCCCTGTGGAACACTCCCTGTGTCCTATTTTATTTCAAATGGCCCCCTTCTTGCACTCTTATGCTGTTCCAGAGAAATGGGGCCAGGTTGGCAAAGGGGCCGCATGCTTGGCAAGGCACTTTATAAAGAACTGTCCCTTGCTTCCCTGACAGGATTGTAGGGCTTAAAGATAACCTAGAGAATCCAACCATGGGCAGTCCGGTGGAGAAGTGGATAGAACACCAGCCCTGGAGTCAGGAGGACCCGAATTCAAATCCAGCCTCAGACACTTGACACTTATTAATTGTGTGATCTTGGGCAAGTCCTGGTCAAAACCCCATTGCCGGAGGGATAGAGACAGAGATAGAGAGAATGAGAATACAACCCCCTTCTTTTGCAGAAAAAGGACAAGGGGCAGGAGCACCCCCCCACCCCCAGGCTTCCCAGCAGCAGTGCAGTGATGTCCTTCTCCTCTCTTTCCCTCCCTGACACTAGGAAATAAGCCCAAATTGGTGTGAGTCAACCCAATTCACTTGGCTGTGGGAAGAGGGCTGACTCCCCTGGGGCTCCTTCCATGTGACCAAGCCTTCTACAAACCAAGGGATCTTCTCTCTCTTGTCTTTTCCTTGAATCTGGATTCCATATGAGGCTGACTTCAGGGGAGGCCCCTCAGGGGTCCCCTTTGTTCTCTCCCTAACAGTTCTTCCCCACCTCCACCTCCACTACCACCACTCTGACCAGGTCCAGTTTCCATTCATTGGGAAATTCCCATTTGCCTCTGAGGCCCGGCTTGGAGTTACCCAATTTAGCTCCCTGCCGCCTCCCCTGCCCTTCCTTCCTTTGCTCTGACCCTAGGCTGGGAGGCCCCTCCATGCCACCACCGCCTTGCAGACTCCTCCAAACACCTCCCTCTTCAACAGAGCGACTCCCAGACTCTAAGGGTCCACACCCCGTGATGTGTGGCCATACCCTGAATGTTCCCAGAGAGGGAAATAGCACCACAAGGCCCATGAGAATACAGAAGGCAGAATTGGCATTGTAAAACAGATGCTGCTGACTGGGATGGCAGAGCTGGGGGGGGGGGGGCTTAGAACCTAAACTATAGAATGTCCGAATTAGGAGAAATCTTAGAACATAGAATGTCAGAACTAGATGGGACCTTACAACATAAGATATAGAATATCCAAGTCAGAAGGGATCTCAGAACATGGAATGTCACAATTGGCGGGGGGGGGGGCGGGCTTAGAACATAGGACATCAAATGTCAAGCTAGAAGAAATCTTGGAAAATAGAATGATCAGAGCTAGGAGGGTCCTTGGAATGAAGAATGTCCAAGCTAGGCGGGACCTTAGAACATGGAACGTCAGATCTGTTGTACAAATGGGATAATGGGGGTCCAGAGTGGGGCACCTAGGCATAAGACTCATTTGGGCTACAACTATTTGAGGAAAACCCAGGATGACCGTCATGGATAAACCTTGAATGGGCACTTTCTCCCAGCCAGGCACTGTGCTTCCCCAAGGAGCTCACAGTCACTGGCTGTCTTCCTCAGGTGATGCTCCTGAGGGCCAAGGTCCACGTTCCTGAGGCCTGGGGTGGTCATCGACTCAGAGGGATGCAACAAGATCCCAGAATCTCTGGCTGGATGAGACCTTAGAGGTATCTGGTCGAGATCACCCCAGATAAAATCACCCCAGACCCCACAGCCAGAACAGGCCGAGGATGGGAGGCTTTGGAGGACCTAAGTTCACATCTCAGCACCCATGTCATGCTAGGTGAATCACTTATCTCCTGGCCTCAGTTTTATCTTCTGTAAAAGGGGGGTGCAAGACAGGGGGCCCTCAGGTCCCTTCCAGTTCTGGAGCTAGGTTCCATGGTCTCCAATGAGAGAAGGTCCACCGCCTTCCAAGGGTACTGATCCACTTCTCCATCTTCTTCAATTGTTCTGGAGAGTTTCTGGTCAAGTCTAAAGCTCCCTAAATCTGCCTTCCTCCTGTTTCTGCCTATGGCTCCTCAGCTTCCAGGTTCTCCCAGAACCTCCTCTTTTCTGGGCATTCCAGCCTCTCTTCCTTTGGCCAATTCTTGGAAGGGGTGAACCTGGCCCTGCTGCCATCTTGTCTTCCTCCTCTAGAAGGTCTTTGACTCTGCCCGAGCAGGACCTTCCGTGGCCCTGCTGCTGAGGGGTCACAAGGGCAGGGGGAGGGGGCAGCCGCTTCCCCAGTTCTGGACGCTCATCATCCCATTCCTCCAGGCAGGGCTCTTGTCTCATCTATGCTTTTTACTGGACCTGCTCCCTGAAACCATACCTATACTTATTCACTGTGTGATCTTGGGCAAGTCCTGGTCACTGGGCCCCATTGGCCTGAGACGTAACCTTAGAAATATTAACTCCTTTCCTCTGAGGCCACAGGCCCGGGTACCATCCTGAAGACTGGCCCCTCCAGATAACCTCTTAGAATATAACTTCTGATGGGATATTACCCAAGGGATTGAGTAGAGGGGGGAGGGGGAGCTTATCACCCCCTCCTCACTTAACAGTTGAAGAAACTGAGAGCTGGGAGGGAAGTGAGTGAGGAGGTGGCAGAGCCCTAGCACCTAGTCTTCCCAGCCCCCAGTCCAGGGCTTATCTCTCTACGACATCCTGAACAAATATCCACCTTTGCACTTTGCTTCTTGAATATCTCCAGGGACGTGGAGCTCACTCTCCCTCGGCAGTCCTCGCCATCCTGGGATGGCTCTTGAGCCACTAGGTTGGTTTTTCATGCCATTCCTCATTCCTGGTCCTGCCCTTTGGGACAAACAGAAGCAGGCTGGCCCCTTGTCTACAAGAGTCCCAGGTACTTGAGGTGAGCTCTCATGTCCTTCTAGAACCTTCTCTTCTACCCTTCAAATGGACCACAGCCCTACCTGTTCCCAGTCAGCAGCATCCTCTCCCTCATCAGTGTGGTATTCAGAAATGGACCCAATCCTTCAAATGGGGGCTGACACTGTTATCACTCTCCTCCTGGGAGTTGGGGCCCTCTCTTGGTCCTGGTGGCCATGTCACCCACACTGAATCTACTCCCCACAAGTTTCTCATTTCCATCTTCCATTGATTCTCAGCATCTCCCATCTTCTTGAGGGTCCACTCCCTTTCATCAGAATGTGTGAAGAAAGCAATAACAGAAGAGCCCCCGCCAGGTTTTTTTTTTTTCAGTTTTTGGAAGGCAATGGGGTTAAGTGACTAGCGCAAGGCCACACAGCTGCTAGGTAATTGTTAAATGTCTGAGGCCGCATTTCAACTCAGGTCCTCCTGACTACAGGGCTGGTGCTCCATCCACTGCGCCACCTAGCTGTCCCCATCACTATCTTCTGAGCCACATGCATCCCATTGCAGGGTGGTGAAGTGAAGGACAGTGGGAAAATGGACTGAAGGAATTAAAAGACCTAGATCTGCATTCTGACCACATCACTTACTAGTTATGTGACCTTAGACATGTCACTGAACTCGCCATTTTTTCACCTGATAAATAAGGACACTTGTGCTCTGCCTGCCCCTCAAGGCTATTGTGAGGACTCAGGACAATGGAAATTGTGTGGCCCACAAGAGAACATTGACTCTAAAGTCAGAAGTTCTGAGTTCAAATCCCTAGTCGTATCCTGTGTGACCTTGGGCTAGTCACTAACTTGTCTAGGCCTCATTGGTCATCTGTAAAATCAGAGGGCTGGATGGTCGTCTCCAAGGACCTTCAGCTAAGGTTCGAAGTGAACCGTGGTCTAGTGAAAGGACGCAACGTCTAACAGACATATCGGCAAACCTAGAGGTGCACTCGTGGAGAGAGCCAGACACAGCTATAGACATGAAGTCTTGGGATTCCTTGCCCACCCATTCAGAGACCCTCACCCCAGTTCACCCCACTCACCGAGGACCCTGTGGCCCCTGAGTCGGTGTCATCCACAGAGAGGGAAGAGCTGCTCCGGAGGCGTGAGCGCCTCTTCTTCAGCAAGTCGGCATCCCGAATGTGGGAGAAGGAGCCGTGGGCTCGGGGAGGGGGGATGGGTCCCATTCCAGCCTCGCCATTCAGCGAGGACCGCCTCAGTCTGACGGCCCCGGTCCCCGTCCCGTTCGTCAGCCCGTCGGCGGGGGATGGCGTCCCGGTCCTGACCATGGGACCCTCCGCCTTGGCTCTGGCATCCTCAGAGCTGTTGGCCTGGCCGCCAGCATCACTGCCTGCATCCTTTAGGGCATCGGGGGCCCGCATCCCGGAATCCCTTGTGTCCCCGTTAGACGCCCGTCCTGAGCTCTTGGCAGCCACTCCGGCCCCTGGGCTCTGGGTGGGAAGGCTGGCCTTGCTCTGTTCTTCCTTCAGTTGTCTCCCAGCAGCTTTGGCAAGCTCCTTGGTGGGCCCTGGGTGGGCAGCGTCCTTGCCATCCATCTCGGCCCCACCAGCCAGAGCTCTGGCTTCCCTGGTGGGGATGGCTCCTGCCACATCTCCACCACGCTCTCGGAGGCGCTGGGCCAGGTGACTGGAGCCCAGGGCCTCGGGCAGCTCGGGCTCAGGGCCGCCCACCCTATAGGTGCTAGCCCGGCCACCACCCTCCACTTGTACCAGCTGCAGCTCCTGGCCTGTACAAAAGGCCCTGATCTGACACAGGTAAGTCATCACGATCAACTTGTCAGGAACGGCCAGGAGCACCATGTCTGCCGGCTCCAACAGCCGTGAGACGCCCAGGGCCGCAAAGCCATCGAAAGCCTTGGGGGGGGGGGGGGCAGAAAGCAAGGCCAAAATGTGAGCCGGGGCTGCAGCCAGGGGAATTCCCACCCTCTCTCCAACAACAGCCCCAGAACTTCCTGGTGACCAGGGATGGGGATTTTTCCACCAAAGCCACCATCCAGGGGATTTCGGAGGCTGATGTGCTGGCCTTAAAGACCTGCAGCAGCACAGTGGGGAGAGGACTGCATTTGGACTGGGGTTTTCCCACCAGTAGAATGGGAAGGGGTGAGCCAGATGCCCCCTGGAGTCTTGCTCCAGTGGGGCCCGCCTCCCTTGTTTCAGAGGTAAGGAAGATGAGGCCTTGGAAGGCAATGGGGATTGTCCACAATCCCCCAGGTAGGAAGCGGCAGAGGGTGGATTTGAACCCAGGGCCTCTGCCACGTAACCCAGTGGGGCTCTCTTCACTGGATAACACTGCCTCCATTTTACTGATGGATCCCACCTCTGCACCCCCAGCTCATCTACCTGGGCTCCCTTCTTCCCCATCACACACACCTGCTTGTTGTTCTGTTTGATATTCTGGGGGTCCAGGGTGGCAAAGTCACTGCAGGACCAGGAAGACAAGGTCAGGGTTAGAGCGGTTGGGGCAGGCACTCTGACCACCCACTCTCCCACCCCCCAGCAGGAGGACTGAGTCACTAACAGCCGTGGAAAGGACAAAGATGTCTAGCCCATTTTACAGAGGAGGAGACTGAGGCTCAGAGAGCTGACACATGCCCATGATCACATGGCCAAGCGATGTCAGAGCCAGTCCCTTCATTGGGCACTGCCACCCAGTCCTGCCCTCCTGCCCATCTGGCTGCCCAGCCTCTCACATCTTGTCTGGATGGAAGTAGTGCAGGATGGCACAGAAAGCCAGGCCATTACGCCACGATGTGGTGAAGTTGGTGACACGGACACCCGAGTAACCCTTCGTCACCTCCTGGCACCACTCAAGCAGGGACTGGCTGGAGCTGACCTGGAGGTGAGAGGAGAGCGATGGAGAAGCTGATCCAGGACCAGAGACCAAAGAGGCCAGGGTGCCCCTGCTCTGGGATGGCATCCTCCTTGACCTCCCAATTCCACCACAGAGAAAAAAAGTTCAGCACTGGGCCCCCTGGGAGCAGGCCTCCTACCCACTGACCCTCACCCGGGGGGTCCCTGGCATCCTGGCTGGCCAGGGCCACCATTGGAGGGCTGTTGTTTGCTCCCGGGAATCATCTGCTCTCATGGTCCCAAGCCCCGGGCCCTCAATCTGGAGACCAAATGTGCCAAATATGGAAGTCCCCAGGAAGCTCACCCAGGCCAGACCCCTCCCTGTCAGGGGCAGAGGCCACAGCGGCTCACACCCATCTGGTTACCCAGAGATCCACCAAAGATGCCAGGCTCCCCACCATGCCATGCTGGTCAGCACTGGGGAAAGGGAGGCATTCCTGGACTGAGGGGGGCAGAGGTGGCTGCCCTGCCACTCAGACAAGCTCAGACCTTGAAGAAGGGGCGGCATGCCCAAGGTGGCCTGCACCTCCTCCCCCATCCCGTCCATGCACGACTCAAAGTCATTCTCTCAGCTTTTGCCCCAAACATCCTGATCTTGGGGGGTTAGTGAAAAAGCAGCAAGCCAGGAGGGCTCATGGGGGCCCCTATCCCTACCTTGGCACCCAGGGGAGGCTCCGGGCCTCCCCCCCAGCCCTGAGGCCTCCTGTCCTCTTCAGGCCCCTCTTGGCTGGGGGGCGTTGGTGTAGAGAAGGCAGGAGAGCCCTGGGCCTCCCCCTCCTCCTGCACTGAGGTGGGGGTCACCCAGGGGGAGCTGGTGGCCAGGGCCCTGGGGGCTGGGGCTGGACTAGGCTCCTGGACAGACCCTTCAGCTTCTGGCTCTGCTTCTGACTCCTCCCCCGAACCCAAGAGTGCAGACCCGGTCACTTCCCTGGCTGAGGCCACCTTTCTAGATATCCCCACCTCGGCCTCCAGCTCCTGGGTCCCCAACACCCCAGCTCCTGGAGCCTCGACCCTCGCTCTCTCAGGGCCCAGCCCTTCAGCCTCCACTTCAATGAATGCTGCCTCTTTACTCCCCAGAACCCCCACTGACAAGACCTCCATCCCTGCCTCCTCTGAGCTCTGCCTCCCAGCCGCCACCTCCCTCCTCCCCAAGACTCCTGCGTCTCTCTCCTTGATCCCTGCTACAGCAGGTGCCAAGGCCTCAGGTACAAGCCCCTGGGTGCCCGAAGCTGCCCACTCAATCTCCGTGGTCCCCAGTCTCTTAGCCTTGGTCTCCTTGAGTCCCAACACTGCAGGCACCAAGACCTCAGCCCCTGCCTCTCTGCTGCCCAAGATCTCGGGTGTCTCCTCGGTCACCAGCACCTCAAAGGCCAATCCCTCAGGTCCTGACCCTCCCCTCTCTAACGCTTCAGCTTCTGTTTTCTTGGTCCCCAATACCCCAGCTGTTTCTTCACTGCCTGATACCCCAGCTCCTGTCTCCTCAGTCCCCACTGTGCCAGCCCTCAGTTTCCCCTTTTCCAACACCCTGGGTTCTGTCTCTTCAGCCCCGAGCCCCCCAGATTCTGTCTCTGTCATTTTTAATATCTCAACTTTCATCTCCTCAGTTCCCAATACTCCAGTTTCTACAACTTTAGTTTCCACTGTCTCAAATGCTTGCACCTCAATTTCTGTCTCCTTAACCCCCAATACTTCAGATTCTCTTTCCTTAGCTCCTAATATATCAGGTTCTGATTCCTTAACCCCCAACACCCCAGGTTCTGTCTCCTTAGCCTCTGATATCCCAGATTCTATCTCCTTAACCCCCAACTTCTCAGATTCTGTCTCCTTAAACCCCCATACCTCATATTCTGTCTCCTTAGCTCCTAATCCCCCAGGTTCTATCTCCTTAACCCCCAATATCCTAGGTTCTCTCTCCTTAGCCCCCAATACCCCAAGGTCTGTCTCCTTAACCCCCAATACCCCGAGTTCTCTCTCCTTAACCCCCAATACCCCAGGTTCTATCTCCTTAACCCCCAATACACCAGGGTCTGTCTCCTTAGCCCCCAATATCTCAGATTCTGTCTCCTTAACCCCCAACACCCCAGGGTCTGTCTCCTTAACCCCCAATACCCCAAGTTCTCTCTCCTTAACCCCCAATACCCCAGGTTCTATCTCCTTAACCCCCAATACACCAGGGTCTGTCTCCTTAGCCCCCAATATCTCAGATTCTGTCTCCTTAACCCCCAACACCCCAGGTTCTGTCTCCTTAGCCTCTGATATCCCAGATTCTATCTCCTTAACCCCCAATTTCTCAGATTCTGTGTCCTTAACCCCCAACACCCCAGGGTCTGTCTCCTTAGCCTCTGATATCCCAGATTCTATCTCCTTAACCCCCAATTTCTCAGATTCTGTCTCCTTAAACCCCCATACCTCATATTCTGTCTCCTTAGCTCTTAATCCCCCAGGTTCTGTCTCCTTAGCCCCCAATATCTCAGATTCTGTCTCCTTAACCCCGAATACCCCAGGTTTTGTCTCCTTAAGCCCCAATACCCCAGGGTCTGTCTCCTTAACCCCCAACACCCCAGGTTCTGTCTCCTTAGCCTCTGATATCCCAGATTCTGTCTCCTTAACCCCCAATTTCTCAGATTCTGTCTCCTTAAACCCCCATATCTCATATTCTGTCTCCTTAGCTCCTAATCCCCCAGGTTCTGTCTCCTTAACCCCCAATTTCTCAGATTCTGTCTCCTTAAACCCCCATACCTCATATTCTGTCTCCTTAGCTCTTAATCCCCCAAGTTCTGTCTCCTTAGCCCCCAATATCTCAGATTCTGTCTCCTTAACCCCCAATACCTCAGGGTCTGTCTCCTTAACCCCCAATATCTCAGATTCTGTCTCCTTAACCCCCAATACCCCAGGGTCTGTCTCCTTAATCCCCAATACCCCAGGGTCTGTCTCCTTAACCCCCAATACCCCAGGTTTTGTCTCCTTAAGACCCAATACCCCAGGGTCTGTCTCCTTAACCCCCAACACCCCAGGTTCTGTCTCCTTAGCCTCTGATATCCTAGATTCTGTCTCCTTAACCCCCAATTTCTCAGATTCTGTCTCCTTAAACCCCCATATCTCATATTCTGTCTCCTTAGCTCCTAATCCCCCAGGGTCTGTCTCCTTAACCCCCAATATCTCAGATTCTGTCTCCTTAACCCCCAATACCCCAGGGTCTGTCTCCTTAATCCCCAATACCCCAGGGTCTGTCTCCTTAACCCCCAATACCCCAGGTTTTGTCTCCTTAAGACCCAATACCCCAGGGTCTGTCTCCTTAACCCCCAACACCCCAGGTTCTGTCTCCTTAGCCTCTGATATCCTAGATTCTGTCTCCTTAACCCCCAATTTCTCAGATTCTGTCTCCTTAAACCCCCATATCTCATATTCTGTCTCCTTAGCTCCTAATCCCCCAGGTTCTGTCTTCTTAGCCCCCAATATCTCAGATTCTGTCTCCTTAACCCCCAATACCCCAGGGTCTGTCTCCTTAATCCCCAATACCCCAGGGTCTGTCTCCTTAACCCCCAATACCCCAGGTTTTGTCTCCTTAAGCCCCAATACCCCAGCTTCCATCTTCTCAGTCCCTGATCCTCCAGTTTCTAAACCCACCATCTCCATTGTCTGAAGTACCTGAATCTCAATTTCTTCAGGCTCTGCTCCCCTAACTTCTGTCTCCTGTGAACCCACTATCTCAGGCTCTGTCTCCTCCCTGCCCCTCAGAGTCCCAGCACCCATGTCCTCAGTCCCTGTTACCCCAAGCCAAGCCCCATGCACCCGCCTGTCCATGCCCCTTGGATGAGCGCCAATCTTGCTCACCTGGGCCATGGTGCCTTCAGCTCCTGTGGCAGGGACCCCCAGAGCCCCTGCCCCCTCTTGGACCCTCTCCTTTGCTCTCCCATTGGCCTTCTCCTGTTCTGAAGGTCTTTCCACTATGCCCAAGGGAAGCTGGCCAGGGCCCTTGGGGGCTCCTGCCTCAGACCCAGACCCAGCTCCATAGACTGGATTGGGGGTCTCTGGGTTCTCATTCTCCTGAGTTGGTGGATGGTGGTCTGGGCCCTGGGCTTCTGCAGGGCCAGAAGCCTGGACTCTTGGCTGTTTTACTTGTTCATCTGCTTCCTTAACAATTTCTTGGACTGAAGGTGCTTCAAGGGGGATCTCATTAGCAGCTGCTCCTGACTGGGCCTCTGTCTGGGCCCCTTGGGGGGACTCTGGCCTTTTTCCAGTCTCCTCTATGGCCTGGGGCCCCTTCCCAGACTTCTCTATGGCATCTGCTGTCTCCTTGTATGGTTCCCCCTCAGCCTTCTCCTCCTTTCTGATTTCGACCTCCTCCCCAGGCTTTGCACCCTGACCCTGACCCTCCCCTACTCCTTGCCCCATTTCGTGGTTCTCAGGGCTCCTAGTCACCTGCCTAGCTCTGTCTCTCTCCCAGGACCCTCCAGCCTCCTGGGGAGGCATTCCTTCCTCTCTTCCTCCTCCTTCCTCTTGGGAAGCCTCCCTGGCTTTGACACTGCCTTGGCCTCTCTCTCCTGCTCCAAGCTCTAACTGATGGTCTCCCCCTCCTATAGGTCCTATCTGCTCCCCTGGGGCTTCCTCCTTTTTGATTGGCGGGGTTGGGTGCAGGGGGGCAGTGGCCGCTCTCCTGAGCCGGGGGGCTGGGATGGGGGAATCCTCGAGGGGTTGCCATGGGGACCTGGGGGAAACAGGATGGAAAACAAATTTCAGGCTAGGTACGGGGAGAGGGTCATGCCCTTCCCCCACCTTGAAAATCAGCCTCTCCCCCCCCCCCCATTCTTTTGGGCCTAGAACTTCCCACTTGAAAGCAGTTGAGACACAGAGAGGAAGCAGGGAGGGGCAGGGAAGGAGGGGCGAGAGAGGTTCCAGGAGAGGGGGCTGGCGCCAAGGCCCAGCTAAGAGGGAAGTGATCTGGGGAAACAGCATTTCCTGGAAGGGGGAGCATGGCCAGAGAGGGTGGAGGCAGGGGAATGGGTTAAGAATGAGCCCCAGGAGAGAGGCAGAGAGATGACCCACACCCTGGGTCCCCAGGGCCACACTGGCTCCATCTGGGGCCTCAGTGTGTGCCCTTTGGTACAAAGAGCAGCTTGGGCTCCCTGGCCTGGAGGGCCCATCCAAGTCCAAATGGAGGAACCTTTAGGAGCAAGGAGCTTTGGGATCACCCACCCCCTCCCACCCGCCCTGGACCTGGAGAAGGTCCAAAGCTGATTCTTTCTCTTTAGAGCCCTCACCTCATCTCCTGCACGGGTCCCTGGAGCGGCTGGGCCTCGGCACCCGTCCTGCCCCCAGCTGCTTCCATCTCCTCCCTGGGCTGGCCCCCCGGGCTCGGCAGGCCTCCATGCACCCTGCCCCCCTGGCCCCGGGAAGCCCTGAGAGGGGGCGCAGGGGCAGGGGCAGGGGCACTTACAGGGTTGGGTTCCTTCACGCCACCCTCCTCCAGTGCAGCTTGGGACGGCTGGGCCGTAGCCACAGGGTGGGCAGAAGCCGCTGCTGGCAAAGGAAGGGAAGGAATGAGGAGGGCGGCTCTGCCTGAGCTGCCCCCCTCCTCGGCTGTCCCCAGCGCCTCCCCCCCCACATGCAGGGCCTCAGTTTCCTGGAGCTTGGCAGGGGGCAGCCACTTGACCTCACCTCCCTTCCTGGAGATGGCCCCAGAGCCAGGCCTCCTTCCTTCCTCCTCCTCACGCACGGTGTTCAGCTCCCGGCTTGGATCTGGGGTAGGGGCACAAGGGGGTGGGGATGTGAGACCAGTTCAGAGGTTCCCCGACACAGTCCAGCCCCTCCACCCAGGAGAGAGAGCAGAGGTCATACCTGGGAAATGCCCTGACCTCAGGGCGGCAGCCCGACCTATGGAGACGGAGACGGAGATGGAGGAGAAACCGAGAGAGAAAGAGAGCAGGAAGAAATCCAGACAGAGACAGAGGAAAAGCAGGGGCAGAGGGGGTGAAGTCAGCCTGAGGGGTGAGAGCTGGGGCCCTGAGGTCCCCTTAGTGAGCAGAAACCCCATGAAGCTCGAAGGAGCAGCTCAGACCCAAGTTGTTAGACTCAGGGCTGACTTGGGGCTTGTCCTCTCCCAGACCCCACCTGGCTGGGCAGGCCTGGCCCGGGCTTCCGGAGCCCCCTGTCCCATGGTGTCCTCTTCATCGCTCTCGGCAAAGTCCTCCAGGTTGCCCACATCGCTGGGCTTCACACTCATCAGACTGGCCAAGCTCTGCATGTCGTCATCCCTGAGGGCAAGAGCTGCTTCAGGCCCCTTGCTCCCTTCCTTCTCAAGCTGGCCTCCTGGCCACCTGCCTTCTCTGGGCCTCTGCAGAGGCCGTCCACCCAGCAGCCTTCCCACGTTGTACAGCCCCTCACTGCTAATGCTGGCGACCCCCCCTGCCGGCGTAACTATCCACCCTTTAGAATGGAAGCTCACTGTGGGCTGGCACACTGAATTAAAGGGAACGGAACCGAGATGGCCGGGGCCCGGGAGACTATGGGAAAGGTGCTCACGTGGCTCGGCCTTCCCTGACCAGAACCCCGGACAGGGTCAGGCTCAGCTCCGCATTCAGCACTTTCACCGACTTGGGCTTTAGCTTCAACCGCAGGGGCACCTGTGACGGGACTGGTCCCGCATGGCGGGACAGGTCCACGTCTGCAGTGGCCAGCACCTTGCGCTGTCCTTTGGACTCCTGGAAAGGAAGGGGTAGACTTGATGCCAGAGAGACCTGGGGCCCCCCCCCGGGCTCCCCACCCTCAAGTGTGCTCCCGTGTCGCCAGGGACCTCCTCTGGAAAATGGCCCAAAGACCACCCAAGGCTGTCGGGAAGAGCACAGTCCAGTCCATCTGGACCCCATGCCTATCCAGCTTGGTGGCTTGGGGGAGCTTCTGAGGACACAGGCCCACCCCCAGACATGACGGGCACCAGAGGAGGGGATCCTAGCTCCCCGACAGGAGAATTTGGAGGCCCAGCTGTGTAATCTTGAGTGAATGCTGTCCCCTGGGGCCTCATTTCCTTCACGTGTCAAATGAAGGAGTGTGGGCTACTCTCTGAAGGCCCTTCTGGATCTAGAGCTGTGAAGGGATGAGTCTGGGTGGGCGTCCTTTATAGACCACGGCCCTGGGCCTCAGTTTCCCCCTCTGTAAATGAGAGGGTTGGACTAGGTCTCGGGTCGGCTCCTCCCCTACAGCTAGGAGCTTAGCCTTTAATAACTGGTAAACCAGAAGCCCTCGGAGAGCAGGGACTCCACCCTGGCCCACCACAGGGCAGCTCACACAAAGCAGTCCCTCAGTTGGAAGGAGTGGGACTGGGTGTAGCGACAAACATGCCAACTTAAATATATATATATATATATATATATATATATATATATATATATATATATATATATATATATATAAAATCTATAAATCTACATAAATCCAAATTTAGGCGAATCTCCAAATGCTGGATTCTTTCACTCACGTTCTCGATAACGAACGTCCATTCCTTGGCCTCATACTGCTCCACGTGGGGGTCCTGTGGGTAGTCAGGGACAAGAATAAGGGGCCAGGAACAGATGGAGGGGGCAGTGACAAGACCAAGGGCTCTGGGCTGCAGGTGAGTGGGAGGACCTTGGACACACTAGCTCTGGAACCCTCTCAGACTCTCAGTGTCCTCCTCTCACGGAGAACAGAAATCCTGCCTCACCTCCCTCCCCACTTCCTGGGTGTCCTATTGAACCAATGAGCATGACCAGAGTCAAGGGCACTTTGGAAGAGGGTGAGAGATGAGGAAGATGAGGCAGGGACAGAGGGAAGAGGAGACTTCCCACCTCCACCAGTCTAATGCCACAGTGACACAATTCCCATCAACAGCAGAACTTTGGTGGCCTCTCAGTGGGCAGGCTCCGATCTGGGGCCTCAAGACAGAATATATTTGTTTCCATCCAGGACAGAGAAGGGGACAAAAGAAGCAGAATATACAGAGACTCTCAGACCAGGACACAGGGATTCAATCTTTGCAAAATATTGGGTTTTTTGTTTTTAGGGGGTTTTTTGCAAGGCAATGGGGTTAAATGACTTGCCCAAGGCCACACAGCTAGGTCATTATTAAGCGTCTGAGGCCAGATTTGAACTCAGGTCCTCCTGACTCCAGCGCCAGTGCTCTACCCACTGCACAACCTAACCGCCCAAAACATTGTTTTTTAGAAGATGGTGGGGAGACTGAAGGATGGATAACGAATCACGAGGACACGGTTTTTGTAAACACAAACAAAAAAGAAGGGGAGTGGAAGGGGTTTGGGGGTTCTGTTCTGACTCAAGGCTCTCAGGTGTGTGCTTTAACCACTCCCTGCCTCAGTGTCCCTGGCTGGCAAATGAGGATAGGAATTCCCACAGGCCTCACTCACCTCCCAGGATTGTTGGGAACTAAGTAATGTGTTAAAGACTTAATAAAGCCAGAAAATAAGAGTGACGACAATCACGATATCGTGATTGTCGTCACTCTTATTTTCTGGGTCAAAGCTTGGGTACAACTTAATTGTTCAATCAGGACTGACCACACCCGTGAGACTCAGAGGGGAAGACCTGGGTTCTAATGCCACATCTGACATGGGAGGGGCGATTCCAGGCAAATCCCTCAGTGTGCCAGAACTCTCTCTGAGCCTGAAGGGGGATGCCTTGGACAGCAAAGGAAGTCTGACTTGTAGAGTGCTGGCAGAGCTCCTAGGGCATAGTAGGCCTTGGAGAAACGGAACTGAAAGCATGAATGTCCTCCCTCCTTCCCTTTCTCACTTCATTGTTGGGAACTTCCTCCCCTACCGAAACCAGAGGTGTGAATTCCACAAAGGAATCCTATCCCGTCTCTCTCCACCCAACCCTGAGTGGCCCATGGCCTGGTTCTGACTTATCAGAACTTGGGGCTCTGTATACAGAAGGTGCTCCATAAAGACTTGCTGAGCTCAGGAAGGGTCTCTGCTGCCTTCTGGAGACCCCCACCAGGCCTTTCAGAGCTTTGACCAGCTCCTTTTGGAAATGTTCCTGCCCAGCTTGCACATCCCTAGTCCTGGAATGTGGGGGGCACAGGGATGGGGGGCTCACCCGATACAGGGTCACAGAGATATCCACGTTCTCTGGCACCATCCACACCACCATGCCCCGATAAGGGTTCTGGATCCCAGGTTGCCAGCTGTGGGCCTGTGGAAAGATTTCTGAGTCCCCAGAGTAGCCCCCCAGCGCTCCATCTCCCTCCCGAACCCCGCCTCTCTCCACCAGAGCCAAGGAAGCCACGTGGACACATCCAGCAATGAGCTCAGCCTCCTGTTTTTTGTGGGGGGGCCTTCCTCACCTTGGAGCATATGCGTCGGTTCCTCCGGGTCCATACCACCACCAGCTTGTCCGGCTGCCTGAGGCAGAGAGAAAGGGAGAAAGCTCGGTGGGGCCGGCCCCATCCCCTGCTCCCCCTCCAGCTCCCCCCATATTTGACACCATGGAAGGGAAGGGTCACCAGCTGGTTCTTATCTTGGGGCACAGTTGTAGGGTGGAGACTCTAGGGCGGGGTGAAGCCTGGGAGCAGCAGGGCAAAGGGTAGAAAGAGAAGAGGGCAGGAGGGAAAGGGGGCAGCAGAAGTAGGCCATGGGCCTAGAGCAGGTGGTCTCCAGCAGCCAGGACCAGCAGGCAGATGGGCAGAGGCGCAGGAAGGGCCTGTTTGAGCCTGGCCTTGATGGGGCTCTGGTTGGCTCCACGTGTGGTCCCTAGGCCAGAGCGGGGTGCTCTTTCAGGGGAGCTCTCTCTGCAGGAAGAGGGAGTGACCCCCCTCCTTTGATCAGAGGAGAGAAGGAAAGAGAATTTTCTGCCCTGCCCCCTCAGGTGCCTGCTGTGACGGGGGGGGGGGCAGGAGAGGCTGGGTTTGGACTAGAAACAGCCCTACCTTTGTGCCATTTACAGGGGGAGGGGGCAAGAATCAGGGAAGGAGGAGGTGACGCTGGAGTTGTAAAGATAGAGGGAGAAGATACAGCCCAGACAAAGGTGCAGAGGTGGGAAGATCTGGGGCATGTTGGGGGAGGGGCAGTTGGTGTGGAGGGGAGTAAAATGAGATACAGCTGGGAGGTGGGGGCCCCAGACTGGGCAGGAAGGACCCGATAGACCGAGAGGAGGCTTGGGACCCCATAATCTCTGGGAGAAGAGAGCAGGCTTCTCTATTTGGGTGTTCTACTGGGAGCGGGTCAGAGGCCAGGGCAACGGTTGTTGGCTCTTGAAGGGTGGGGCTGAAGGGCCTGGGCTGGGGCAGTGCCAAGCGAGCAGCAGCTGATGCCAGCAGATGCTGCTTTGCCTTTCAGCCCACCCATCCAGGCTCTGGATAATCGCCTGAGCTGGGGCTGCCCCCCAAGGCCGGCCTCCTGCCTCAGGCTCCCCATTGCCCGCCCCCCCCCCGAGACCCTCCTTAGGTATGAGAGCGGCCTGGAGGTCGGGGTCGAGAGCCCCAAGAACAGCAAGAACCCAATCCAGAAAGGTGGGGTTCCTGCTTGGGCAAAGTCTCTGCCCATTCACCGAGGGGGTTAGATCGAGGTTCTGTCTCCCTTAGATCCTGTGACCAGGGCGGCCCAACACCCCTGAGCATGCTCCCAGAGGGCCAGGGACGCCCCTGAGTCAACGATCCTGACTCCCACCTGCGACCCACCCAGGGCTCTGCCCAGCCCCAGGGCCGCTCTGCCCTTGGCCTGGCCCTGGCTCAGCATCATTCCCACCCTTCTCACAGAATCCCTGCCCAGATGACTAGGCCTCCCTGAAGATGACAAAAGAGAGGTTCAGAGAAGTGACTCAGCCAGACACAGTCAATACTCCACCGTGGGGGGACCGGGACCTTCTGGGGCCGCAGTCTCTTCTTCTGAGCTGGCTCCCCTCCCCCATCCACACGCCCTCCCGGGCCCCTTGTGTTCCGAAGCCTAATTTTAGTCCTCGGAGGGGCAGGGTGCGGAGAGGTGCCCACAGCTGCGGCCTTAATCCCGCTGCGGAGGGGAAGCTGACACCCGGGCGGCGAGGGTATATTTAGGGTATGACGAGGGGACACGGAGCAGCTGGAGGGGTGGCTGCCAGGAAGCCACCTGGCCCCGCTTTGGGCTGGGTCACCCAGACCGGAGGACGAGAGGGCCCGTCACAGAGATGGCACCGGGGAGCTCTAGGCAGGCCGAGGCCTGCCCCGGGGAGGCCGGCCCCCCTCCCCTCCGAGGCCTGGCCCTCTCGCCCTCCCCCCTCTTCTCCTCGGGGCCTTGCCCCCTGTGCCCGCTGCTTCTTCCTCTTCTGCTCCCCCTGCTCCCTGGCACTCCTGCTCCTCGCCCCCCCCCCCCCCGTAACTCCCTCCAGTCCCCTTCTAGCTCGCGGTCTCCTCCTACAGTCTCAGTTTCCCCTTTTAAGGGCATTTCGGAGAAATCTCCCAGCCTCGTGGCTCCCTGCCCCGCCGGGAGGCTTTGCCCCGCGTCTGGCCCCTCTCTGCCCCTGGGCGGGGCTGGCCTCTCCTCTGATCGTCTTGGCGCCCCTGCACCCCCGTCAGACCCCCGAGGTCTGCCGTCCTGCCTCGGCACCCCACCCCGAGCCCAGCCCCATTCCTCTCCGAGGGAAGGGCTTGTGGGGGCTGCGGCTGGAAGGGGCGAGGGGTCGGGATGACTTCAGGAGGTCCAGGTCCAGGTCCAGGGGGCTCTGCAGGGTCCCCCCACCTTCCGGGGGGCAGCGCGGGCAGCTGCCCCCATCTGGAGGGCGGCTGGGCCCCCCAGGGCCCCCCTTCGACCGGCTCCTTCCCGGTCCCGCTCTGGAGGAGGTTGGTCGGAGGGGCAGCCCCCGGGGGGCCCGCGGCGGCCGGGCGAGGGCAGGGGCCGTGCCAGGCGGGCGCTCACCACTTCTTGGTGCACTCCACCACCAGCTCCTGGTAGCCGGCCACGAAGTGAAACTTGGCGGCGCGTTTGCCCACGCGCTGGAGCCGCTTCCACACCGAGGTCATGGCCTCGGCCGCCCCCCTCAGCGGCGGCGCCGGGGCTGCATGGCGGGCGGGGGCCGGGGGCCGGGGTCCGGGGCGGCCGCCCCGAATAGCGGAGGCCCGAGTGGGGGCCGGCTCGGGGCGCGGGGGGACTCTGGCGGCCGCGGCCCGGCGCCCGTTTCCTGGAGCCGCCCCGCCCCCCCCCGCGGAAGGGGGCGGGGCCGGGGCGGGGCCCGAGGGGGCGGGGCCGGGGCGTGGAGGGGGCCCGCGGCCCCCCGTGGGGCAGGCTGCGGGCGGGGGGGGGGGGCGACGGGGTCACCCCGCCTCTGGAGGGCCCCTCCCGCGCCCCGGGGCCTCCGTGTCCTCATCCGTAAAACGGGGGGCCCGCCAGCGCGGGGCCGGCCCCCCGGAAAGGCGGGGGGGGCGGAGTCGAGCCGCTGGGGGGGGGGTTCCCAGCTGGGTGGGGCCCCCGAGACGAGCGGCCACGCTTGCGGGGGGCCCGAATGAGGGGGTGCCCCACCCCCCCAGTCAAGGCCTAGCGCCCCCCTCCGGCCCTGGAGCGGGCCTGCTCTCCCTCCTGGGCTGGGGCTGGGGGGCGCCCGAGGCCCCGGCCCCCCCCCCGGGGGCTCCCCAGAGCTGGGCCGGGGGCCCGGCCCTCGCACTTCCTGCCCCACCCCCAGCGCCGCGGCGGCTCCTTCCCTCCTCCCCGCCCCCGGCCGACTTGGGGGGCCCCCGGGCCCCGCCGCCCTCGGAGAAAGGAGCCGGCGGAGCGGGAGCAGAGCGCTTTATTGAGCGGGGGGCGGCGGGCGCTCAGAGGCTGAAGGAGTCCCGCAGCCACTGGTCCCGGGAGTTGGCAGGCTGCGGCAGGCGCAGCGGCGGCGGGTCCCGGGGCAGGCCGCAGTCGGGGGGCTCCTCGTCGTCGTCCGAGAAGCCGGTGTCCGAGTGCAGGGACGAGGACATGTCCTGGCTCGCGTCCTGGCACAGGTGCTTGTAGTCCTGGATGGCCTCGTGCAGCGAGCACAGCTGGCACAGCAGCGACATGTCCAGCTGGCGGAGGCCCACCTGCGGGGCGGGGGCGTGTCGGGCCCGCGGCGGCCGCCCGGCGCCCCCCGCCCCGCCGCCCCCCGCCCCGCGCCCCCGCCCCGCCGCCCCCCGCCCCCCGGCGCCCCGCACCATCTCCTTCCGCAGCACGGCCAGCGCCGAGTCCAGGTTGGCGGGGCGGCGCGGGGGCTGCGCGGGGCCCTCGGGGGCGCGGCCCGCCCGGCTCAGCTCGTCCTGGATGCGGGTCCGCTGGCTGTAGACGCGCTCCAGGTCCCGCCACGAGCCCCCGCTGGAGTTGAGCAGGCCGCTGAGCCCCCGGGGCAGCGGCGGGAGCCCCTCCAGCGGGCAGCCCGGGGGCGCGGGCGCGGGGGCCCCCGGCGGCCCGTTCATGGCGGGCCCGGGGCGGGGATCCCCGGCTGCGCCCCCTCCTCCTCCGGCCCAGCGAGCGCCGGCTTTGTTCGGTCCCGAGAAGCCCCACCCTGCGCCCCCTCCCCGCGGCCCGGAGGCGGGGCCTCCGGTAAAAGGAGAAGCGCCTGGGCCGGCCGCGCTCCCGCGGTGCCCGCGCTGCCCGCGCTGCCCGCGCTCCCGCAGCCCGGAGGAGAGGCCCGGCCCAGCCTGGCCGGGAGGCGGCAAGGACCGCTCGCCCAGGGGTGCTGCGGGGCCCGCGGGGGAGGGGCAAAGGACGCTGCTCCTTCAAGGGCGGGAGGCGGCCGGAGCCCATTCGACCCTCACTTTGGGGGAACAGCCGGGTAGCCCCGTTCCCAAGGCAGCAGGGGCCCCCCACCCGGCACTTTCCTAACCTGTCATGGGGGGGAGGGGGATCAGGCTCTCTCTGGACTCGACCCACAACTCTTATCGGCCAAAACGCAGCCTTGCACTGGGAGGGATTTGGACCCCCAGTTCCCTCCTCGCTGTCCTGACCCATATGCCCTTGGCTATGGCACAACAGTGCACCATCAGAGCCTCGACTGAAATGTCAGCCCCTTTGGGAGGCCCTTTATAATTTTTTGGTTACATCAGCTAGCTTTGCCCCCACCTGCTCCCAACTTGGTTTTTCATAGCTACGTTAAACATCTCCCTGGGGGGTCTGGTTGCTCATGCGCAGCGGGGGCCCTCTGTGGGGGGCCTTCTGGCACTCAGCCTAGGTGAGTGAAGCCCAGGGTCGGGGGATCCCAGGGCTGGACTTCCAAACACTGCACAAGTAGGTCAGGATCCCTCCCGCAGCAAAGGGACAGGAGCAAAGTGTCTGAAGATTTGGGGGAGAATGAGCTCAAGAGATCACTGAACCTGGGGGGACATTTCACCTGGAAGGCAACCAGAATGCAAATGTCTCATGTCACACAAGAGCAAAGCCTCACTGGCAGCTGCCAACGCCTTCCGCTTCCAGCAAAGCCTCTTTTTTCTAGAAATTGCCACAAGCAGACTGGGGAAAAGAAACAAACCACACGGGGGCAATGGTTTTGTTTTGTTTTGGGGTTTTTTTGTGCCTTTCTCTTGCAGCTATTCATTATAAATCCTGGACCCATACACTAGACAAGTCCAAGGCCCGGGGGCCGTTCTTCTTCCCCAAGACCCCCTCATTGTTGCAGCTGACGAATCCCCTGCAGGGCTTCAGCACAGACCCGGATCAGGGTGCAGAGCTGGATGCTTCCTTCCAAAGAGGTGCTGGGGCCCAGTTCTCCTGAGGCCCAGGCAAGTTTCTGAAGTAAAGCTGACTGTGAGGCTGCCAGGACATCTGGGGCCAGAGATGTCGTGGGAGCCAAGGTGGGAGAAGGCCCCTGGGCAGCCCTGAGCCCGGCAGCTGCCCCCTCACAGTGCTCTGGCCGGGGGACTGGGGGTTGTGGGGCTGGTCGAGAAGCAGAGGGGAGCTCTGAGGAGGCTAGCTGGTGTTCACGGGCTTGGGAGAGAGCAGCCTGAGCATTCAGAGCTAGAAGGAAGAGGACATCACAGGGCCTGACAGGGCCTTATCCCTAAAGGGGATCCCCCCATATTTCTCAGCTTCCTCGACTCCCTCAAGATAAGGAAAGAAACAGCCCTATGTCCTCCAGAATCAAACAGATGAGTCGGCCCCTTCCTTCATCGCCTCGGTTTCCCTAAGCCAGAAACGGCATCTTCTGGACCTCTGGGGCCCCCAGATCAGAGACACTGATCTGCTCTCACCCCAAAGATCCCCAGGTCCCCCTCACCTGGGTTATCTTTGTCCACATCTGAATTCAGCTCTTGACAAGCTACACAGTAAGTTTTCCGCTGTTTGTCCTGGAGTAAAATGGTCTGGAAAAAATAGTCAAAGGGTTCTGCTACTCTCCATGTGATCCTAGGTAAGTCATTCCCCCCCCCCCCAGTTTCCTTCTCATGTGCAATAAAATTTTGAACAAGTAAACAAATGCGCTGGAGTGATACTCTAAATCTTGTGTTTGTTTTTGCAAGGTAAATGGGGTGGGACTTGCCCGAGGCCACACAGCTAGGTCATTATTGACTGTCTGGTCCTCGCGACTCCAGGGCCACTGCAGCTCTCTTCACCCTGCCACCTGGCCTCGCCTGATACTCTAAATCTCCGTGCTCTGGTGTGCAGTGGTCTCACAAGCCCCTCCCCACATCCGCTACGTATTTGTATCTGGGCAGCTTCCCTGGAGAGAGGGACAAAGGATGCCAATGCCTGGGGCAGGGAAGGCTCCAAGCAGGGCTCCAGAAGGGTCTCGGGATCGGCTGCTTGGAGCTTGGAAGGTCATCTCCTCCTCTGGAACACTCTTCCCTGATGAAGAAACTGGGGGGGAGGGGTGACCCAAGGCCACGGAGATACTGGGTGTCGAAGGAGGAGGTGATCCCAGGTGGGCTTTGCCCAGCCCCCCGTGCTCCGCTGGGCCCTGAAGGAAGCCTGGGATTCTAAGAGGCCGAGGTGAGGGGGCTCTCCAGTAAGGGGCGGGGGTGGGAGGGGAAGGCGGGGCCCTCCGAGCCCGGCCTCAGCTTCCTGCCCCCCCACCTCGTTCCCGTGTCCCCCGTGTCCCCCACCCCCCGAGGGCGCGGATGGCTGGGGAGGCCCGGGGCACGCACCCCGCAGTCCTGGCACGTGTCCCCCAACATGCGGTAGCCACACAGCAAGTAGTCGCCCATGAGGCGGGAGATACGATCCTGCCGCTCGCGCCGCGCCTGCAGCACCTTGGTCTCGGCCTCGGAAGGCGGCTCCCACTCCGATTCGCCGCCGGCCTCTGTGGACGCGGGGAGCCCGGGGCGGTGAGGAGGCCCGGCCTCCGCTCCGGCCCCCGCCCCCGGCCCCCCGCCCCGGCCCCCGCCCGGGCCCACCTGCTCCGTTCAGAGCCATGTCGCCGTTGCCGCCGCTAACAAACACCGCGCCGGAAGTGACGCAAGTGCCGGCGCCACGGCCACTGGCCTCGCTCCTCGGTCCCGGAAGTGACGTCCAGGGACGCTCATCCACTGGCGGCGGGAGGGGCGGGGTGAGGGCGGGCGCGTTCCCTGAGCCCCGGGGCGCGTCGGTTCCTGCACTCTCGCGAGACTGGAGCCGGCTCGGGGTGGGGGTGGAGCGGGGGATTCGCCCGGAGGGAGGGAAGTTGGGACGCGCTGAGGCGTTGCCACGGAGACGCGCGTAAGCCCCGCCCCCGAGGAAACGGCCGGTTCCGGAGCCCGGGGGCGGGGCCGGGCAGCGCGCTCGAGCCCCGCCCCTGCCTGAGTCCCCAGGGGCCCCGGATGGGACCCCCGCTTAGTCCTTGCCCGCTTCCCCCTCTGCCCCCCAAGGGCGGGGGCCTGGACCCCTACCCCGCGGCCGAGGGGTCGGTTAGGATGAGGTCACAGCCCGGCCTGGCTGCCCCCCTTCCCCCCTCTTCTGGGGAGCAGGAGACCCCGGAAGCCCAGAATCCCGGCCCTAAAAGGAGGGGGGACACCCCAGATCAGCTGGGGGAAGGGCCAGCCCGGGCCGGGGTGAGCTTGGCCAGGACCCTGGGTTTGGGCCCCGAAGGCATGAGCTCCCCAGTTGGGGAAGGGTCTGCCCTGGGGGGGAGGATCTCGGGCCCCGGGGGAGTCCTGTTGGCCCAGACCCCTTAAGGGTCCCTGGAAAGGCCCTGCCAGCTGGTTCCCCCAGAGGAATACTTTTTCCTTGTTCTTTTTTAATTTTTTATTTAAGGCAACGGGGTTCAGTGACTCGCCCAAGGCCACACAGCCAGGTAATTAAGTGTCTGAGGTCACATTTGAACCCAGGTCCTCCCCACTCCAGGGCTGGTGCACTATCCAATGTGCCACTTTTTTTTTTTTAAAAACCTCATCAGGCTTTGAATTAAAAGAGCCCCCGAGAACCCACTCTTCTCATGGAGAACTGAGAGGCCCAGGAGCCAAGGACAGACTTCATAAGAAATAGAAGTTTAAAACTTCCTCACTTTTGACAAGCCAAAGCTTAAACTTCTAGGCCCAGGAGGCATGGCAGCCACAGGCCCAGCAGGCGGCACCTCACATCCCTGGCAGAGATGATCCAGTTCTGGGAGCAAGACAATGGCAACCCTGGAGGACAATCCCCTGCAGCACTGGAGGCAGAAGAAGCGTCCCCCCCATCAGGTCCATGGGTTGGTGCCTCTCCAGGGTGTTCCCCATCTATGTCCATCTTTCCCGGTGGGATGTTTTGGTGCGTTTATGGGAGAGAATGCTTTGGAGCTACTTTTCTTACTATATGTTTTCATTAAATGCATTTGTTTTGAATAGATTGTGTCTTCTGACTGATTAGTAAAGTTAACTACAGTGGTTGGGGCTCAAAAACAAATAGTTTTAACGGAGGCTGGATCCAGAAAGCAGCTTGAATCTAGGGTATCCTTTGGAAGAGCTAAGGGGGGGCTCTCAGGCATTATATTTTTTGTAAAGGAATTCTCCCTGAAATGCCTTGGTTTCAGGTGGAAATACTGTACAATAAAAATTTTTTAAAATCAACTTTAAAATTATTATAATGGGGGCAGCTAGGTGGCACAGTGGATAGAACACCAGCCCTGGAGTCAGGAAGACCTGAGTTCAAATCCAACCTCAGACACTTCATAATGACCTAGCTGTGTGGCCTTAGGCAAACCACTTAACCCCATTTACCTTGCAAAATCCTAAAAAAAAAAAAAAATTATAATACTTCAAGAATCTATGGCTTCTTGAATATATGGCCCCCTTTCCCTGATGGGTACATTGGAGATAACAGTTAAACATCTCTCCCTCCTGATCCCAGTCTGTTGATGTTGAGCCTCCTTGGACTCTGTCCATGGCCCCACCCGAAGCCATTGTGGCTTGATGTCACCTGCCAGGCTTTGTCAAGCCTTCCAGAGCTTTCCTCACCATGGCCCTTGGCTATAAGGACAGTAAATGTTCTTGTCCCTACTATACAGATCAGGAAACCGAGGCCCTGAGAGTGGAATGATTAGCCAATCCCTCTTGGCAGAGGCAGAATTCAAATCTAGATCCTCTAATGGCAAATCCTGAATTCTTCCAGCTGCCTTTAGAATGGAAGTTCCTTGCAGGAAGAGACAGTACATTTTTTTCTTCCTTTGTACCCTCCTCCGGCCCTTGGCAGAGTATCTAGCAAACAGCAAGTGTTTAATAAATGCTTCCATCTGTAGACTTGGCATGACTTGACTCTAGGTGTTAGGACTGTCCAAGCTGGGGGCCCAGATCTTCCACCTTTCACACTGAGAAACCAACTTGGGTTGCAGAAGCATTGGCTTCTCAACGTGAATTCCTAATTCCTAATGAAAGAATAAGAATGTGGAGGCTCTAGAACAGTCACAGACCCTTCACGTGATCATGATTTTTATTCTTCCTTATTTTCTCATTAGTCCAGATCCTTTCATCCCAGAAAATAAGAGGGAGACTGAGGAAAGACAGGAGCTCCTAGATGTTCCTGCTCCCTGAGGTCTCAGCTCATCCAGACCCACAGCCTGGAAAGCACTGGGCCCATCCATGCACTGCCTCCATCTCTCTGTCCTGCTCCAGACTCCCCCAAACAGTCAACCCACAAGAGCATTTCTGAGGGGCTCAACTAGGGAAACCAAGGGCTGCTCTGAGGACCTTCTCTCTCCTGGGAGAACCCAACCCAGCAGTTTTTTCCAGATGAGGTGGACCTGGCCTGTCATTCAAAACCATCCACAATTCTTCATGACCCACTTCTGCCTTATCAGAATTCTCCCCAGACTCCCCCAAATGTCAGTTCATTTGCTCCCACTATGTCCCCCACCCTAGAGATTGCTCTCTTTCCTTCCTGCTGGACCAAAGCCTGGTCATCCTCCAGAGTGCAGGAGAAAATGACAAATTCCAGGACTGGAAGGTACTTCAAGGTCAACCTGTAGCTTTCCTGAGAATTCTCTCCAGATGTTCCCCAGTGGTTATCCAGCCCCACCACTGACTGAGCTCCAGTGACAGGGAACTCACTACCTGCCATGTCAACTCATTCTTTTAGATAACATCAACAGTTAAGAAGTTGGGATTTCAGGGGCAGCTAGGTGGCTGGCCCTGGAGTCAGGAGGACCTGAGTTCAAATCAGATCTCAGAAATTTTATAATTACTTAGTTGTACCTTGGGCAAGTCACTTAACCCCACTGCCTTGCAAAACCAAAAAAAGTTGGGGGCTTTTCCCATTAAGACTACAGTTTGTGATACCCTCCCTCTCACCCCCATATGGCTTCTGGGGCCAAGCTGCTCATCCTTCAGACAAGTCATGATCTGATTACAGGTCCCTGCCCTCTCTTCTTCTGCCAGCTAAAGACTCTCACTTCGTTCCAGGGATCCTTCTCTCCTTCGAGGTAGTGTGGAAAGGAAGCTGATCTTTGGCGCTCCCGATAACCCAAATGTTATCTCCACTTTACAGATGAAGAAACTGAGACACCTATAGGGAAACAGTTCTGCCAGTGCACTCAACCAGTAAATAGAAGAGTGAACCTGGAATTCTGACTGTCACCTTAGCCTCAGTTTCCTTCTCTGTGAAAGGAGGACATTGGGGTAGGTGATCTCTCAGGTTCCTCCCAGTTCCAAATCTATCTTCTAATGACTCTATCTACCCTGAGGTAAAAGAGCTAAAGGTGGGAGAGGAGCAAGGAACAGAGAGATGGGGTCAGTTTGACCATGGGTTCAAATAGGGGACAGCCACCCACTAGGAAGTTCAGCCTCTATAATCATGGAGGTTGATGAGGAAAACAGATCATGGGAGAGGGTCAGAGGCTGCACTTTGGGGTAGTGAAGAGGACCCTGGAGGACAGTCGTTGCCTCTATCTCATACAGTGCCCTGGGACAAAGCCCCATTTGGCCTACCCTGGTTACACCTTTGCCCCAGAGGGATTACCCACTTCTCCAAGGCCTTAGCCTGTGTCCCCATGGAGACAGGCATCCAGTCAGCACTCATGAAGTGAGTAATTTCCCTTCATGATAGCTACACCCCCCCCCATTGCCTTTCTGGACATAATGTCCATCCCAGATTTCTGGCAGACTTCCTTTTCAGAATAGGCAGATCGGACCCCCTGCCAATTTCAGGATGCCATCAGTTGGGTATGGGTGGGTGGTTATTTGTGTCTATGTCTAATCTTGGTGATTACACCTTTTTTTTTTAGATTTTTCAAGGCAATGGGGTTAAGTGGCTTGCCCAAGGCCACATGGCTAGGTAATTATTGTGTCTGAGGTCGGATTGGAACCCAGGTACTCCCGACTCCAAGGCTGGTGCTCTATTCACTGCGCCACCTAGCTGCCCCGGTGATTACACCTATCATGATAGCAGGGAGACAACCCTGCACCTGGAGGCAGAGGGCTTTGAGTTCAAATTCCAATCATGCCACTTCCCAGTCTCTTTGTACCTCACTTTCCCCTATTGCAAAAATGAGGATTGTATAGGAGGGAGGAAGGGATCAGAGTCAGGGATTCATCAGAATGTAAGAAGGATGTCCCTCCTACAACCCCATCAGCTTACTCCCAAGGGGAATTTGTGGGCTGAGTGTTTCCTGCCTTTTCCAGGGGTGGACATAAAGCTTGCTTTGTAGTAGATAAGTATTCCTTATTTCCAAAGTGCTGGCTTGGAAACTGTCCTGGGTGAGGGGATAAAAAGCAATAGAGAACCTTAAGGTTCCTGAGATCACATCCAGTCAAGGTGAGTCCAGAACTGGGAGGCAGGTGGGATAATTTGTTCTGTTTGACAGATGGAGAAACAGAGTCTCAAAGAGGTTAAGTGATTTGTCCAGAGTCACAGAGCTAGCAAGTGTTGGAATCTAAGCCCAATTGACTACCCCAGAATGAGAGCTTTGTAATTGTCCACTGAAATCCAGAAAAATCCATGCTAAGGCATGTTAAAAACAAAACCATCCGGAGGAGACATGGTTGGTTTTATAATTATTTTTTAAAAGTTAGAATGTTTAAAAGATCTGTGTTTTTTTCATGTTGGAACACTCCACAGGCATCACTGGGACGCTGCAGAGAAATCCTGGGGAACTGTCTGAGCCCCAAAGAAGTGCAATAATATGGCCAGGAACACATATAGTTTTAAATATCAGAAGTGGGATTTGCATTCAGTTCTTTCTGTTTCAAAGTCCATCATTATTTTATTCTTTTCTCTCCCCCCCACCCCCCACTCACACCCAACATAGCTCTTTTGTTTTTTCCTTTAGTGGGGCAATGGGGTTAAGTGACTTGTTCAAAGTCTCAGGGCTAGCATTGTGTCTAATCAGGATTTGCACTCAGCTCTTTTGGTTTCCAAGTTCATTATATTCTATTCACCTTCCTCCTCCTCCCCCAGGTCTTAAGGGGCAGCTGTGGGTCTAGAGTCAGGAAGTCTCCTCTTCCTGAGTCCACATCTGGCCTCAGACACCCACTAGCTGAGTGACCCTGGGCAAGTCACTTAACTCTGTTTTTCTCTTCTGTAAAATGAACTCTGGGACCCCAAGTGGGGTCACAGAGATGACTGTGTGACTCTTGAATGAAATTGCACTAAAATACAAAATAGACTTCAATTATAAGATACTTCACAAACTTTTTAGAAGATTGCACCGTAACAGACATTTTCCATTGGCTCTTTTTGTCTTCTTCATTTCCGTTATTGGACCGTTTCTGAATGGTTACTAAGTGCTTAATAAATACAAACTCCTAAGTGTGAGTTGAATGGGATCCCCCAGTCGGTTGGTGCATTTCCCACAGCCGGGTCGGCCCCGCTCAGCCATGTGGCCGGTGCCGTGGCCTGGACAGGCCATAACGCTCAGCCAAGGCTGGAGAAGTGGAGCTCAGGAGCCTGGCCCTCTCTCCTCCGGAGAAGGCCCCTCCCCTTGGCCCCATCCGCCTGAACCCTGGGCCAGGGGCTTCCTATTTCATCTGCTGCTCAGACCCTGGTGAGAGGGCTGGGCTGGCGCGGGCTGCTCCCCCCGTTAGGGGCCCGTTGCCCCCTCTCCCAAGCCCTGGGCCCCAAAGCTGGGCCTCCCTCCTCCTCATCCCCTGGTCCTGCTCTGCTTGGCTCCCCATCTTCTCCCGGGCCATCCGGCTGGGAAAGGGGCCAGGCCCTGAGCTCAGGCGCTGGCTATTCCAGCCAGAACTGTCTGGGGCAAGGAGCCAGCCCCAGCCCAGACACCACCAGGACCTGGCCCCGGGGGTCTGGGAGGTGGGCGACCTGAGTGCGCCATGGGTCTGAGGACGGGGGGGGAGCTGCAGGTGGGGGGGGGGGGGCTGAGGCTCTGCCTTCTGCTACTCTGCCCAACCTACTTCCAGAGGATCGGGTTTGCCCCCTGCCCTGCCCTGTATCCCTGGGGGCTCCCTGGAGGGTGAGGGCAGGTGGGAGATTGGAGGGGGTGACTTCTGGCCCTGAGGTGGTATGATTGTTACCTGGGGCAAGACGGGGCCTTGCAGCTTGGGGACCTCCACCCCTGCCCCAGAGTTCCCGCTGCTGAGGGAGGAGATGGCCCTTAGAGCTCCTCCAGACCCACCTCCTCCTTTTCCACGAAGGGCCAGAAGAGGGAGGCTAGCAGAGGCCGGGCTCCCAAGTGGAATCGGGGGCCTCCCTGTGCCCCAGCTGGAGCCGGGCAGAGGGAGAGGGGGGCTGGCAGGGCCGTCTGCTGCGCCGTCTCCCTCCTGGCCCCTGGCTGCCACATCACTTCCCAGGTGAGGCAGGAGCTGGCTCTGGGGGCGCTGGGCAGACAGTCGGCCCCAGCTCCTGGCCAGGTGTGCGAGGGGGGCCCAGGCGCCCCAGACGTGCCCCCCTCTCTCTCCCCCGAAGGCAGGGCGGGCGGTGACTCTCCAAAGCCAGCCGGCCGCCTCCCCCTCTGGCCCCCAGCCAGCCTCCCAGCCCCCAGCGCCGCCTCCCCTGCTCTCCCCGCTCCCTCAGCCAGGGAAAACAACTGCTCATTTTTCCCTCCCTGCCTCCCTCCCTCCGTCGCTCGCTCGGCCTGCCCAGCCCCACACTCCCCGGGTCCGTCGGGAGCTGGCGGGCCGGGAGGCAGCGCCGGGACGCCGGAGGAGGCAGGCAGGCCGCCATCGCAGGCTGCGGAGCTCGGGCCGGCCGGGCCAGCCCCTGCCCACCCGGCTCCCCACCCGGCTCCCCCGCTCCCGCTCCCCCCACCCGGCTCCCCACCCGGCTCCCCCGCTCCTGCTCCCCCCACTCCCGCTCCCCCCACTCCTGCTCCCCCCACTCCCGCTCCCCCCACTCCCGCTCCCCCCACCCGGCTCCCCCGCTCCTGCTCCCCCCACTCCTGCTCCCCCCACTCCCGCTCCCCCCACTCCCACTCCCCCACTCCCGCTCCCGCTCCCCCCACCCGGCTCCCCCCATCAGGACCTGGAAGCCTTGGGGCCAGTTGGCTCCCCATCTCCCGCCCTCCTGGGGCTTCTCACTTTCATCTCTCCCACTTCCTTCTCCCTCCTTCCCTTCCTTCCCCTCTCTCTCTGTCCTCCTTTCTCTTCTCTCTCTCTTTGCTTCTTCCAGTCCCTCTGCCCCAGCTCCCTGGGGCCCCCTTGCCTGGGACCCCATGCTCTGGGCCTGTTGTGCCCCCCTCCCTCTGCCTCCTGAGATGCCCCCCTCCGGGCTGCTGCTTCTCCTGCTGCTGGGGGGCCTGGGAGAAGGGGTGCTGGGGGGCCCAGCAGGGGAGAGGGGGGCAGGGGGCGGGGGGGCGCTGGCAAGGGAACGCTTCAAGGTGGTCTTTGCCCCCGTCATCTGCAAGAGAACGTGTCTGAAGGGGCAGTGCCGGGACAGCTGCCAGCAGGGCAGCAACATGACCCTGATCGGGGAGAACGGGCACAGCACTGATACCCTCACTGGCTCCGGCTTCCGAGTGGGTGAGGCTGGACCGGGACCCTTGGATTCCAGCGAGGGGGAGAGGCTGGGGGCCCGGTGGGGATGGGGTCACCCGGGTTTTGGCAGATTCATGGGGTGACTTGGAGAGGGCAGGAAATCAGGAGGAGAAATGGGGTTCCACGGTGTCTGGGGAAGGGGACACCTGGGTTAGAAAGGGAACACCAGGATGTTCAGACTTTGGGGGAGGCACCTGGATTTTGGTTGCCTGGGGCATCCAGAGAGGATTCTGGGAGGAAGAACTCTGTGACTGGATGGGAGTGTGGATCAGCTCCAGGAGCAGAAATCAAAGGGGGGGGGTTCTTCAGGTCTTCCTTTCCTGGGCAGTCTCTGTTCCCCCTGCCTCAGGCTCACTAGGTCTGGGTTCTTAGGTCTAGGCCTTTTCAAGTTGCCCTCCTGGCCCTGCCAACCCCACACTCAGCCCCCTACAGCCAGGGGATCCCCACCCCCTCAAATCCTCAAGGCCCCAAGAGCTGAGGGCAAAGGACCATTTATTGCAGAGGGAGGGGGCTCTTTCTGTCCTGACTCTGTCTAATAATTATCCCCAGGACCCTGGGGGGGCAGGGAGGAGCCCCTTTTAATTATGCCTCTGGGGGAGTAATTAGTCAGCCAGGGCCCAGGAAGGTGCCCCCCCCAGAGAACCCCAGCTTGGAGGGGCCACCTGCAGTCCCTCACTTGTGTGACTGTGTGTCCAGTGAGGCATGGGTGAGTGTTGGTGTGTGGATGGGAACAGGCAGGAGCTAGGCCTTCCTGCCGAGCCCGGGCCTGTTGTCTGGGTCTGGGCTGCCCACATCCCTCGGGCACAGTGCCCGGCCGCGGGTGGGCGGTGTCACTGGGAGGTCAAGCTCACCGCCAGGAGTGACTCACTCAGGAGGGCAGGAAGGAGGCCCTGCCCCCTCACCCCCACCCAACAGGATGGATGGGCCCGGAAGGATGCTTCTTCCCAGGGGCTGGGGGCTTCCCAGCCAGGGCCACGGAGGAGGGCTGAGCTCCGAAGGGGCTGCCCCACCCTGTTCCTGCTATCTGGGAGGCAGCCCTGGGCTAGGGAGAGAGGATGTCTCCAGGACAGGAGGGGAGCTGAAGGCTGGGGGGTGCTGGGGAGGTGGCGCCTTGACTAGGTCCTGGCTGAGACCCATCGCCACCCCCGTGACCCTGGACGAGTCATTTCTCCATTTTCTCAGCCCTAAAGCCAGGGTCTGGGGTTAGCTCACTTTCCAAGGGTTCTCCCGGCTCCGGCTGGCCCTGTCCTTTCTCAGATCCCTAGCTTAGAAACTCGTAGCCGAGTGGTTCTATGGTGGGTTTGTACGTGTGAGGCGCGAAACCCCTGGGTGCACCTGCAAGGCCACACATATGCGAGAGGCCAGGTGCAAATTGGAGATTTCCTCCGAATCCCTCTCAGCTCTAAACCCTCCGGACCCTACATGTGTGGGTGTAGCCAAGGGAGAGTTTGGCCCCCAGAAGCCCCTGGGGGAGGTCGATGGGAGAGCTCTCGAGTTGGGGGGGACTGAGGGAAAGTGGAGACTGGATTAGGATGTGGGTGGGCGGCCTAACCACCCCTCCCCACCCTGCCTCATCTTCCCTTGCAGTGGTGTGCCCTTTGCCCTGTATGAATGGGGGCCAGTGTTCATCTCGAAACCACTGTCTCTGCCCCCCGGACTTCACCGGCCGATTCTGTCAGGTGCCAGCTGGCAGCGTCGGGGCAGGCCTAGGCCGAGGGGGGGCTCTGGGTGGCCCCCCACCCCCTGCCCCTGAGGGAGAACCGGTGGCCAGCAAGCATGCCATCTATGCAGTCCAGGTGATCGCAGACCCCCCTGGTGCAGGGGAGCAGCCCCCCGCCCAGCATGCAGCCTTCCTGGTACCCCTGGGGCCTGGCCAGATCTCAGCTGAAGGTGAGAGAACAGAGGGGGAAGACAGGTGGGAGACAGGACAGGGAATGGGTATGAATGGAGGGGGAGTGGAAACCTCCTCCAAGAGTGGACTCGATGTCCTTAGACGTCCAGGGTGGCTTCAGTTTGTCTCTTTGCGTCTCCAGGGAATTCACAGAGATGCTTTCATTCATTCATTTAGAGGAATTAGACCCAGAAGAGACCGCAGAGATCATATAGTTTTACCCCTTCATTTTACAGAAAAGGAAACTGAGGCTCAGAGAGGGGGAGGGGCTTCACAGGGAGTGATGGAGCTATGAAGTGAGAAAGCTCCTGACCAACTGTGCTCAGGAAAGGGAGCGTGGCCATCTTGCAGGCTGTCCCAAGGAGGCCGCAGGGTCCTTCCCAGGTGCCGATGATGGGAACCTCAGGAATGGGGGGAGGGCAGAGAACAGGGCCAGGAGCCAACGTGGACAATTTAGATTTGATGGAGGGGGAAAGGGAACCTTCCTCAGAATGAGCTCTACCTCCAAGGGTCTGGGGCTCCCAGGAGAGGTGGTGGGTCCCTCTTCATCAGAGGCCTCCAGGAGGAGGTCACCTGAGGGTTTTGTGGAGGGGAGGGAGTCCTCATTCAAGTTAGGGCTACACGACTCCCTACATTACGTTCGCAGGGAAGGAAGGAAGGGGGACAGAAGGATAAAGAAAGGACAGAAGGGAGAGAGGGAGAGAGACAGAGACAGACAGACTAACTGATGGACAGGGAGTCAGAACTAGTACCCCAGCTAGGAAGGGACCTCGTGGGGAAGTGCTGTGGGGTGGGGGACACCAGAAAGCTGGGGGGGTGTCCAGGCTATATGATACTGATCCACTGTATCCTCTGGCCTCTAGTGCAGGCACCGCCACCCCTGGTAAATGTGAGAGTTCACCATCCCCCAGAGGCCTCTGTCCAGGTTCACCGCATCGAAGGGCTGAATGCTGAGGGCCCTGCACCCCCCCAGCACCTCCTCCCTCACCCCAAGACTCCCCACCCCAGGCCTCCTACTCAGAAGCCCTTGGGCCGCTGCTTCCAGGACACTCTACCCAAGCAGGCTGTGAGTGACCCCCAAAGTCCCTAGGCCCTCCCCCCAGGAGCCCCACCTCAGCCTTTCGGACCACCCTTAGGCTCCCCAACAGGCTATGACTACCCTAATCCTGCTCCCCATTACTCCTTTCCAACCCTGAACTGGCTCTGAGACAATGTAGGCAGCCTTGGGTGGGGAGTCGGATTCTGGCTAACCCAGTGACTTTAGAGAAGCCCCTTCCCTGTCTATCACCAGGGACTTAATGAGATGCCCTTCGAATCTGCAGCTGTACCATCCCAAGATCCTTGGGGGCTGGGAGGCGCAGATGGGGGGGCTGGAACCTAACTTGTTCCTTCTTTGGGCCCCAGTGTGGCAGTAACCCACTTCCTGGCCTGACCAAGCAGGAAGATTGTTGCGGGAGCATCGGCACGGCCTGGGGGCAGAACAAATGTCACAAGTGTCCCCAGTTGCAGTGTGAGTCCATGGTGGCCCGGCCCAGCCCCCTCCCATTGCTTGACCTGCTGGCCCTGCTCCTCCTCCCCATCCTTCCCTCCCTCCCATCCCCTCCTAGCTGGCCTCCCTCTCCCTCTCCCTAGTGACCTATTGCCATGCTCTCCCCAGACACCGGCGTGCAGAAACCAGGCCCCGTCCGAGGGGAGCTGGGGGGTGACTGCCCCCAGGGTTACAAGAGACTGAACAGCACCCACTGCCAGGGTATGGGGACCCTGGGAGGTATACAAAGTCGGGGTGGGGAATGGCCAGAGAGAGGCCAGACCATGGGTTGGAGATTTGACTTCATGGAGGGTCCGTGAGAGGAGGAGGGAGCCAAGGTGGACAGGGTTGGGAGGGCATCCTCACTTCTCTCCCTCCTTCCATCCTCTCCCTCTTTTCCCCACAGACATCAATGAGTGTGCCATGCCAGGAATGTGCCGTCATGGAGACTGCCTCAACAGCCCAGGCTCCTATCGCTGTGTCTGTCCCCCTGGACACAGCCTTGGCCCCTCCAGAACCCAGTGCTTGGGTAAGAGCCCTCCGGGAAAGATCAGAGGCCACATGGCAATATCAAAGGTGGTTTGGGGGTGCCTAGATGGCGCAGTGGATAGGGCACCTGGAGTCAGGAGTACCTGAGTTTAAATGTGACCTCAGACATTTCATAATTACATATCTGTGTGGCCTTGGGCAAGTCACTTGACTCCATTGCCTTGTTTAAAAAAAAAAAACCCAAAAAGGTGGTTGATCTGCAGGAGTCAGATGCAGAGAGAGGTCAGAGGTCAGTAAGGTCAGGTTGAGAATCATTCAAACATATGTGGATAAGTCAGAAAATATATACATAGGTTGAAGCAAAAATGGAGAACATGGGTCGAGTTTGCTATGGAGTCAGGGTCACCCTGGGGTATCAGGTGGGGCTGCCTGGAGGTGGTGAGGCAGGGTGCCCGAGGAGCTTCTATCCCGATTCTTCCCATCCTATGTCTCAGCTGAGAAGCCAGAGGAGAAAAGTCTCTGTTTCCGCCTGGTCAGCCCTGACCTGCAGTGTCAGCACCCCCTCACCACCCACCTGACCCGCCAGATGTGCTGCTGCAGTGTGGGCAAGGCCTGGGGAGCCCGCTGCCAG
Source organism: Macrotis lagotis (assembly GCF_037893015.1). NCBI lineage: Eukaryota > Metazoa > Chordata > Mammalia > Peramelemorphia > Peramelidae > Macrotis > Macrotis lagotis. The sequence continues at coordinate 283,133,425 of NC_133660.1, forward strand.
CGATGCCCTGCTGATGGCACAGGTCAGACACCGGCTGCCCCCTGCACTGTTTGGGGGGGATCCCCCAGCCTCCCAGGAGCTAGAGGGGAAATCGGAGGGAGCAGGAACCCCAGAGTGCCTCTAGAGGACATAAGCTCCTCTCAGCTCCAGGATGTTACTTTGGGCAGGCAGGAACCCCAGAGAAGTCCAGGGAAAGTTTACTTCTTTTTTCCCTTCCCTCCCCCCAGTTGCTTTCAAAGAGATCTGCCCTGCGGGGAAAGGTTACCACATCCTGACCTCCCACCAGACTCTCACCATCCAAGGAGAGAGTGACTTTTCCCTATTCCTGCACCCTGATGGGCCCCCCAAATCCCAGCAGCTCCCAGAGAGCCCCAGCCGAGCCCCCCTGCAGGACGAGCTGGAGGAGGATAAAGGTAAGAGCTTGGCGCACTAGTCACAGCACTGAGTCAGAGGCCCAGGTGGTGGTGTGGAAGGGGGGATGGCGGAGGGGGATAGGTGGGGGAACTTCTCCCCAAGGAGTCCAACCAGCAGCTGCATCTCCAGTTCCTCCTCTCCCCCCTGCCCTATGCTAGGCACCCCAGGGATAGACATGTCTAGGACTTGGGGCTAAACCTCAGTCTCTTTGCATTAACCATCTGACCCCATATAGCTCATCAGGACCTCCATCTCCCGCCATTCGCCAATCCCTCTCTGGGCCCTCTCAGCTCCGAAAGCCCTGACCTCCTGTCTTGCAGAGACCCCGACTACCTCCACCAGGACCCTCACCAGAGCTCTGACCAAATTCCCTCCGTCCCCCCCGCCCCATGACAGTAATTTCCCTGTAACTCTCAGTCCTTAACTGGACTTCAGACTTTCCTAAAGTCCGGCCTCTTAAATGGTGGCTTTTTCTCTTCCAGGGGTGACCACGGACTCTGTGAGTATACAGGTTCCTCTGCTGTGGGGGGGGGGGGCACAAAGGGCGGCAGGGAGCCCGGGGGGCATCAGCAGCCCGGGAGAAGCAGTGGGGAGAATGGGGGGCAGGGCTGAGCCCGGAGCTCAAGGCTGCCTCTTTGCCCTCCCCGCTCACCCCACCCAAACCCCAGATGGACTCGGAGGAGCGCTCCCCTCCACAGGGCCAGCCCCCCGTCACCACGCCGCCGCCGGTGCGCCAGTATCCAGGTGAGCCAGGGAAGGGGAAGGAGACGGGCCAGGAGGAAAGGCCTCGGGGGGGAGGGCTGCGCCTGGGGGCCAGGTCTCGGGGATCTCGCCCCCCACCCAAGGGGATCAACCACGCCCGGGTGGTCTCTCTTGCAGAGTTGATATCCCGCCCCACGCCGCCAGCCGTGCGGAGAGTCCCCCCCGATCTGCTGCCCTCCAGGAGCGCAGTGGAAATCGCCCCCACGCAGGTGACAGGTACGCCCCGTCCCAGCCGCAGCCCCAGCCCGGCCCCGGCCCCGGCCCCCCAGCCTGGCCTCCCCCCGCCTACCCCCCCCAGCCTGGCCCCGGCCCAGCCCAGCCCCCCCCAGGCTGGGCCCGGCCCCCCCAGCTGGGCCCCCCCCAGCCTGGCCCCGACCCCCCAGCTGGGCCCCCCCAGCCTGGCCCCGGCCCCCTAGTTGGCCCTCCCCCAGCCTGGCCCCGGCCCCCCCCAGTTGGCCCTCCCCCAGCCTGGCCCCGGCCCCCCCAGTTGGCCCTCCCCCAGCCTGGCCCCGGCCCCACCAGCTGGCCCAGGGGAGCGGGCGCCAGGCGGGGACCCCGGCTCCTTAGGGCGCCGCTCCCCCCCCAGAAACTGACGAGTGCCGAGTGAACCGCAACATCTGCGGCCACGGAGAGTGCGTGCCCGGCCCCGCGGGCTACTCCTGCCAGTGCTACCCGGGCTACCGGCCGCATCCGCAGCAGCTCTACTGCGTGGGTGAGCGGGGGAGCCGCAGTGGGGGCGGGGCGGGCTCAGCCGCGTCCCACGGGGGGATCTGCCCCGACGTCTCCCCGACCGACCCTCCCCCAGACGTGAACGAATGTGAGGCGGAGCCCTGCGGAGTGGGGAAGGGCGTCTGCATGAACACGGGAGGGTCCTACAACTGTCACTGCAACCGCGGCTACCGGCTGCAAGTCACCCCGAGCGGCCGCTCCTGCGTGGGTAAGGGGGCGCCCGGGCGGGGCGGGCGCGGGCGGGGCCCGGCGGGGCGGGGCGCGGCTATGCAGATAAGGGGCGGGGCGGGCCTCGGGGAGGAGCGGCTCGCTCTCATTGGGGCAGAGCCCCGAGGGGGCGGAGCCTGGAGCGCGGCTGCCGCCCCTTCCCCGCCCCGCCCCCAGACCTCAACGAGTGCACCAAGCCCCACCTGTGCGGGGACGGCGGCTTCTGCATCAACTTCCCCGGGAACTACAAGTGCAGCTGCTACCCGGGCTACCGGCCCAAGCCGTCCCGGCAGCCCCTGTGCGAAGGTAGGCCCCGCCCCCCCGCCCCCCCTCCCGGCCCGGGGGCCCCCCTGACCCGCCCCTCCGTCCGCAGACATTGACGAGTGTCGAGACCCCAGCTCGTGCCCCGACAGCAAGTGCGAGAACAAGCCGGGCAGCTTCAAGTGCATCGCCTGCCAGCCGGGCTACCGGAGCCAGGGGGGCGGGGCCTGCCGGGGTGAGGGCGGGGCCTGCCGGGCGGGGCTCGTGGGGAGGGCGGGGCCTGCCGGGCGGGGCTCGTGGGGAGGGCGGGGCCTGCCGGGCGGGGCTTGTGGGGAGGGCCTTCCCCAGCCCACCCTAGCCTGGCGGGGGAAGGGCAGGGGAGGGGGCGCGGCCCCAGCGGCCCCTCCAGCACCCCCTCCCCCCCCAGACGTGGACGAGTGCGCCGAGGGCAGCCCCTGCCAGCCCGGCTGGTGCGAGAACCTCCCGGGCTCCTTCCGCTGCACCTGCGCCCAGGGCTACGCCCCGGCCCCCGACGGCCGCAGCTGCCTGGGTGAGTGCCCCCGAGGCCGGGGCGTCCCCAGCCCCCAGCCCCAGCCCCCCGTGCCCGGCCTTCGGGCTCTGAGCCCCTCTCGCCTGCCCCGCAGACGTGGACGAGTGCGAGGCGGGTGGCGTGTGCGAGTTCGGCGCCTGCACCAACACGCCCGGGGCGTTCCAGTGCCAGTGCCTCCCGGGCTACCACCTGTCCCGCGACCGGAGCCGCTGCGAAGGTGCGGGGGGGGGGGGCTGCCACGGTCCATCTTCCGGACCCCTGGGCCCCGACTTCTGGTTCCGGGGTCCCCCAGAGGCAGGGCATCCAAGGGCGCCCTCGGGGCCCCTGGCGGCAGCCCGCAGTCTCACTCCTTGCCCGGGCGCCCCTGCGGCCCTGGGGGGGGGGGCCGGGCGGGGGTCCCCTGGGCGGGGGGGTGGTCCCCGTGCCCGGGCTGGGCCCCGTCTGTCTCTCCCCCTCTCCCTCCCTGCGGGGGCGCGGGGGGCCCGGCGGGGTCACGGCTCCTGGTCCCCCCAGACGTGGACGAGTGCGACTTCCCGGCGGCCTGCATCGGGGGGGACTGCAGCAACACCAACGGCTCCTACCGCTGCCTCTGCCCCCCGGGCCACCGGCTGGTGGGGGGCAGGAAGTGCCAAGGTACGGGGGGGCTGGGCGCGGGGGGCCCCGCGGGGCGGCCCGGCCGGGGGCTCCACCCTCTGTCCTGTCCCGGCAGACGTGGACGAATGCGGCCAGGACCCCGGGCTCTGCCTCCCCCACGGGGCCTGCGAGAACGTGCACGGTTCCTACGTCTGCATCTGCGCCGAGGGCTTCACCCCCACGCGGGACGGGCGCGCCTGCGAGGGTGAGCGCCCCGCCTCCACCCACCCCAGGCCCCGGGCCCCCCGCGGTGCTGAGCTGGCTCTCCCCCCCCAGAGGCCGAGCCCCCCCGCCACAAGAAGGAGTGCTACCTCAACTTCGACGACCCCGTCTTCTGCGACAGCGTCCTGGCCACCAACGTCACCCGGCAGGAGTGCTGCTGCTCGCTGGGCGCCGGCTGGGGCGACCACTGCGAGATCTACCCCTGCCCCGTGCACAGCTCAGGTGGGTGCCCGGGCCGGGGCCAAAGGGCGGCTGGTGGGACCCCCAGGACCCTTCCTCAGGCCCTTCCCAGAGCCCGGTGCTGCCTCACCCGCCCGCCTTCCTTCGCCCCCCGCAGCGGAATTTCATAGTCTCTGTCCAGATGGCAAAGGCTACATCCAAGAGAGCAACGTCATCAGCTACGGCATCCCAGCTCACCGGGGTAAGGGCCGCCGCCCCCCGCCTCCCCCCACCGCCCCCCAGCCGCTAGTTCTGTCATTCACTTCACTAGCGCTAGGGGGGCCGACCCTGGAGCCCGGAGGACCCGAGTTCAAATCCGGCCTCCGACACTTCAGCGTGACCTAGCCGTGTGGCCTTGGGCGAGTCACCTAAGCCCACTGCCTGGCCAAGGGAAAAACAAAAGCCCCAAGCACTTAGGAAGCACCTACTGCATGCTGGACAACCAGGACAGAAGGTGGAACCTTGCCCTTAGGGAGTTTTATTCCTCCGGACGTATAAAACAGATCCGAAGTCCATTTCGGGGTTCAAGCAGAGTGTCAACAACTCCCGTGGGAGGCGGCCCCAGGGCTGAGGCTGGAAGGGAGCTAGAGGGAGGAGGGGCAGCTGGGGGGGGCAGTGCCCCGCTCCGGCTCCGAAGAGGGGAAGGCGGGGGGGAGGGGCTTCCCGCTGACCCCCCGGCCCCTCCAGACATCGACGAGTGCGTGCTCTTCGGGGAGGAGATCTGCAAGGAGGGCAAGTGCGTCAACACGCAGCCCGGCTACGAGTGTTACTGCAAGCAGGGCTTCTACTACGACGGGAACCTGCTGGAGTGTGTGGGTGAGCCTGGGGGGTCCGGCTGCTCCTGCCCCGGCCCCGCACCCAGGGCTCCCAGGAGGGTCTGGCCAGGGTGCAGGAGCCCTCCCCCACCCCGTGAGAGCAGGACCCCCCCCCCCCGGCTCCCCCAGTCTCTCCTCCTCACTGACCGACTCCCGGTCTGCTCCCTCGGGCAAAGGAAATGAGGCCACGGGCAGCGGGGGCGGGCGGCAGACTCGGGGCGACCCCCAGCCCACGGGAGCCCCCCGTCCCTCTGCTCAGATGTGGACGAGTGTCTAGACGAGTCCAAGTGCAGGAATGGCGTGTGCGAGAACACCCGTGGGGGCTACCGCTGCTCCTGTACCCCGCCGGCCGAGTACAGCCCGGCGCAGCGCCAGTGCCTGATCCCCGAGGAGATGGGTGAGGGGCGCGGGAGGGTCCTGGGGGGCGGGGGGGGCGCGGGAGGAGGAGGAGGCGGCCGGGCTGACTCTCGTGCCCCTAGACGTGGATGAGTGCCAGGACCCCGGGGCCTGCCAGCACGGCCGCTGCCTCAACCTCCCCGGCTCGTTCCGCTGTGAGTGCCACCTGCCCTGGGTGCCAGGGCCCACCGGCAGAGACTGCCAGCTCCTGGAGAGCCCAGCAGGTGAGGGCGGGGCGCCCCTGCTTGGCGCCCGGGGTCCGACGGTAGTCCGGGACCTTGGGGGTGGGGGTCGTCCCAGGCCGGGAAAGGGAGGGCAGGCTTGGAGCCACGGGGGTGGGGGCCCCCCCAGGGTAGTCAGCCTGTCCCCGGTGCCCGCAGACAGGCCCCAGGAGCGCAGGGACGTGTGCTGGGGCCAGCGCGGGGAGGACGGCATGTGTGCCGGGCCCCTGGCCGGGCCCCTCCTGCCCTACGAGGACTGCTGCTGCCGCCAGGGCCGCGGCTGGGGGGCCCAGTGCCGACCCTGCCCACCCCGGGGCCCAGGTGAGCCGCGGGCCGGGAAAGGAGGGGAGGGGACCCCCCGTAAAAGGGGGCCGCGCAGCTCACGGACCTCGAAACTGACCTCGCTTCTCCCCTGCGCCCCCCCCCCCCCAGGACTTCAGTGTCCGAACTCCCAGAGCGAAAGTAACTCCTTTTGGGACGTGAGCCCCCTGTTCCTGAGGAAGCCCCCCCGAGGTGAGTCGCCCCGCCCTCCGCCGCTTCGGGGCTCCCCGGAGCCCCCCCGCAGGCCTCTCCGAGGGAGCCGGGGGGCTCGGACACTCCGAAGCGGGGGTCGTAACTCCGCCTACCCCCCAGGGTGCGCACGGCAGCCTTGTGTAAGTGTTAGCTATGATTCTCTCCGTCATCCCTCTCGGTCGCAGAAGAGGACAGCTCCGAGGAGGACTCGGACGAGTGTCGCTGCGTGAGCGGCCGCTGCGTGGCCCGCCCGGGGGGCGCGGTGTGCGAGTGTCCGGGCGGCTTCCAGCTGGACGCGTCCCGCACGCGCTGCGTGGGTAAGCCTGGGGGAGCGGCGCGCGGCCCCCACTGGGCTCCCGGCGCCCGGGCCCGCGCCATCCCCGCTCCGTCTCCCGCAGACATAGACGAGTGCCGCGAGCTGAACCAGCGGGGGCTGCTGTGCAAGAGCGAGCGCTGCGTCAACACCAGCGGCTCCTTCCGCTGCGCCTGCAAGGCCGGCTTCGTCCGGGTCAGGCCGCACGGGGCCTGCGTACCCCAGAGGCGCCGCTGAGCCCCGCGCCCGACCCAAGCGCCCCCGCGGGGCTGGCCGGGCGCCCCAGGGGGCGTTCAGCCACGGAGGCCCGGTGACTGCGTGACTGCGTGGCCGCGGCCGCCCGGCGGCCCGCCCCGAGGAAACTGGACCGGCGCGGCGCCCGTGGACGTGGCCCGTCCCGCCCTCCCCGCGCGGGCCCGCGGCGCGCTTCTCTCCGCCGGGGCCCGACGCCCGGCCCGCGGGGACCTGGGGGGGGGTGGGCCCCTCGTCCCCCCGCCCCGCCGCGCGCCCCGACACTGCAGGCCCGAGACTCGACGGGACTAGAAATAAAGTGTATTCCAGCTCTGACTCTGTACATGGGGCCGGGCCGGGCCCCCACGCGCGCTCTGTACACCGGCGGCCCGGGCGGAGGCCCCGCCCCCTCTCCCAGCGGCAGGGCCGGGGCGGAGCACCCCTCAGTCCAGCTTCCGGGCCCCCAGCTTCATGGGCCCCTTGGCCGCCTTCCTCTCGGCCCGCTTGGCCTCCATCTCCCGCTTCCTCTCTTCCCTCTTCTTCCGAGCGAGCTCGGCCTTGGCCTGTTCTGGGGGACGAGACAGGCGGGTCAGGGGGCGCTGGGGCCACGGCCGCCCCGGCCCCCTCCCCCAGGGCCACAGCGGCTCGGGGCCCTACTTACTGCTTTCTGCCTCCAGCGACCCCCAGCTCTCCTCCGTCCCCCAGTCCCCCGAGGCCTCTGTGCTCCAGGAATCCGGGTTCCGCTGCAGATTAAGAGAAAGAAGTCAGGGGTCCCCGGCTGGGCAGAGGCCTGACCCCCCCAGGCCCCCTCCCCCCGCCGGGCATCCCACCTTACCTGCGTGTGGGCAGCCAGGCGCGGTGCCAGGGCTGAAAAGGGGTCCGCCTTCTCGCCAGTCTCCGTGCCACCCCAGTTGTACTCACTGGTCAGCTTGGTGCCCTCGGGCAGGGGCTTGGGGGGCTGATCCTCCTGCCAGCCTTGTTCCCACGAGCCTTCGGCCTCCCAGCTGCTCCAGTCAGACTCGGGGGGCTTCCGAGAGGGGCTGCCTGCCTGTGGGGGGAGGAGGGGATGGAGAGTCCCCGGACCAGGTGGACTCAGCCCACCGGCTGGTAGCCCCCCACCGAGGCACCCCACTCCCGGTCCGGGACCTCACCCTCCTGGCCTGGTGCTCCCTCTCACTGGCGCTCCAGTCGTCCCGCTGAGCCTCTCCATCCTGCCGTAAAGAAGGGCAGGGGGCAGAGTGTTGGGGAGCCTGTTCCCTGGCAGCCCACCCCTCCCACCCCAGGGTCTCCCTCCATCAGTCTATCCTTCTCCTGCCCCAGGAAGAGAGAAGGGACTGTCTCCTGGGGATTATACTCTAATGGGGAAGATAGACAGGACCCGCCCCCCCCCCACCCTCCAGAAAATCATCAACTCTGCCAGCTGTTCTGCCAAGGAGAGCCTAGCCCACAGTGAGCTGAGGGAGGGAGCTGGCACTGACCCCCATTTTATAAATAAAAAAGTGAGGTGGCTCATCCAGGGTCACCCAGCCAGGATGTGTCTGAGACTGTTTGCAGTCAGGACGCCCCAATTCTGGTCCACCTGAGCCTCGATCCTCCCCTGCCCGTCACTATGGCCTTGGGGGATGGCTAAAGGAAGGATGCCAGGGAGAGGGGAAGATGAGCGGTAGATGGAGTCCCGAGACGGGAATGGAGGGGGACTCCTGGGCCCGCCACCTTCAGAGGTCACCTTCCCAGGGGGCTGGTCTCTTCCGCCCCAAGACTGACAACTCAAAATAACAGCCCAGGGATGGAGGCCTAAAGTCTGCCAGCCTCTGCCCTCCCAGAACTTACGTTCCCAGCATGGGTAAGGGCAGAGAGGGGAAGCGGCTGCGAAGCCAGAGAGCGGTCCAGAGGCTGCTTACCTCCAGGCTGCCCCAGTCTTCATCGTCCCAGCGGTCAGCCGAGCCCTGCCCTTCCTCAGCCGCCTCCTCCTCCTCCTCCCCCTGCACCCCTCTTGTGTCCCACTGACCTGAGGTCACCGGAGGGACCTGGGCAGGGGCAGCTGCTGGGGCTGGGGCTGGAGCTGAAGCTGGGAAGGGAAGGAAAGGGGCATGTCAGGTCAGCATCCTCAGAGACCCCAGATTTCCTCTCTGCCCATCACCCAAGGGAAAGAAGGAAGGACATGGGTCTGCCAGGTCCCTCGAGGACTTTGTAGGGGCCAAGCATTCCACGGGGGGCTGCACAAAGCCCTCTTCTGGAGAGCCCCCTTACCCCACCCAGGCCTCCAGGGCTCTGGAGCATTTAGCTGAGGTGAGATGGAGGTTCCCAGGCCCTCCCCAAACGAAAATCTCCCAGGGGTCAAAGCTGGCAAGGCCCTCTGAGGCCATCGTGCTGGCCCCTTCATTTTGTACATCAGAAAGTGAGGCATCTAGGGTAGGATTTGAAGCTGGCCCTCTGCAGAGGTACCCCAGATGCCATCTATAATTGGGGACCAGGATGGTTGGGAAGCCTAAGCTCCCAAGCAATTGGAAGACTCACCCTCTGGGAGTGGCCTGAGGGAGGCATCGCTGGCTGAGGCGCTTTCAGTGGTGGTGGTGGGGTTGGCTCGGATCAGCTTAGAAGTGAGGGAGGACACCCCCGTCACTGCCCAGCCGGCCCAGCTTGCTGCGGTGGCCCCCGGCCTGGGGCTAGAAGCTCTGTGGACATCCTTCTCTAGGGGAGGAGCAGACAATGTGGGGTGCCCAGGCATCCCTGGGGAGGGGCTCCCAGCAGAGAGCTTGAGGAGTAGTGTGACCCAGGGGGATGGGGCACTGATCCCAAAGGCTACTGACAAAGAACTTTGGGGTGGAGGACTGAGGGGCACTCACCCATTTCTTCCAGCTGGGCTGGGTCTTCAGACACAGACTCCAGTTTGGTTAGGAAGCTTCGAATGGCCTTGAAAGCCTGAGAGGGGGAGAGAAGGGAAAGTGGGGGACCTGAGGGGGCCTGCTCAGCAAGCCAGAGGAGGGGCCAGGAGACCCCACCCCATGGCATCCTAAACAATGAGTTACCTCGGACTCAGTTTTCTGATCCATACAAAGGGGCGTTAGGGACCCCAAGGTAGTGTGGCCCAGGGGTTGGATTCCAATCCTGCCTCAGGAGTAAAAGAAAGGAGCCATCCTGGGCTCTACTTCTATGGCCCAGTCATCCTGAATAAAGCTTCCCCTCCCTGGCCCTCAGTTTCCCCATCTGTAAGAAGAGAGGATTAGGCCCCATTTCCTTCTCTTTCAGCTCTCGATCTAGGACTCTGGCTGAGATTTGGGCTCAAGCACTCATAAAAGCAATACAGAAGAGCCCAGAGAGAAGGCCAGACAGTACTCTCTCAGACAATCGGGGGACTGGGAGGCTCAACGGAGGCTTCTGGGGAGGGGGCTGGTGAGCACCTGATTCCAACAGACAAGAAACGGGGATGAAGTGCATGGGGGCACAGCCTAGGCAAAAGAATGGAGGTGGGAGACGAGCCCCAGCTAGTGCGGCAGCCTGCCAAGTCTGGCCAGTGCCCAGGCTGCTGCCCAGCCTCACCTGGTCCCGCACAGTTTTCTCAGGGTCTACAGTGAGGGTGCAAAGGACCGGCAGGATCTTGAGGGCACAGTCACTCATGGAGTAGAGATTGTGCGTGGCGGCAAAGCCCAGGACGCCCGCGGCCCGTGATGGGGCAAAGGGATCCCTGGTGGCCCGGCTGAAGGCTGATGTGAGGACCCGGTGTCTGGTCTGAGGAAGAGGAGATGGCGTTCAGTGGCCCTGGACGTGGCCGCGGCAGAGCCAAAGGGAAGAGGGGAGCAGGTGGAGGCCCCGTAGGTACGGGGTGCAGAGGCGGGGGCCCAACTCACACTGGCGCTGAGGTAGGGGCCGATCTTGCCCAGGCACACGGTGGTGTTACAGCGGATGGGGCCCTGCTCATCCTTGGCCTGGAGCCTGGCAAAGTGCTTCATCAGCTCCACATTCAGATTCTGCTCATTCAGCTTGGGGGCCAGCAGCAGCATGGACTGGAGGAAGAGGGATCAGGGCCCGGTCTGCCTCAGAACCTGCCCAGGGTGCCCGAGCCCCCAGCTCCAGCACCCGGCCCACTGCCCACACTCAGATCTCCCAAAATCCCTGACAGAGGAATCCTGTAAGTTTCCCAATGCAGGTGTGCCAACATCTTTGGGAGAGACCACCCAGTACAAATGCTCTCTCCGGTCAGACCCTGAGCCTTGCGGGCAGGATCCTAGACCGAGAGGTCTGGACAGAACCTCAATAAGGCCTCCAAGTCCTCCTCTGAGGAGCTGGGATGGGAGCATTCTTGCCCTCAGTCACCCAGGCAGGAAGTAGAAGAGGAGCCTGGGACCCTAGTGTCTGTTGTCACACCAACTCATCAGCCGCAATGAAGAGGGGCCCTGGGCAGACCCACAGGGTGCCCCTCTGTCCTGTTGTCCCATAGCAATGACCCCCTCTCTGAACATCCCAGCCACCCAAAGCTCCCAACTTCTAGCACCTGGCTCTCCCCACCCTCATTTGTGCTTCCCTGAGGGAGGTGGGGCCAGGGCCTTTCTGCCCTCCTCCCTCGGTCCTGAAGGAAGGCGCTGGATGGCACTTCCAGTCAAGGACTCATCCCAAGGAGATCCCATGGCAACCAAACCCCAGGAAGGAGGTTCACAGGCCTGAAGGGTCATCCCACCCAACCCCTTCCTCTTTAAGATGAGGAAGCTGAGGCCCAAGAGGTGCCCTGATTTGTGCAAGGTCCCAGGGAATAGAGGGAGGCCATCCCCCCCAACCCTGGCTGAGGGTGCTTAGGGTCAGGGTGGCTCCCAGCCCCTTGGAGCCAGTGCTCAGCCAGTCCTGAGCCACCTTGACAGTCTGCTCCCGGATGGCGGGGTTGGTGTCCAGGAAGCCATGCACAACGTGGGGGAAGATCTGGGTGTTGACCGTTGGCTCGTTGAGGTATTGAATGAACTGCTCCATCTGTGCCAGAGCGGGTGGGAAGAGGAGACACATGAGGCCCAGGAAGGTCCCCAGGGGAAAGCCCCAGAGCCAGACCTGCTCTCAACTATGGCCCCCTCGGTCAGGACAGTTTATATCTCTAGTTATCTAGCATAGTGTGTGCCAAACGAAGTGCTTCATGGTTTTTCACTTCTTTGCTCATGGATGTGGCCCTCTTTGCCTCAGTTTCCCCAACTAGTCCACAAACAACAAAGATCCTGAGCTCAGGCTGGACCAGCAGACATCACCTGCAGGCTTCCTCTCCTGGGAAGCTCCATCTCTGGCTACTGCCCGGGATCTCTTCAACTTAAAAGAGACCCTATGAGCCAGCCCAACATATCAGAGCCTTTGCTGCCTGGCTTTCCAGCCCCAGGACCATTACTGTGGGGCATCCTGCCAGGCCAGACACTCTGTGATAGCCCCAGGCCCCAGGGGAGGCACAGCTTGTCCTCTGACTCCCCAACTGCCCCCTCCAGGCTTCACTGCTCTCCTCCCACCCACCCCCAGCAGAGACACATCCCTGCCCCGGGGCCTCCAGGGGAGCAAGGCCCTGTGCTGGGCCAGAGAGTGACCCACCTGCTGCAGTAAGCGGATGCGCATGGCTCGGTCTGTAGAGGAGAACATCTTTACCACCACAGGAATGATCTTCTGCTGGTACTCTTCGGCGCTGAGGAACTTCCCAACCTGCAAGGGCCAAAGCGGCAGTCAAAACACGGGCTGGTAGCCGAGGGCCCTCTGCTCCCTCCTCCCCTTCCCGGGCCCCTGCGGACACGTTGCCCACCTTGAAGAGAGGGGTGAGGATGACCGATCCCGCACTGCCATATTCAAAGGCCGTCAGCAGCTGGGGCAGGATCTTGTGCCGGCAGAAATCCTCGGGGAAGGAATCCAGGCTCTTGCTCAGCTCCTGAAAGAACTTCTGCTTCTCCGCTGGCTCTTTGATCTAGAGAGATGGAAGGTGGAGGGCCCATGGGAGGAGGAATCACAGCGGCTCTGAGGAAGGGGGCTCCGACGATCTAGTCACCTGCTGACGCATCTCTGGGAAGGGGCCACCAGCTGCAGGAAGCCTGGGCTAGTGGCAGACAGCTCCAATGGCTCAGGTGTTGGCTTTTCTCCTCACTTGAAACCTTAACATGCACCATTGTCTTATCATGTAATTGTGCTATCTCATCTTATACTTTATTTTTTCCTTAAGGATCTGATTTCTTTTCATCACATTCAACTGAGATAGCAGTGTGTAACATGGAACCAATGTAAAGACTAACAGACTGCCTTCTGTGGGGGGGGGGGGAGCAAGATTAGGGGAAAAATTGTAGAATTCAAAATTAATAAAATCTTTATTTAAAAAAAAAAAACTTAACATACCCCTTTCCCACAGCCACTCATCGCTCCTGGTCTATTCTCTGGAATCATGGGACCATGGACAAACCTCCCAAGACTGCCTCCCCCTCTCCAGCCATTTATCCGCCTAGGGCAGCCTCCTGAGGCCTTCTGCAGGCTACTTGCCCTCCTCTGGATACATGCCAGTTTGTTCTTTTCTGTCCTAAAGGGTGGTCCTCCAAACTAAACGGAGCATCCCAGGTGAGGTCACTTCCAAGTCCCAACCGCCATGCTTCTCTTGGCTTTTAACTCATATTAAAGCTGGGAGACCACCCCCTCCCCCACAGTGAACCTCTTGTGCCTCCAGTGACTTGCTTTAAATCCCCAGGGACCAATCCTTCCTAGGAAACATCCATTTATCTGGGGGGGGGGGAATCATGAAACACTCCCAGAGTGAACTCAACACAGGAAATCACTTCATCAAAAGAAAGAGCTGGGCCACTTAACCCCACTGCCTTGCCAAAAAAGAAAAAGAGCTGGGGGTGGTTAGGTGGTGCAGTGGATAGAGCACTGGCCCTGGAGTCAGAAGGACCTGGGTTCAAATGTGGCCTCAGACACTTAATGATTCCCTAGCTGTGTGGCCTTGGGCAAGTCACTGAACCCCATTTGCCTTGCAAAAACCTAAAAAATAAATACATAAATAGATAGATAGATAAATAAAAAAGAAGAAGAAAGAATGAGCTGAAAGAGCTCCCTTTCAAGAACGGCCATCAAGAGATTTCAGAACCAAATAAGCCGGAGAGAGGATCACAAATGACAAAGCAAATGATCTACTGCAAAAAATGCTAAATGGCTAATATGGAAATAAATGTTTCATACGGCCTCACATGTACAATCGAAATCAAACTGCCTGCTGCCTTCTCAAGGAGGGAAGGGCTGGGACAGGGGGAGAGAATTTGCAATTAAGATTTTTTTAAATGCTTGTTAATTGGGAAAGACTTAATGAAATCAAAATGGGGGTTTTGGTGGTTGTTGTTGTAGTTGTTTTAGTTTTTGCAAGGCAGTGGGGTTCAGTGGCTTGCCCAGGGCCACACAGGTCATTATGAAGTGTCTGAGACCGGATTTGAACTCGGGTTCTCCTGACTCCAGGGCCGCTGCTCTATGCACTGCGCCCCCTAGCCGCCCCGAAATAAAAATAGTAATTACAACTGATCGCAACTAGGATAAGAGAAACTGACCACTGCGCCACCTGTGCTTCCAATGTCCCAAATAAAAGGTGTGAGACACAGAAGAGTAGCAGACATGTGAGACTGAGGGCCAAGCACAAATACGGAAACGATCACAGTGGCAGCCAGGTGGCGATGGGAGGAGTGCAGAGTCTGGGGTCAGGAAAACCCGAGTTCAAATCCAGCTTCAAACATTTACTAGTGGGTGACCCTGAGTAGGTAAGTCACTTTACTCATTTGCCTCAATTTCTTCAGGAGTAAAATGGTGATAACAATGGTACCCACTTCCCAAAGTGTCTGTGAGACAAGCTGGGGGTGGGGACCACAGACACAGAATGGTACATGCATCATTGACAGTCAGGAGCTTTTGCTTAACTATTTTTCTTTGTCATGGGGAAGGGCTGGAGGGAGGGAATGTTGGGTATTGGATGAAAGATGTAGTATTGTCACAAACAAAATTTCCCTTTTAATTTAAAAAGGAAAGTGGGAGAAAAATTTAGAAATCAAAATCTTATAAAAATGTTGAAAATTATTATCACTTGTCATTGGAAAAAAATAAAATACTATTTGGTGGAAAAAAGTTTATAAAACTTAGAAAATTCCATTTTCTTAGATTTGTCCCAGCCCTTTAGACTGTCAAGAATGTATCCTGTGATCCAGAGACAGCGAACCCTTTCTGCTTTTTGTCAGCCTTCAGACAGAACACATGTCCTTTTAGCCAAGTCTCTGGAAGAATTGCTAAACCTCACAGCCCCCCCCCCCATTTCAGACCTCCTTCTGGACTCTCAATGAGTTCTCAAAACTGTAGCCTGGGCAGTGGAAAGACTGCTTGTTGCATTTGGAGGGGAGAAATCTAGTTCAAACCCTAGCCCTGTGTAACCTTGGATGAATCATTTCCCCTCTCTGGGTCTCAGTTTCCTCATTGGTACAATGAGGGTGTGGGACCAAATTTTTCCCTCCCTGCTCTGATCTGCTAACACCTGGCAAACTCGAGGGACCATGTCCCCAGTGCTACCCTCACACAGCTGTGTGATCATGGCTTCCTTCTCTAAGGATGGGCAGTGAGTGCAGATGAAACGGGAGAAGGCATTTACAGATCACCTACTGTGTGCCAGGGAGCACTTTACAGCTGTATCCCACTTTATCCTCACAAGAACCTTGTGTAGATACCATTATTATCCTTATTTTACGGTTGAGGAAACTGAGCCAATGAGAGGTTAAGCAACTTGGGTCTTCTTGATTCTAGACCCTGTGCTCTGATTAGTCCACAAAAGTAAGATCCTGGGGGTGGGGGTGAGGAGGCACTTAGGGGCCCTAGGGTCCAGTCCTTTCCCTTTATAAAAGAAGAAACTGAGGCTCAGATTTGTGGGTTACCCAAAGCAATGAATTTGTGGGCATTGGGGCCAGTCCCCTTTCTGGTCAGCTCACCTGAAACCAAAGGGCTATCATGGATGCCCTCCTTTATTTCATTTCTAAACTAGCCATGATCCTATAAGAGAGTTAATTTAAGAGTCCCAAAAGGGGCATTGTCAAATTATTCTTATGTGTGTGATGGTAGACATTTCTATTTTAAGAAATGTGTAACTTTAATAAACCCCAACACACATCATTTTTCAACGTACTCCCCAGAGAAATCCCTCGGGATCAAAAACACAAACGGCAAAGCTGACGAAGCAACCTCTGCTTTGTCTGTCACACTCTGCACCCCTCGGCCTCCTCTCCTGAGGGTCTGGAGAGGGACTTTTCAGCACAATGAATGTGGACTCACCTGGGATGTCTGGGGAGGCTGTTTTCCAAGCTGTCATTAGTTTTCTTAAGCAGATCTTGAAGACCTTCCCCCGCTCCCCTCTCTTCCCAGCATGTTTTTCACCCCTCCCTCTCAGGCTCGGTTCTCTTCTGCCAAGTGAGATGGTCCCACCTTGGATGGTCCCACCTGCCTGCTGCTCACAGATGAACGAACTGGGGTCTTGTTTAACTGGTCACAGGTCAGCTGGGCCGGGCCAACAGACCAGTCTGGTGTCCAAGGCCATCACTTTGTTTATACTGGCATATTGGGTTGCCCGCCAGGAAATAACATCTAGAGTGAGGGGAGTGTGTGAGTGAGTGTGTGTGTGTGTGTGTGTGTGTGTGATGTGTGTGAGTGATGTATGTGATGTGTAGCGTGTATGAGTGATGTGATATGTGTCTGTGATGCATGTGTGTGTGAGACGTGTGGTGGGTGTGTGTGTATATATGATGTATGTGTCTGTGACGTGTGTCTGTGTGTGATGTGTATGTCTGTGTGTGTGATATGTATATCTGTGATATGTGTCTGTGTGTGATATGTGGTGTGTGTGATGTGTGACTGTGTGATGTGTGTGATATGTGTGATATGTGTGTGTGAGAGAGATATGTGTGTACATTTCCCTGAGTTGCAGAGGACAAAGAAGGAATTTGGAAGAATAATAGTGGGCATCCAGCTGCTCTGGCCCCAGGCAGGGGGAGCAAAAGGGACAAGTAAGGCAGAAGGCCATCCACCAGGGCCCTTGCTCTCGAGGGCTCCCTCTTGTTGTGCTCACCTGGATCTCCTCAAGGAAGAGGTTGGTCTCCACGAAGCTGTTGCACATGAACCCACCGGGGGACCGGCAGTTCTGCAGGAAGCGGGATGGGTTGGGACGCACCCTGGGATTGGCTCCCACCAACTCACAGTAATGGGGAACCAGAGACTTTGGAATCTGAAAGAAGGGTAGGCACGAGAGGGGCCTCAGTGGGCCAGGGAGGACGAGGGGTTCAAGAGGTAGACCGCAAAAGGGCAGGGATTACCGGAGAAGAGAGAGGGGTCCATGGCCGAAGGGAGGAAGGCAAGGTTCAGGAAACCGGGAGTATTCAGTGGTCTGGGGGTGAACAGATTCCCAAAGACTCACCTTCCCCAGGGAGCGTAGGGAGGAGGCCCGGGCCAGGGGACCATTGAACACCTCCCAGATTAGACAGCCCAGTCTCCACATGTCAGCTGACCTGTGTTGACCCAAAGATGGGACTTAGGGGCCCTCTGGGGCCTGACCACGCTGGCCCCAGGGCCTCCCTACCCTTTCTTGGGGTACAGCTAGAAGCTGGAGAAGAAAGGATGGGGGAAGAGGAAAAAGGGGATGGGAGAAGGAGGGGCAGAGGAGAAGGGGCAGGACTCTGATCAGCTGTTCCTCACCCTCGGCTTCCAGCACCTCTGGGCCCCCCCCCACAAGGTCTCATTGCACAAGGGGTTCAAGCCTTTCATCCCCCATTCAATGCCCCCAAGCTCACCATTTCTCCCCCACGCTCTTGCCACTGTTATCTGTCATCTCGGGTGGGTCATAGCGCTCCAGGTCGGGGATCCCCTTGCGGGGAGGATCCCCGCTGTCCCCCTGGGCCGAGTACATGTAGTCCAGGCCGCCCAGCTTCCACTCCCCGGCTCGGTCCACAAAGACGGCCGCGGCGCACACGTTGTTGTGGATGAGGCTGCAGTCGTTGACCAGGAAGCTCAGAGCTTTCTGTGCGGGAGGAGAGAAGGCTGGGGCCCACCTGGGAGGCGGCAGCCCCCCGGCCCTCCCGGCCCCCGAGGGTGAGCGGGGGGATCCCAGTGCCCGTGCTCACCACAATCTGATGCAGCCCCCAGGAGATCTCCAGCTCGCTGAGGCCCCCCGTCTCTGCTCTCAGCTTCAGGTAGGTCCCCAGCGGGGTCACGGGCTCCGTCACCACATGAAGGCATTTGTCAGTCTGGGGGAGGCCCAGGACAGCGGTCAGTGGGGGGGGGGGGCCCGAGCAAACAACGCCCGGGGGTGGGGGGTCTGGGGCACCCTGGACCGGGGTCCGGGGCTTCAGCTCCGCCGTGACCTTCGGGCCGGGCGCCTCCGGCCCCGGGTCCCCCAAGACTGGGCTGGGGTCTCGGGCGGGGGGGGCCGGCCTACCTCCAGCCCGTCGGTGTAGGCCAGGATGTTGGGGTGCCGCAGGGTTTTGAGGCGCTTGAAGGCCGCCCTGGCCAGCTGCGTCTGCTCCTCGTCGCCGGGCCGGGCCTCGAACACGAACACGGACACGGCGTGTCCCGTGGCCTGCGGGGAAGCGAGGGCTGGTGGGGGGCCGCGGCCGGGGCGCCCCCTCCCCCGCCCGGCCCCGCGGGGGCTCGGCCGCGGGGGCCACGTCAGGCGGGGCGGGCCGGGGGCGGGGCCGGCCCCCCGGCCCGCCCGCCCGGCTCCGCTCGGCGCCCCGGCCCGGCCCCGTCACCTTCTTCTTGCCGCGCTGCAGCGCCCACAGCCCGGGCCCCGGCGCGCCGCCGCCCTCGGGGGGCTCCGGGCTCAGCTCGTACGGGAAGTCTCGGATCGGGTCCCGGGAGAAGAACCACATCTTCCGCCCGGCCCCGGCCCCGGCTCGGGCCCCGGCTCCGCTCGGCCCGCTCGGCTGCGGCTGCGGCTCCGGCTCCGGCTCCGGCTCCGGCTCCGGCTGCGCCTCTGCCCGGCTCCGCCCCCGCCCGGCTCCGCCCCCTCGCCGCTCCGCCAATAGCGGCTCCGCCCCCGGAGGCTCCGCCCTCGGGGCCCCGCCCCCGTCCGGCGCCGGCCCCTCTGGGCCCCGCCCCTCACGCACGCCGCTCCCCGGCCCCGCCTCCTCGAAGCCTCTCCGTCTCCCGCCAGTCGCCGATCCGGCGCGCAGGGGCGGGGCTCGAGGGGGCGGAGGGAGGCGCAGGCCGGGGCGGAAGACGGGACGGCGGAAGCGGAACGGAAGCCCCGCATCCGGCCGTGACGTGGGCAGACTGGGCGGGGCCGGCGCGCCGCGGGCGCTAAGCCAGGGCCGCCCCGGCCCGGGCCCGGGCCGGCCTGCAGGGGGGCGGGGCAGCGGCTTTTAGGAGACGGAGGCGCAGGGGGAGATGACTTGCCCACGGCCACCCGCCATGAGTCTCAGAAGCACAGGGCTGCACTGGAGTCGGGGGCCCCGGGTTCAGATGTGCCCTCCACTGGAGCCCACGACGTACCCCTGGCATCCTCCCCTGAAAAATGGGGAGAGGGAGGAGAGCTATCCTACCACTGACCTCGGAGACAGGAGGACCTGAGTTCAAATCCAGAAGTCTCCTAACCCTGTCTGCCTCAGCTTCCTGTCCTGTAAAATGGGCTGGAGAAGGAAATGGCAAAGCCCTCCGCCATGGGTCTGCCAAGAAAACCCCCCAATGGGGGTCACTGAGTGTCAGACACGACTGGACAACGACTGACCCACAAAGACCGGGGCCAGGAGAAAGATTGTAAACCTTAAAAAGAGAAATTGGGCACCAGGAAACCGAGGTTAGACTCCAAGGTTTGTTCCCCGGGATTGACCATTCAGCTCTCCGGGGAGGCTACCGAGATGGCCAAGATGACCATCCGGCCTAAGAGAGAGGGGAGCATTTGTCTGGTCATTGCCCTCCTTGGGGGCTGCCCCGGTGCTCCTCAGCTGCTGCGTCCTTCTACCATTGACTTCTACTGATGGCTCCTTGCCATTTGGGTAGGCGGTGTCCTCCAGGTCCTGGTCATTGTCCTCCTGAGTTGGTCATTAAGATGGGAGAGATGCCCACAGGTCTTGACGGCTCACCCAGGGGCAAAGGTGACTGAGTCGGAAAGGCAGAGTACAATCCAAAGAAATTAGCCTGTTTTTAACCAAGAATCTAGTTTAGGAACTTATACTTTGACAAGAGCCAGGCAAGGAGATTGAGAGGGAATGATCTCAGACAGCCTGGGAAAGGAGAGCCTCTGGGAGAAAAGGGTGGTCAATGCATCCAAGGCGGGCAGAGAGGTCAAGGCCTTTGGGTGGGGAAAGGCCATTGGGAGAGAACAGTTCCAGGTGAATGATGGAGGGATTGTGTCAGAGGGGGTGGAGGATGGACATGTTTGTGAGCGATGGGGAAGAATCAAGAGACAGAAGATACGGGGAGGGGGTGACAGGGACAGTTTGGCAGAGGAAGACTACTCTAGGGTTGAGGCTTGGTGGGGTAAGAAAGAAAAGGATGGGGGGAGAGTTGAAATGATACCCAAGGGCTCAGGATGAGGAAGAAGAAGAGGGTGGCTGGGGCAGAGGGGGCATCCCGGAAAGAACCAAGGGCTGGGGGTGGGGTGGAGGAGGTCACATGTGGTGACTTTCAGGGGCCTTCAGGGCAGACTGAGAGCCAGGATGACCACAAAGTATCATCAGAAACATGGAAGTGAAACATTTGTGGTGATGGTGGATCATGGGTTCCAGCATTTCTGTGTGGGGCTGAAGTCATGGAAAATGAGGAACTGGGAGGTCAGGGTCTTTGAGGGAGCACTGTTGTGTTTAGGAGTCCTCTGGTAGGATGGCAGGAGTTGGGGAGTGGAGAAAAGCTGAGAGGCAGGCCCCAAACTCACTGGGGAACACTGGGGAATACCATAATCTTTCTTGGATGAGACTGGGTCAGTAAGCCCTGAGTTCAAATGGGGTCTCAAACGCTTCCTAGCTGTGTGACCTGGGCATTAATTTCCAAATCCATTCCTCTTTCTCCCCCTCTTTCAAGCCCTCCATTATAAAGATCACAGAAGAAAAAAAGCATTCTCAGCCATCACCATTGTCCTGACTGTTGTCCTGCTACCAGACTCCAGTGACTCTGGAAGGGTAAGGCTGTGCAACTCTGCCTCCCTTAAGTCAAATCTGTGATATCATTGGTCCCTTTCTAATATGAAAAACAACAGCAAAGGTGCCAGACTCAGATCCTATCTGGCCACGCAGTTAAGAGTCTCATCTATATTATGGAGACAACCCCCTTACACACTCAAATTGACCTTCAGAAAAATAACTGTGGAAAATGTAAGAACTTGGATCAGTGACCAGTGTGGACTCCAAAAAGACTGATAATGACCCATAAAGCATCTGTGCATAAAAGTATTTCACGGTTTCGTTTACAGTCCTCCTTTTCAGCATGCTTGCCTGGTTCTGGATGATGGCCGATGCTCTCCTGCTTTCCAAATCACCAATGGAGTGAATCAGGGCTGGGTCCTTGCCTCCATGCATTTTAGCATGGTGTGTTTAGCAATGTTGTCAATGAGACCAAACACAGCTTCAAGGTCATCTACTACGCTGATGGCAAATTATTTAACTTGGAAAGGCTACAAGCCAAGACTAAAATGGAAGGAGAATTGAGGTATGATTTTTTTTTTTGTTTGCAACAGAGTATGGCTTGGTTCTCTGCTGATTGTGCTAATTTTGGTCTGATAATTAACACTAAGAAAACAGAGATTCCCCACCCAGTAAGCAGTGCACCATTCACACATAGAACTATCGATTACAGCAAATGGAGAATGCTGTGAATAAGCTCTTTCTTTTGACTGTATTGTTTTCCAGGGATGTCTGCATAGATGATGAGACTGACCTAAACATTGCCAGAGCTCAGTGTTTGGGAAGCTTGGAAGGAAAGTGTGGGAGGTGACAGGGATTAGACTGACTACCAAACTGAAGGTCTACAGAGCCATTGTGCTGACCTCATTGCTATTGCCTGTGAAACCTGGACAGTCCACCAGTGCCACGTCAGGAAACGGAATCACTTCCATTTAAATTGTCTTAGGAATATCACCTGACAAGATATGATACCAGATACTAGGATTCTTTCTTTTTTTTTTTAACTTTCTTTTTTTTATTTTTTAACAAGATCTGACAATAAGATATGGTTTTTTTTCTAAATTAAAGGGAATAGTCCTTGAACTTTGTTCAAACTCCACGGCTCTTTATCTGGATACAGATGTCACTCTCCTTTGCAGACAGCCCAAAATTGTTCCCGATTGTTGCACTGATGGAATGGGCGAGTCCTTCAAGGTTGATCATCACCTCCATGTTGCTGTTAGGACGTACAATGTTTTTCTGGTTCTGCTCATCTCACTCAGCATCAGTCCATCCAAATCCTTCCAGGCTTCCCTGAATTCCCATCCCTCCTGGTTTCTAATAGAACAATAGTGTTCCGTGACATACATATACCACAGTTTGCTAAGCCATTCCCCAACTGGAAGGACATTTACTTGATTTCCATTGTTTTGCCACCACAAACAGGGCTGCTATGAATATTTTTGTACAAGTGATGTTTTTACCTTTTTTCATCATCTCTTCAGGGTATAGACCCAGTAGTGGTATTGCTGGGTCAAAGGGTATGCACAATTTTGTTGCCCTTTGGGCGTAGTTCCAAATAGGTCTCCAGAAGGGTTGGATGAGTTCACAGCTCCACCAACACTATAATAGTGTCCCAGATTTCCCACAAGCCATCCAACAATGATCATTATCCTTTCTGGTCATATTGGCCAATCTGAGAGGTGTGAAGTGGTACCTCAGAGAAGCTTTAATTTGCATTTCTCTAATAATTAATGATTTAGAGCAATTTTTCATATGGCTATGGCTCCTCATCTGTAAATTGCCTTTGCATATCCTTTGACCATTTGTCAGTTGGGGACTGCTTTTCATTTTAAAAATATGACTCAGTTCTCTGTATATTTTAGAAATGAGTCCTTTGTCAGAATCATTAGTTATAAAGATTGTTTCCCAATTTACTGCATTTCTTTTGATCTTGGTTCCAGTGGTTTTATCTGTGCAAAAGCTTTTTTAGTTTAATGTAATCGAAATCATCTAGTTGGTTTTTGGTAAGATTCTTTCTTGAGCTAAGCTGCTAAGCATTCCAACTACTTCAGAGAAAGCACTTCCGTCATCTGGCCACTTTATTCAAATGCCAAACGGACACTATACAAAGTATTTTACACAAAAACTCACCCAAGTGAAGCATTCACCTAGAAGTCAGAAACTGTACAAGGACACCCTCAAGGTTTCTCTGAAGAACTTAAAAATTGATTGTGAGACATAGGAGACACTAGCACAAGACTGCCCACCATGGTGTGCCCTCATCAGAGAGGGTGATGTGCTCTATGAGTGAAGCAGAATTACAGTGATTTCACAGAAGTGTGAGATGCTCTCTCTAAATATTCATGGGGATAATTTGTTCCCAGCCTTTGAGCCTTGGGGCTCGTCATTAGGCTGATTAGCCACCGTCTGGATGCACTGGACCTTGACCCAATGTAGTGAGGTCATTTGGCTCCTTAAAGAACAAAGAACAACAACTCCCAGCCAGTCCTCTCTGAGACCTCCATTTGAGGTGCCTGTGCCAACTCTTCTTTCTTCAAACCTGGCTCAACCTTTACCCCACGTGTTCACTCCTACTTTTGGGTCCTCTGTCCCCTAGTTCAGCTCACTTTTATCCATTGTCACCTATGACTGGAATGGCAGAGCTTTGAAATCAAGGCCTGACTATCTTTTGCTTGGGTTTGTCTTTTCTTGAGTTGCAATTCTATATCACCAGCTCTCCACTGGATGTTTTCAAGCCTGGCTAGAGCCTAATCCTGTCCTTTCTCTGATCTCCCAGCATGTCTGAGGTTCAGCTCTAGGAAAGCTCAGGGGAGATAAGCTCCCCAGTTTTCACATTCATCATCCCCACTGGGGCTTCCTGAGGAAAGCTACCCCTTGGAGTAATGTCACCTTTGACTCTAGGGTTCCTCCAAAGAAAGGGGTTGAGGAAGTAGGGAAGTTAAAAAAAACGCTCAAAATATGCACACATTAATTAGGGTTGAAATAGAATCCTTATTAAACAGAATAGAGAATGCTAAGCATAAAAAAAAAAAGAATTATGGTGTGGTTTATTTGTCTGGTTTTACAGTATTGTTTGACTCTCCATGACCTCCATATGAGGTTTTCTTGACAAAGATACTGCAATGATTTGCAATTTGCAATTCATTTTATAGATGAAGAAACTGAGGCAGAGTTCAATGACTTACCCAGGGTCACACAACTAGTAAGTTATCTGAGATGAAATTTGAACTCCAGAAGATGAGTCTTCCTGACTCCATGCCCAGCATGGAGCAATATAGCAATATAGCACCACCTAGCTGCCTGTCATATGGTACATGGCATTTCTAGTACAATTCATTGGGAGTCTATTCATTTAAACCTTATTGGAGTAAACTTGGTTTTCTGCAAGATTGTTAATTATCTAGTCTCCAAGAAAGCCCAGTCAGATCAAACACCAAGAAATATCTTCTAATGGCTTCATCACTCTGATGCTGCCCACTTAACAGGATGCTACCAACACAACCACTGCACAAGAGGCCAGTCCCTCAGGATGCTGGGGGGGTGGGGTGGTAAACACAAAGACCCAAAGGCAGCCAGAGCCAAAAGACATAGAGGAGGCAAGGCTAAGAAGCCATATGGGTACCATCACTCTCTGTGGCTAGGGAGGGACTTTGGCTCTCCCATCCCTCCTTGGCATCACATCTTTGAAGCTGGAGCCAAAGGGGGTTGTCCACAAATAGCAAGAAGCAATCCCCTTGAGTGGCTAGGTGATGCAGTGGATACACCGGCCCTATAGTCAGGAGGACCTGAGTTCAATTCTGGCCTCAGACACTTAATAATTACCTAGCTGTGTGGCCTTGGGCAAGTCACTTAACCCCATTGCCTTGCAAAAATTAAAAAAAAAAGAAGTCATTGCTACTGCACCCTGCTATCTCCTAACCTGCCCTTGGGGATACCTCTGGCCCCCAGTTCAGCAGGAGCCTAGAGATATCTGGAATAGCTCAGATTGCTAGCAATATAAAATCCCTTTCATCCTTTCCAGATCCCATCCTAAGGGCTTCTCTCAGACAATGCCACCCCATTAATTGGATACGATTCCCTTTTTTTTTTTCCTTTCTTAAAAACATTTTTAAGTGGTGAATTCAATAATCTTTGGTAATTAGAAACATTTCAAGACAGGAAGAACTGGGCAGAGACCCCATCACAACATGGTAAACGTGGAAATAGGTTTTGCCTGATACTCTGTATATCTATTGGGTAATGTATTTCTTGCCTTCTCGATGAATGGGGAAGAAAGTAGAAGGAAAGAATTTGAAACCGAAAATAAAGCAAAATTTTAAAAGAGAATATATAAAGAATTCTTGATAGTCTTGTGACTTATTAATCTAGTCAGTGCCTAGAAACCCAAACAAAGAGTACAAACCAAAGTAGACTTGATCCAGCTCTAACTCTGGCCTGTCTGAGGAAGAGGCACCTTCTGGATCTCCTGGATCCTCCCTCATTCTGAGGAAGCAGGAGAATGTCCAAGAGCACCTGAGTAGGAGCAGAGATGGGCTAGGAGTGGAGGGTAGGAAGAACTAGGGGGGAACCCACATTTGGGGTTTGAAGAGACAGAATGAGAAGCCAACCCTAGGATGGAGGCCAGGGGACAATTAAAGATAGATTCAGGAGGAGTGAAGCAAAGAGAGAAGTGGAGAGGTTGTGATCAGGTAAGAGTTCAGAGTTCGACTCAGAGTTGGAACTGCTGTAGGAGATGGTCAGATCAAGGATGTGACCGTCATTGTCTAAGGGGACATCAATATGCATTTTGAAGCCCCAAGGCAGGCAGGTAGAAATAGAGTTGGAGAAGACTGTGCACCAGATGCCAAATTTTCTTTTTGAGAAATAAAAGGGGGGAATGACTTAAGGTCACAAGGATTTACAATACACCCCACAATTTGGCAAAGATGACCAGTACCTGAGGATCTATGGCAGAGGGCAGAGGGGTTAGTGGGACAGTAAATTGGATCAAGTGCTTTTGATATCAGTTTGGAATGAGGCAAGAAAGGTCACTAGACTTCTTGTCCTTTGACTCAATGATCCCACCACTGAGCACATCCCAAAGGAGGGTAAAGACAGACATAAAAACCCAATATGTACCAAGACAGTCAAGGTAGGACTCTGTGGAAACAAAAACAAAACAACAAACAGAAACCTGGAAATGAAGGAAAGGCCCATCTATTGGGCCTTTAACTGAAAAGTATAGAGTGTATGAATAATAGAAGGGGCACCACTAGTGCCATAGAGTATACAGAGCCCTGGGCCTGGAGTCAGGAAAACTCATCTTCCTGAGTTCAGATCTGGCTTGGACATGTTCTAGCTGTTTGACCTAGGACAAGTCACTTGATCCTGTTTGCCTCAGTTTCCTCATCTGTAAAATGAGAGGAGAAGGAAATGATAAACTGCTCGAAAATCTCTGTCAAGAAAACTCAGATGGTAGGGGTGGCTAGGTGGCACAGTGGATAAAGCACCGGCCCTGAAGTCAGGAGGACCTGGGTTCAAATCCAGCCTCAGACACTTAATAATAACCTAGCTGTGTGGCCTTGGGCAAGCCACTTAACCCTATTTGCCCTACAAAAAAAAAACCTAAAAAAAAAACTCAGATGGGATCAGACATGAATGAAAAATGACTGAACAACACAAATATAATAGAACCTTCTCCTCTTTTCCATCTTCCTATCTCTTTCCATGGAGCTCTGTGAGAAATTGTCCTGGGACATGTTGGCTAAGCCAGCCAACTGAACCTCCCTTGGGTTTTTTTCCCCAACCTTGATGTTGGCAGCTCCCCCTTCCCTAGACTGTATAGATCTCAATAGATCTCAGGCTATGAACAGAGATTAGGTTTATACCTGTTTTCTCCTGGTTAGAGGAGAGGGCCTTCTAACCACCCAGAAGCATTGAAACTTCCAGAGGAGAGTGTTCTACGTTTGATTGCTTAATTGTGCTTCCATCTTACAAGGAAGGACTTTGGGGCATTGATGTGGCACAGGAGAGGGAGCACCAGCCCTGGAGTCATGAGAACCTCAGTTCAAATCCAGTCTCACTTACTAGCTGCTCTGACTTTAGGCCGGTCACTTAATTCCATTGATCCGCAAAAACCAAGCCAAAACCAAGAAACAAGGGCTTCAGTGATGTTTGTGAGGGGATGGCTTGTTTGTTCTCAAGAGGACCATAGTATCAGGGAGGTGATGCCATGAGAAACACATGAACTGGATCTAAGTGAGGGGATGCTGTACAAAGTCAACAGCCACACCTTCTCCTCCAGAGCCACCTGGGACAAGTGAATCAGAATGACTGGAGATGGCCCTGGGTGCAGTGGGAGAACCGGACCCTTTCAAGGATTAAGGAAGGGAAGAAATGAGGCAATGAATGGCCTCTTCACCTATTCAAAAAAAAAGAAATCAATCTGGGAGGGGAAGACGTTCATACTTTTCTGGGCAATCAGAAACAGTAACTATTTACTTCCACACTGAGCCATCAGGACCCAAACAATAACGAAATGAGGTTTGACCTTGGACCCATAGTTGGCCAATCCAGAGTGATTTGGGTTTTAAGGCATGGTCCTTGAGTTAGAAATGTAGCTGGTAAACCCTAAGATATCTTGTGAGGTTTCAGAGATCAAAATTTATATTCCTTTGGGCAGAGCACCTGCAGGTATGACTGTGATATCCTTTGTGGACAAGTGGGGAGGGCAACTTCCAGAGAATGACTCAGGGCCAGATTGCTAAGGACAACAAGTCCCCGGATTGGGTGATTGATCTCTGGGCAAGCAGGGCAGAGCTCAAACAAGAAGTTAGTTATGCTGCCAAAGAGATGATGTGGAAGTGGCAGAGGGCAGAGGGAGGGGTAGGACTTCTACACAAACTACAGTAATTGCATTTTCTTAAACAGAATGAGAGAAGAAGAAAGGAAATGAACTATGTGCTCTCTGGAGTCATCTACCTCTCAGCTCCCCAGGGGAATGAGAAGGAAGTTTCTGAACCAGTCACACCTACAGATCTCAGGAAAGGTATGAGGAAAGGTGTGAGGTCTCCCTCCTAATCCACTCTCTTCCTAGAGTACAACTTGAACTTCCCTCCCCTCTCAGTGAACTCCAATAGCACTCTATAATCTCAAGAATCAAACACAAACACAATCTATCAAGTCTGCAAACATTTATTAAGCATTGTCAACAGAGAGTTTTACCCTTCCAATAATTATATTTCTGGGTCTCTAAGCAGTTTGGTGAGTGAGGTCAAACGTTCACTTACATACTAAAGGTCTCCTGTAATCAGGTCAGTTTAATAATTGGGGGGCAGCTAGGTGATGCAGTGGATAGAACACCGGCCCCAGAGTCTGGAGGACCTGAGTTCAGATCCAGTCTGGGACACTTAATAATTGCCTATGTGACTTTGGGCAAGTCATTTAACCTCCCATTGCCTTGTAAAAACCAAAAAAAAAAAAAAATCAGATATTAAAAGTCTGTAATCAAGTCAATTTAATAATTGATATTTTACTTAGATACTAAAGGTCTCCTATAATTAAGTCAATTTAATAATCCATCTTTCCCTTAGATACTAAGGGCCTCCTGTAATCAAATCAATTTAATAATGGAAAAGGGTACTTGGAGAAGACTCCCTCAATTGTAAACAGAACCAAGGCTGGCCATCTTAATCCTATCAAGAGCCCCCTCTGCTAATCTCCATTACTTTGAAGGTCTTTTAGGATAAGGCACTCTTTTTACTGGCATAGTTGACATCAGTTCTCCTTGCCCCTTCCTGCCTTGCCCCTTCCCCATCCTGAGTGGCCTTCTTTGATTGGACTAGCCAGAGGTGATGCTTCAGATTGCTTCTGATGGCCAAAAGCTATAAAAAGCAGGCAGCAGACCTCCATTTGGGGGAGTCTGGTTCTCTAATTAGACCTGTCCCACCTCCCCTTGTCCCCCTCAATTTAGAGAAATATCAATAAATGTGCTTGTTAACTTTTTCTGTTTTGCTCTTTGGGGAGAAGGGCTGCAAGGTAATGGGATTAGGTGTCTTGCCCAAGGTCACAAAGCTAAGTAAGTATTAAGTATCTGAATCTGGATTTGAACTCAGATCCTTCCAACTCCAAGGTTAGTGCTCTATCTACTATGTCACTTAGCTGCGCGGTTTTGCTTTTCTTAAGACAAACTATAGTAACGTTTGTCCCTGATTAGGACAAGCTCTGGGTTTAATGTTTGTTCTGATTAGGATAAAGGTTGACCCATATTTATTTCTAATAGGTCAAAATTCAGTGAGGACTCTTCTTCATTTTGGGGAACATTTACTACCACCTGCCAAACTGTACTGAGTGCTGAGTACAAAAAGATACAAACAACAGAGCCTGCCCTCAAGGAACTTATATTCTAATGGGAAGATAAGTAGCACATATACAAGTAAATTATAAACAGGGTAAATAGGAAATAATCAAGAAAGGCAAGGTACCAGGGTGAAGAGAGGTTGGGAAAGCCTTCCTGTAAAAAGGGAGATTTTAGGTGGTACTTAAAGGAAACCAGGGAGATGAGTAGTTGGGGTAGAAGAGGGAGAACATTCTAGGCCTGGGAACAACCAGGAGGCCAGGATCACTACTTATCTGAGTGTAAGGTGTTAGGAGAAAGGGAAAGGTAGGAGGGAGCCAGGTTATAAAGGGCTTTGAATGCCAGACAGTATTTTATATTTGATCCTGAAGTGACATAGTCAGCCTTGTGTTTTTTTTAACTGATATTTTATCTATCTAAATATATGTTACAAGTTTTTCAACATTCATCCATATGTATATGTTTATTTTTAAGTTTCATAATTTCCTTACACCCTCCTTTCCCACCCCCCTTCCCTCAGTGGTGAACATCAGGTGACTATTTGCAGATATACATTTGTGTTAAACATGTTTACAGATTGGACATTTTCAGTATGAGGAATGAGGATTAAGGGAAAGAAGTACATAAGAGAAGTTTTTAAAAAAAGTGAATGTACTGGGCAGCTAGGTGGCGTAGTGGATAAAGCACTGGCCCTGGAGTCAGGAGTACCTGGGTTCAAATCTGGTCTCAGACACTTGATAATTACCTAGCTGTGTGGCCTTAGGCAAGCCACTTAACCCCATTTGCCTTACAAAAATCTAAAAAAAAAAAAAAAAAGCAAATGTAGTGTTCATCAGTTTTTGTTTTGTTTTGTTTTGTTTTTCTTCCTCTGCATGGATGGGGATGACATTGTCCATAACAGGTCTCCTAGGGTTGTCCTAGCTCTCTGAACTGCTGAGAAGGAGCTGCATCCATCAAGGTTGATCAACTCAAATGTTGTTAATATGGACATTGTTCTCTTGGTTCTGCTCCCTTTGCTCCACATCAGTTCCTATAATTCATCCCATGCTTCTCTAGAGTCCGACATTTATGGTTTCTTATAAAACAATAGTACTCCATAACATTCATATACTATGACTTGTTCAGCCATTCCCCACTGGATGGGCGTCCCCCCAATCTCTAGTTCTTTGCCACTACAAAAAGAGCTGCTATGAATATTTTGGAATATGTGGAACTTTTCCCATTTTTTTATGGTTTCTTCTGGATATGTGGCCTTGTGTTTTAGGAAAATCCTTGAAGTAGCTGAATGGAGTGAGGAGAGACTGAGGCGGGCAGAGCCCTTCCCCCTCCAGTAGCTGTTGCAACAGTCCAGGGGTGAGGGTCTGAGGCTCTGTTCCAGAGGGCTGCCAGATTCCCTATTGGAATTCAATGTACAAAGTAGTAGATCACAAGAGGACAGCTTTTTATTTCCTTCTGTACCAAAAAAAAAAAAAGTAAAAAATAAAATAAAATAAAATAAAAACACAGAAGACTCAAGCTCACATTACACCTTTGCAGGCCTGCGGAACAGGTGTTTCTCTTTCCCCTCTGACCCTGCCCTGTCTGAGCAACTCACGAACTCTAATCTCCCAGCAAGCCAGGTCACCCTTGGTCTGTAGGCCTTTGGCATCCTTTAGGTACTGTACTTTCCAACTCGGAAGCCAGCTGAGGAATCACCTCCTGCTTCCAGAAACTCCCAACCTCTTCGATTTCCCACCAGAGCAGGATGCATCCACCAGATCAGTGTTTGGTCTGGTGCAAAGGGAAAGAAACACAAACCAGACTCAGCCGGGTTAGGCAGCAGACTAAACTTGAGGTCGAGACGCATTTTGCTGCCACTATATTTATCTGCCATAATTTCTGGGAGGAAAGAGGAGAGAGACTTCCCCTGACTGAGAGTTCGAAGAGCTGCAATTTCCTATTTTTCAGCAGAGGCCTCCTCAGAAAGAATTGATCTCCCTAGCCTTTATAAATCACAGGGTGAGGGGTTCTTCCTGGGTCACCTACCAGTGGGCACATCCCCAGCTCCACACCCCTCATCCAGGGCCCAACCAGGAGCTACTGGTATCAAAAACCCTTTAGCAAGGGCCCAGTCTATCTCCCCCCTCTCCACATTGTATCACTTGCTAAGTGTCTGGATTTTAATGACATATGTTTAAGAAGAGATTTCAAAATGACTCATAAAATCCAAGAATTAGAAATCATCTTAGAGGCAACTGAGGTCCATCCACTGCCTAGAACCTGAACTGATCCCATAAATCCTCTGATAAAATACTCTCAAATACCTTTTTTTGACTATTAAAATACATTGAGATGCACTGTTTTTGCAGACAGGAATTGATCCAACCATTCTGTAGTGTAATTTGGATGCCCAAAGGGCTAGAAAACTGTGCTTACCCTCTGATTCAGTAGCAGCAAAGAGATCAAAGAAAGGGGAAATACTAGGATATTTACTGCAACTCTTTTGGGGGTGGTAAAAAACCTGGAAATTGAGGGAATCAGCTGGGGAATGGCTGAGCAAGTTGTAGTAAATATGAGTATAATGGAATACAATTGTACTCTAAGAAATGACTAGCAGGGTGAGTTCAGGAAGAAACTTGGAAATGCCATCATGAACTGATGCAAAAAGAAGTGAACAGAACCAGGAGAACATTTGAGACAGTAACAGTGATATTTTACACTAAAAAATTGTGAATGACTTAGCTATCCTCAGCTAAACTCATCCAAGACAAACCCAAGGTCTCAAGAGAAAAACTACTATCCACTTCCTAAGGGAAAAAAAACAATGGAGTCTAAATACAAACCAAGTCATATTTTTCTTTGTTTTTTTCCTTCCTTCCTTCCTTTCTTTTCTTTCTTTCTTTCTTTCTTTCTTTCTTTCTTTCTTTCTTTCTTTCTTTCTTTCTTTCATTCTTTCTTCTTTTCCTTACTTTCTTTGAGGTTTTACATGATTGCACAGTTCTGATCCATACCAGAGTGATTACCATCTCAGGAAGGGTAGAGGGACAGAATTTAAAACTCAAAATTACAAAAGAAAATATTAATTTTTTTATAAATAATTGAGGAAAATATATTCTTTTTAAAAGATATCTAAAGGTAAACTGGGCTAAGTTTGGGAAGAAGTTGGTTTTCCCTCATTGTAGGTCTTCAAGAAAGTTGGCCCCTTTATAAATATTTATTAGCTGAGAAAGTTTCGATTCTTTGTTTTCTTTTCCCCAATATGGGTTTGTCGGACTGTTTTCTGAAGTCCCCTCCAATTTAAAAATTTGTGATTCTAAGTTTGATCTGAATGACAAGGAAAATACTCATTTCAGAGATGAACATTTACATGTAAAAAATTCTCCATGATTTTAATCAAGGATTTCCAATGCACGTTAACAGTTCTACCACAAGTGTCAGACATTTTCCTGAGCTATAGTCCTCTGGCACTATGTGTGGCATACTAATGGGAAAACATAATACCTGGTAAGCTGAGAAAGCCTTTTTCTCCTAAACCACTAAATTCTTGCAACAGTGAAGAAGTGACTTTTCTCTTTGATAGTTGAACTATAGGTTGATATATCTGGAAAAGGAGTTCAAGAGAGATATATAGAAGAGATGAGAAAATTGGAAATAGACCATGAGAAATCTCCCCATTGGCATAGCCCTAAGAAAACTGGTTCCTAAATACCCTTATTTAGTCACCCTCCCAGACACACACACACACACACACACACACACAGAGAGAGAGAGAGAGAGACACATCCCTTTAGCTTCTAAGTTTCTCCTCAGATTATTCTTATCTCTCCATGGAAAACCCTACTAACTTATGTCTATATATTGATATTTCCTAATATGGATAATTTCTACAATTTCTGTTTATATCCCATTTAGATAAAGAGGTTGACTAGCTGTTCATGATTTTGTTTAGGGCATGCATGTGAGAGGGAACCAAGTAGCAAGAATAAGTGAAGTGTTACTCTCTTGGTGAGAGAACCTGGGGGAAATCGATGTTTGAACTACTAAAGGAGATTCCATATGCATGAACCTCAAATATCTGAAATGTTGTATGGCCTCAGTCCTTCATTTAACTTTCCACAAAGGTAGAAATCACAGCCAGCCTTGAAGAGACATAAAATGGTTCTTTCCAGATACTGTATTAGATATTTAACTATTTATGTGAACTGCTTTTTGTTAGATGCATCAATGTGTAAATAAGGCAAGAGCCTCCGTGTAAATTAGGTAAGGCAGATCACAAATGCTTTTGATTGAAAGCAAAGTAAAATAGAGGAAATGTTAATAATTTAATTGCTTAATAGAAACTCACTTTCAGATCACATTCACTATGTATATGGTCTACGCAATGTAATTTAGCTTGTCTTGACTATTATAGGGGGGTTTTTTTTATGTAAGGCAATGGGGTTAAGTAGCTTGCCTAAGGCCACACAGCTAGGTAATTATTAAGTGTCTGAGGCCGCATTTGAACTCAGGTCCTCCTGTCTCCAGGGTCGGTGCTCTATCCACTGTGGCACCTAGCCATGTCTTGACTATTATAAAGAGATATTTAAACATAAAACTCATCAAGTTTGCCATCTGAAAACTTTATCAAAATGACCATTAATGGGATTTTAGCTTATCCTTAAGTTGAAAAAGTAAGAAATAGTTAGCTTTGCTTTGTTCTGGTTTTTTTGGTCAGAATATTGTTATTGCTATTTAGGTAATCTACGGTGTTGAGACTACTGAGCTTTCCTTTCCCATTTCTCAGTTGATATTTTTCTCGCTTTAATTAAGCCTTTCATGGGGCCTTTCTCTAGTGAAGAAACATCATTGTCTTGGTACCCTTCATATGTAACAGTTTCTAAGGGAGTATCTCTCTGTTACTTTAGCTGTTAAATTCTTTTCCATGATGCTCAATAGCAGAAATTAATTTGAGATTGCTATGGCCTATTCTTATCATTTAATAACTCTTCTTCCTAAAGCTCTGATAACTGCCCAGAATTCTTATCCAGTGCTCTAACTCTGAATATTAATTCAAACTTCAAATGATTTGAGATCTTGCTGTGATGACCATGATCCTATATTTCCTATTTCTATATCATATTATATATAATCTATATCTATTATCTTTATCATCGCTATACCATTTTGTGCATGTTTAAATGTGTTTATATATATATACAGGTTTGTCATTCCTTTCATCAATTCTTTCAAAGTTTTTGATTCATTTTACAATATCGATTTCCCTAAGGCCTTAAGGTTACACTGTAGTGGTGCAGAAGTGGAAATGAAAGAAGGGAATTCTGAGTTCAAATCTAACCTAAGAGACTTAATATCTGTGGAGCCTGATCAAGTCAGTTAGTCTCTATTTGGTTCAGATTTCGGCACTGTAACATGAGCAAAATATCAGCACCATCATTTGCAGTGTGCTCAGCTCTGTATCTAGCACAGAATATTGACCCAGTAGTGGTATTGCTGGATCAAAGGGTATGCACATTTTTGTTGCCCTTTGGGCATAATTCCGAATTGCTCTCCAGAAAGGTTGGATGACTTCACAGCTCCACCAACAATGTAGTAGTGTCCCAGATTTCCCACAACCCTTCCAACAATGATCGTTATCCTTTCTGGTCATATTGGCCAGTCTGAGAGGTGTGAAGTGGTACCTCAGAGAAGCTTTAATTGCCATTTTTCTAATAAGTAATGATTTAGAGCAATTTTTCATATGACTATGGATTGCTTTGTTCTCCTCATCTGTAAATTGCCTTTGCATATCCTTGGACCATTTGTCAACTGGGGAATGGCTTTTTTTTTAAAATATGACTCAGTTCTCTGTATATTTTAGAAATGAGTCCAAGGCAGGTCTTTTAATCAGGAATATTTGAAAGTCCCCTGTGTTATTAAAGGTTCATTTTCTTTTAGCCCACAAATTTACAGTGATCTTTAGTGGTTATTCTTAAGTCCACCATGATTTTTATTATCTTGAAATATTTATTCCAAGATCTTCTTCGGGTTTTGGTCGAAGCTGCTACAACTTGTGGGACTATGACAATTCTGAAGTAATCTCCTACATTATGGATGAAAGAAATATTTTTCATTTGATTTGAACACTATGAATTTTGATTGCACTTTTCATTTAGAGCTTTATTTTTCTCCAGAGGTAATGAGTAGATTATTACTACATTTATTTTGTGCTCTAGTTCTAATATATCTTGACAATTTTATTTAGCTTTCTTGAAATATAGTGCCTGCATTCTATTGACCATCTGAGCAGAAAGTCTTGGTTATTATTTAACCTGTATCTTTATTTATCATCATCTATATCTATAATTGTCTATACCAATATCTATAATATATATCTACCATCTATCTATCTATCTATAAAAAAACTAATCTGTATGATGAGGCAGGTAGATGGTTCAGTGGATCGAGTCTCAGGCCTAAAATTAGGAAAATACAAGTTCAGATTTAGTCTTACATTTACTGTGTGATCCTGGAAAAGTCATTTAATCTCTCTCTCGCTCTTGCTCTCTCTCTCTCTTTTTCCTCAACTGTGAAATACAGATAACAACAGCACTGACTTTGGGGGATAATCACTTAATTCTTTATCTGTGGAACAATTGAGCAAAAAAAAATACCATAAGTATCTTCCACTTATATGCCACAGAATCAACAAAGATTGTGGTGATGGATTTTAGGCTGTGTCAAGTGCTCCCAAGATAAAATATTTAAGATATAATTTTAGGAACAGATCTTAAGTCAATTTTTTTTTTTTAGTTTGTTGGGTTTTTTTTTTTTTTGGCAAGGCAATAGGGTTAAGTGGTTTGCCCAAGGCCACACAGCTAGGTAATTATTAAGTGTCTGAGGCTGGATTTGAACTCAGGTACTCCTGACTCTAGGGTTATTGCTCTATCCACAGCACTACCTGGCTGCCCCTTAAATCAATTATTGAAAGACCAGCCTAGCTAAGTATAGAAAATCTCATTACCTCAGTAGTGATCACCAGATGATAAGATTTAAAAGTGTGAAGGTGGAGAATAATATAAAATTTTACATAGATTGTCTATGAATTTATGGAATGATACATATAAATATATACATGCACAGATATATACATGTCTATGAATGCATATGTGTGGATATATGAATACATATATGTATATGAATATATTTTACATATATATCTATGGATATAGACATACCTATGTGAATGAATGTTGGAGCCATATCAAAGAAGGCACCAATGATTAAAGGATTTAGAGATAAAATTAATACATTCACAATGATTAATAGATAAATTTTTTATTTTAACTCCTGTCATACTTTTTTAAATTTTGTTTTTCCAATTTTTTCTAATTAGATTTTTCTATCATTGTCTTCATAATAATACTTCATTGTCTAGAATATTTGTGTGTATAAATGTAAGCTATTTTACCTAATAAAAAGTTCATTGACTCATACCGTAAAGAACTCTGCTAAAACTATTTTGTCTTCTGAAGCCATTTTCACTGATAGATGATGGTAAAATCTGTACCCTTGGGGCGGCCAGGTGGCGCAGTGGATAAAGCAGCGGCCCTGGAGTCAGGAGTACCTGTGTTCAAATGTGATCTCAGACACTTA
Organism: Macrotis lagotis; assembly: GCF_037893015.1. NCBI lineage: Eukaryota > Metazoa > Chordata > Mammalia > Peramelemorphia > Peramelidae > Macrotis > Macrotis lagotis. The sequence continues at coordinate 283,169,980 of NC_133660.1, forward strand.
ATAATTACCTAGCTGTGTGGCCTTGGGCAAGCCACTTAATCCCATGTGCCTTGCAAAAAACCTAAAAAAAAAAAAATCTGTACCCTTGGGTCTCTAGTTTCATATTCTTTGTAATATTTTAAATGAATTTATTTTCTCAATATCATTTGTGTACACATGAATCACCAGAAGTTCATAGACATTCCCTGTAACATGTTGAATGAATGTCCAAGGAAGATGGTCCTCTGTGTTGATGTTAGAGGGTAAAAATATCCCAAACAGATTCTCTCATGGAGTCAACAATTATGCCTTCCTTTCTCCACTATCTCTAATTCTTATTGCTCAATTTCTCTCCATCAAGCTTTTGGCAATTAAAATTCTTACTTGTAGTATCATAGATCTGGAAATCATGGATCAAAGAAGGTTCAATGAATTGCCCAAGATCATATACTGTGTGTTGGAAGTAGAATTTGAACCCAGGTCAATGGACTCTTATCTATCGCAAGTCTTAATGCCCCCTCCAACTCACCCTTTCTTTAAATGCCCTAATATCTCTTGAGGATAATAATATTCTTCTGTTTCTCCATTAATAATTTGAAATCATCCATTGCTCTTCTGTTTTATTTTTAATACTAGCTAGAATTTGTATAGAACTTAACTATTCTATAGGTTTTGTGTAAGCATGTTACAAATATTAACTCTCTTCATCTCTTTAGGTGCTGTTATTATCTTTATCTCACAGTTGAGGAAACTGAGGCAGACAGGGTTTAAGTGTCTTGTTCAAAGTCACCTAGTCTGAGGCTAAATTTAAACTCAGATCTCCTCACCTTTAAACCCAATACTCTATCCACTGCACCCCTAGCTTGGCCAAGTTTTGTTCTCAGCTATCATTGACCTATTCATCCGAAGCATTTTATCTCTTCTTAGAGGATCCTTTCCCCACAATTATTTGTTTTACAAAACAATCGAAACCCCCCCCCCCAAATAAACAAAATAAACAAATCTCCCTTGTGACCAGCTTTTGTTGCCAACTGTAGCTCATTCTGGGAGTTCTATGCCTGGTGTCCTTGTAAGACTGTGCTGACTTTTTCTGTTCATGATTTGGTACCTGTTCAGTATTCGAACCCCATTTTTTTTCTCTCAAAGCATATGGATCTATTACTCTGAGAACTTTAGATAAGACATTTCAAGGGAACTCAGAAGTAGAGTTGCTAGAAGACAGCAACATGATCCTGAAGTGTAATTTATAGGTAAGTTTTCCAATTAGCAAATGCTTGCTCACATTAAAACTATCACCAAGCAAGAAAAGAATTTGTCCCTGGGCTGTGAAGCCCCATCTGTCCCAAAGGAACCATTACAAAGGGAACAGAAATGATGATATATCGTGATCATCTTGACCTAAGAATTTGCAGTGACTTTTTTTGGTCTCGGGGGGAAAAAAGTTTTTTTTTTAATATTTATTCTCATTTTGTACAAATGTTTTTTACATTAATAAAATATTGTTGTTTAAGAGTAAATGAACTAGCCCCTCCCCCATAAATATAGACTTGCTTGTGCGATAAAATAAAGGGGAGAGAAAAAATTAAAATTAAAAAATAATAGTAATAATTGACACAATGGACGAAGCACCAGCCCTGGAGCCACGAGCACCAGAGCCCACATCCAGCCCCGTAGACCCAACAGTCACCCAGCCGTGTGACATGCAAGCCACCCGATCCCCACTGCCCTGCAAAAACCAAAAAGAAGAAAGAAAAAAAAAAGACCCAAAATAAAATAAAATAGCAATAATAGTAGGGGTGGCTGGGTGGCGGACAGAGCATTGGCCCTTGAGCCAGGAGCACCTGGGTCCGAATCCAGCCTCAGACACCCACCGATGCGTCTCCAGGCTGGCCACCCAGCCCCATTTGCCCTGCACCCTCCCCCAAATAATAATAATAATAATAATAATAATAATAAATGTGCTTCAGTCTTTGTTCCAACACCAACAACTCTGTCATGGATGGATCGCATTCTTTATGGTAAGTCCATCGCAAAAGTTACTTCCATATTTTTCCAACGTTGCCATTGCTGATTGTAACTCCCTCCTTTCGTATTTTAGGAGGAAAAAAGTTTTACCTGCATCTTTCATTGTTAATTAAAGTTATAAGGACATGCTATAAATCTGAAAGATGTCAATGGATGATTTCTCCTACTTTCTTACAAAAAAGAAACTGTGAAGTGGTCTGAATTTATTGTCATCATTATCAACAATAGAAATAATAATATAATCTAACCTTCTTGCAATTGCCAAAGAGTTATTTTGAAGGCAAAGTTATGTATTTTATCAAGTTGAAAGAAAAATCTTTATTTTTTTTGACTGAGATATTTTAAAATATTAACTAACTCTAACATGTGACTTTGTAAGAATTGCCTGTCCAGTTCTATTAATATGCCCCTTAATATTGCTTCTGAAGGCCTCTGATATATATAACTCCCAGTTGTCTTTTTTTTTTGCAAGACAATGGGGTTAAGTGGCTTGCCCAAAGTCACACAGCTAGGTCATTATTGTGTCTGAGGGTGGATTTGAACTCGGGTCCTCCTGACTCCAGGGCTGGTGCTCTATCCACTGTTCCACCTAAGCACACCCCAGTTATCCTTAACAATGACAGATCATCCACAGAAAAGCTGTGTGTCCTTCATTCAAAAGTTTCACTGACAGTCAATAGTATTTAACTTTTTTAAAAGCCATAACCTGGCGTGGCTCAGTCTGGACTTAGCATATTTTTGTAGAAACATCACTCTGTTCCCTAATAAAAAGACCTTTTCTTATTTCAACATTTTCCCAAAAGGCATATGAAGTAATTTCCTTGTGCTTAACATTTTCTTTCCTTTCATCTCACGAAGTGATGGCATTTGACTTTATATTCAATATTAAGGGGAAAATATTCCAGCTATGGAGAAAAACATAAGGAGAGGCACAAGTATGATTCTTTTTTTCAAATGGTTAGCCCCTTGAATGCCGGACAGCATAGGAAATAAGTTCAAATCCCACATCTGACTCTTGCTATGCTCGTGACTTTGGGGAAGATCCTCATCTCTGAATCTGTTTTCTTAATTGTAAAAAATAGATGAAATTGGAACTTAATGGCTGTATTGCTTCTCACAAGTCTAGAAAGATGATATTTTTATTTCAACAATATTTATCCTCTACTCTGATCTCTGATCTCCATTTATTTACATTAATATGTTTCCCACAGATTTTGAGGTTTTTTTCCTTTTTTTAAGGGAAAAAAATCATCCTTCATATGTTTATTTGGGTTTTTTTTTAGTTTTTTTTAAGGCAAATGGGGTTAAGTGACTTGCCCAAGGCCACACAGCTAAGTAATTATTAAGTGTCTGAGGCTGGATTTGAACTCAGGTACTCCTGACTCTAGGGCCAGTGCTCTATCCACTGCACCACCACCCCCCCTTCATATGTTTTTTTTAAGGTTTGTTTTTTTTTTGTAAGGCAAATGGGGTTAAGTGGCTTGCCCAAGGCCACACAACTAGGTAATTATTAAGTGTCTGAGACCGGATTTGAACCCAGGTACTCCTGACTCCAAGGCTGGTGCTTTATCCACTGCACCACCTAGCTGCCCCCCTTCATATGTTTTAAGGGAAAAAATCATGCTTCATATGTTTCTGACCATTTTTGACTAATGTGTACAATCAGAATTTTCTTTCCCCTATGTAACCTCTTTTATTTAGTAACAGAATAATTTAGGTGATGAGGTGGATAATCTGAATATTGGACACCATCATTTTTGTTCCAGATATGAGCTCAATAAATTGTAGTTATTTGAAATGTTCTCTTGTTCCCTTAACAACTGAACTAGTATGGCTTCTATGTACTCTCATGGCTTTATTATTTTTGTGTGTCTCTGTTTAATGGTGGGTTTTACGGTTCAAGATAAACAGTTGCTTTTATTCCTTTCCAACTTAAATTCCTTACTTTTCTCTACCATACCCAGAAACATTTTCATACTGGAAAATCCTCTCTTCTCTGGCTTTCATCCATCCAAAATACATCCAGCAGCTCCATTGCCTTTCCCTCTTCTTGGCTAGCTCGTCCTGGAAAATTGACCAGCCAGATCTGCATTCCTCTCCAGTCTCCATTCTGGACTTTCTTGACCCAGCTCCCACGCTGGTGACCCTCTGCTTCTCTCCTCTCCTGAGCTCCATTTTTTAGCATTGCCTCCCTCCCCCCCAAAAAAAAAATAGAAGCACTTTGGGAGGAAGAAGCTGTCTTCGTTTTTTTCTGCTTTTTTCTGCTTCTTCTAGGACTTAACCCTAGGACTTCAGTCCTCAATAAATTCTTACAGACTAGTTCCCTGACTAAATTGTAATAATTTGAGAGAGTGAAGTGAGTTTCTGTCAAAAACAAAATAAAACAAAAAGCAAACAAGGGACCACAACCAACAACTACAACATGTTCCCACCCAGTTAACCTAAATGCTTACCTTTTGAACAGAAGGTAAGAATGTGTTCAAGGCATTTTCAGAACGGTTAAGGAAACAGTTTCGTCAGAAAAAGAAATTTGAGAGGATTTGATTTCTGTAATTAAAATCCTCTCAAATTTCTATTATATGGAATAGATTTTCTTTCCTTTGGCCCTGGAAAGCAGATCCAGAAGTAGTGAGTTTTAAAAGAGGATAATTTTTTTTTTTTAGGTTTTTGCAAGGCAAATGGAGTTAAGTGGCTTGCCCAAGGCCACACAGCTAGGTCATTATTAAGTGTCTGAGACCGGATTTGAACCCAGGTACTCCTGACTCCAGGGCCGGTGCTTTATCCACTGCGCCACCTAGATGCCCCAAGGATAATTTTTTGAAAGTTATTTTATTTTTTCTAATTACATGCAAAGATAGTTTTCAACAGTCATCTTTTTGTATGTTTCTGAATTCCCCATTTTTCTACCACCCTCCCTGCCCCTCTCCTCAAGATAGTGAGTAATCTGATATAGGTTTTTACATCAATTATGCTTAACATTTTTCCATATTAGGTCAGAACTAAAGGGAGAGAAAATATGAGAAGGTAAAAAACATAAAACAACTTTTAAAAGATGTGAAAATAGTACGCTGTGGTCTGCATGCAGACTCCAAAGGTTTTTCACTGGATGTGGGTGGCATTTTCCATCACTAGTCTTTTGGATTTGTCCTTGGATCAGTGAACAACTGAGACAAGCTAAGTCCATCATGGTTGATTTTCTCAGTGTTGTTGTTAATGTTTATAATGTTCCCCTGGAACATTCCCCTGCTTACTTCATTCAGCATCAGTTTGTGCAAGGGAAGAGAGGGAAATTGAGGCATGATCGATGCCTAGCAATGAACAGAAAGTAACAGGCAATGAGGTAAGAGCAAGTTTTTACTCTTTCGTGTCCTTCAAACAAATATGGGATTAGTTCTTCTAAGGAATGTTGTAGATGATGTTCACTGACTGACAATTAAAAACTTGCCAGTAAAATTTCTTCTGATGCTGAATTTATTCAAATTCCATGAAAATCTGGGCAGCTAGATGGTACAGTGGATAGAGTACCGGCTCTGGAGTCAGGAGGACCTGAGTTCCAATCCGGCCTCAGACACTTAATAATGACCTAGCTGTGTGGCCTTAGGCAGGCCACTTAACTCCATTGCCTTGCAAAAACAAAAATTCCATGAAAATCTACATCTCGCTAATGACTCATTGTGTGATGATATCTAGACCATGACCAATGCACTTTGGAAGGTGGCTTTGTTAATCCCATAGTGTCCAACAAAAATGCCATCTATCCCAAGTGGTCTAAATTAATATTACTTCCTAATAATGAAAAACCTTCTATGAAGACCTTATCTTGAAGTTGAAAGTACCACTGATTTTTCCAAAAATATCAGTTGTACACACATTCCGATGGGATCTAACCAACTGTGCGTATCTAGCTTGAATGACAGACAAAAACAAGACTTAAGATCTCCCCTTCCAGGGCCAATCTGGTTAAATTTAGCAGAATAACCTAGGAATTGCTATAGCAGAATGAACTTGACTTTACTGTCACCTCTGAAACATCATCTGCTAAGTTAGAGTAAAGCTTTGACATATCTGCATTGATTTAGGGACATGTCAGAAACATATGTAGCTCATGTGAGTAGATAGGCAAACTGGCTTTTGCACCACATTAGTAATCAATTCCAAATCTTGGAATAAATCTTGTTGTTACATATTGTTTACGTGACCCTGAATAAATCACTAAACATCACAGAATTATAAGTAAATCTCTAAGTTAAAGTTAATATATGAGTTAAATATGTCAAAGAGAATATAGGAATCTCCATTGATTGGGAAAGTTTCTTCATCCAATAGCTTTCTCTATCAGGGAAATCCAAATTCTGTTCTGCTCACTTTCATTCTTAGACTGAGTCATTATTTTTCACTTTTTCATTCATCAGCTTTATGAATTCTACTTTTTTAATCTAATCTATGTAAATTTAAACGGGAACTACAACACTTTATATAGTTGGTTAATATGGATTGTTGTGGGGGGCAGCTAGGTGGCACAATGGTCCTGGAGTCAGGAGGACCTGACTTCAAATTTGCCTCAGACACTTAATAATTACCTAGCTGTGTGGCCTTGGGCAAGCCACTTAACCCCATTTGCCTTGCAAAAACCTAATACATATATAATATGGATTATTGTATGGTTCTGTGCTTTTTTTAAACATCTCTATTTTGTATAACCTTTGGAATCAATCCATTTTATCAATTAATTATGTAATTAGGAAATTTTTGGAAACACAAATTACATACTTCATAGAATGGAATGGCTTCTTCAAGACCATTTGGGCTATCACATATTGAAATAATTAAGCTTGATGTTCAATAAAGACAATATCTTTTGAATAATTAGTGAAAAAGACAGAACATAGGCATAGTACAATGTTTTCTTTTAAAGATTCCTTGCTGGGGCGGCTAGGTGGCATAGTGGATAAAGCACCGGCCCTGGAGTCAGGAGTACCTGGGTTCAAATCTGGTCTCAGACACTTAATAATTACCTAGCTGTGTGGCCTTGGGCAAGCCACTTAACCCCATTTGCCTTGCAAAAAAACCTAAAAAAAATATTATCTGGGTTTTCTTTTTTTATTTGCATATTGTCTTTCTCTCATAATGTTGTAGGAACATATAGATACCATTTATGTCAATAAAATGAGTTATATGGAATGGAATTATAATAATTTTAATAAATTCCTCCTTAAAGACAATAGGGACATGAAAGTGGAGGAATTATAGCTATATTAATAGTAGATTTGACAATTTGTGCTGTCTTCATTAGAGTTTCAAAAAATAATTGTTTTAAAAGATTATCTGAAGATATTATATATATAATGTATGTATATATATATATATATATATATATATATATACCTAACCTCACTATGAAAAGCAAAATAAAAATTATAGGTACATTTCACCTCACACCTCTCAGACTGGCAAATATGACCAGAAAGGATAATGATCATTGTTGGAAGGGTTGTGAAAAATCTGGGACACTATTACATTGTTAGCAGAGCTGTGAACTCATCCAACCTTTCTGGAGAGAAATTTGAAACTATGCCCAAATGGCAACAAAAATGTGCATCCCCTTTGATCCAGCAATACCACTACTGTGTCTATATCTTGAAGAGATGATGAAAAAGGGTAAAAATATCACTTGTACAAAAATATTCATAGCAGCCCTGTTTGTGGTGGCAAAGAATTGGAAATCCAGTAAATGTCCTTCAATTGGGGAATGGCTTAGCAAACTGTGGTATATGTACATCATGGAACACTATTGTTCTATTAGAAACCAGGAGGGACGGGATTTCAGGGAAACCTGGAGGGATTTACATGAAGTGATGCTGAGTGAGATGAGCAGAACCAGAAGAACACTGTCCACTCTAACAGCAACATGGGAGTGATGATCAACCTTCATGGACTCACTCATTCCATCAGTGCAACAATCAGCGACAATTGGAGGGCTGTCTGCAATGGAGAATACCATCTGCATCCAGAGAAAGAACGGTGGAATTTGAACAAAGACCAAGGACTATTTATTACCTTTAATTTAGGAAAAAATCTGGTATCTTGTCTGATCTTGCTATCTCTTATACTTTATGTTTCTTCCTCAAGGATATGATTTCTCTTTCATAACACTCAATTTAGATCAGTGTATACCATGGAAACAATGTAAAGACTGACAAATTGCCTTCTCTGGGGGGTAAGGGGAGGGAAATAAGATTAGGGGGGAAAAGTGTAAAACTCAAAATAAATAAAATCTTTAAAAAGAAAAGAAAAAGAAAATTATAGGTACATTTCCCTTCTCTTCTGAGGCAGGTGATATGTTTTTAAGTATTTTCTCCTCCCTAACCCAGGTTCTTTTTAGAATTATTTTCAGAGTTTCTCTTGGAAATGAGATGATTTTTTTCAGATAAGGTTGTATCAGGCAAGAATACAACAGAAAAAAATAGCTCCTCCTTAAATTTCCTTTTTAAAAAAGTGAGGTAAAGAAAAGAAAAAAGACAAAACTGCATCAAAGCAGAAAAAAGCACATTATCTCCATTGGTAGTTCAAAAGATTTCCACCAAAAAATATTGAAGAGAAACGAAATGTTCTATCATGTTTAGAATTGATCTTTGAATGAGATATATGGGAATGAGTTTGTCTTCCAATTATAATTGCACAAGGGATTAACACACTTGCTGAAATAAAGCTTGATTCTCAGTAATGAGGTTTATTAATTGATTGATTTTTCACGATGAATCCATTAAACCCTCTGGTTATTTATGTGGGAAAAAACCTAAATCATCCATTATAATTTAACTTCCTGCATTACTGGTAGACTTTTGATTTATATTTCTGTTATTTTCATCAAATGATATGATTGAAACCAATTTGAATTCTGATAGGTTCATTGATTTTGTAGGCCACTAAAAACCAGGAAAATCCAAGATACTGTGTTTCTAAGAAGTATCTCTTCTTTAATGAGTAGCCTAGAATTTTTAACCAGTAAACATATAGCTCTTAATTGCCCACATATAATGTGCTAGGCCCTATGGAAAAAATTGAAAAAGCCTTATATCCTTTTCCTAAAAGCTGAAATCAGTCCCTTAATCAAAGAGTTTACATTTCATCATATCTGTCTTTTCTATTGCTCCAGTTAATTTGGTTGTTCCATGACATTTTAAAACCTTCTGATATGATTTCTCTCTCCACACATTCAACTTAGATTAATGTTTAGCATGGAAATAATGTAAAGACTAACAGACTGCCTTCTGTGGGGGGTGGGGGAGGGAAGCGAGATTAGAGGAAAAATTGTAAAATTCAAAATGAATAAATTTTTAAAAATATTTTAAAACCTTCTGTCAACTGATTTGCTTTATTAATTTAGGGGGTTTTTTTCTCCTAATTTTACTTTTCAGTCTGCATTTTTACCATTTTTCCTTTCCAAGTCAGTCACTTATGATATATTAGGAGTCTTACTCCTAATCCTATCATGTCAATATTTCACTTTAATACAATGAATTTTGTTTCCAAGCAAATAGACAAAAAAATCCATGATATATATTAGCTGATATTGATTTCTTTTAAATTCTCAATATCTTCAAAAATAAAATATATAAATTTTCCACCATTAAAAAAGACCTATTCTTTGCAACTAACTATCCATGCTAAATGTAAGAAATAACAGAAATGTAAAAACAGAAAATAAAAGTTTTTCATTAATTATTTCCAAAATATAGAGATAAATTTTCTTGATTGCTTGGGAACTAGAGAAACAAAGGAAAAAGTGATTTGAAGAAATAAGGATGTTCTCCTATAGGTTTACTTCTACCAATGTTGACACAGTTAAGTAAACATGATGGAGAAACAAGCATGGCTGCCCATAAGATAGGTAGGTTGACAGTGGGTGATGAAAATTAGCAACTTGCAACAGAATGATTTCAAAGGAAATGAGAATTGAATTTGCTCATAGGATTAGTATATCTTTTCAAGAAAAATCTGATCACTGTGAGTTATTTCCCAGATCAATATGAAGGTGGTCTGAGATCCAGATTTTAAGGATTTAACGTTTTCTGCCCTCCTAATGCATGTAAGCTACATTCTGTCTTTTCATATTAGGGAATCTGAGGTTGTAAACTGAGCTCTTTTGTCTTTGGAAAAATCATACTCCAAGCTGCAATCCTTTAATGTAGAAGTTGTTAAAATCTTAGGTTATTCTGACTGTAACTCCATGAAACTTGCGTTGTTTCTTTCTGACCTCTTGCAATATGATCTTCTTGACCTGGGAGTCCTGAAATTTGCCCTTAATATTGTTGTGAATTTTCATTTTGAGATCTTTCAGATCAATGAATCCTTTTCATTTCTATTTTACCCATTTCACAATTTATAATATTCTCTATTTCTTGTTTGGTCATAAATTTCTTCCCCTTTCGTAGATCTGACAGACCTTTTCTCGATCTCTTTCATTTATCTCTGGTATCACCCTTTATGTCTACATCCTACATCCAGGCCTAGTTTGACCCTATTTTGGTATAGGATCTGAGATGTAAGTCCAGGTCGAGTTTCTGCCATACTATTTTCCAATTTTCCCAGCAATTTTTGACAAATAGTGAGTTCTTATCCCAGAAGTTGGTATCTTTGGGTTGCCAAACAGGAGGTTACTGTAATCATCACTACACTTTCTTTTACACCTATCCTAATCCACTGATCTGTTACTCTATTTCTTAACCAGTACCAGGCAATTTTGATGACTGCTACTTTATATAGTTTTAAGATATGATATGGGGCACCTAGGTGGTGCAGTGGATAGAGCATCAGTCCTGGAGTCAGGAGGACCTGAGTTCAAATCCGACCTCAGACACTTAATAATGACCTAGCTGTGTGGCCTTGGGCAAGCCACTTAACCCCATTGCCTTGCAAAAAAAAAAAAAAGATATGATAGAGCTAGGCCACCTTCCTTTGCATTTTTTTCACCGATTCCCTTGATATTCTTGAGCTTTTGTTATTCCAGATGAATTTTGTTACTTTTTCCCCCCTAACTCTGTAAAAGTTATTTGGGGGTAGCTAGGTGGCACAGTGGATAGAGCACTGGTCCTGGAGTCAGGAGGACCTGAGTTCAAATTTGGCCTCAGACTCTTAATAATTACCTAGCCATGTGATCTTGGGCAAGTTACTTATCTCCATTGCCTTGCAAAAAAAAAAATAATTGAAAAAAGTTATTTGGTAAGAAGGCAGCTAGGTGGTTCAGTGGATAGAGCACCAGCCCTAGAGTCAGGAGGACCTGAGTTCAAATCCAACCTCAAGCACTTTTAATACTCATTTAGCTGTGATGTGACCTTGGGCAAGTCAAGTAACCCCATTTCCTTGCAAAATCTTTAAAAAAAGGTATTTACTAGTTTGATTAGTGTGGCACTGAATAAGTAATTAATTTGGATAGAACTGCCATTTTTATTATATTAGCTCAACCTAACCATAAGTAATTGACATTTTTCCAATTGTTTAGATCGACTTTATTTGTGTGCAAAGTATTTTGTAATATCTTGGGAAATAGGTTTCTAAGTAATTTATGTTGTCTACAGTTACTTTATATGAAATTTCTTTCTATCTCTTGCTCTTGGGCTTTGTTGTTCATATATAGAAATGCTGATAATTTATTTGGGTTTATTTTATATCCTGCAATTTTTCTAAAGTTGTTTTAAGGAGTTTTTTTAGATGATTTTCTAGAGTTCTCTAAGTATACCTCCATATCATCTGCAAAGAGTGAAAGTTTTGCTTTCTCATTGCCAATTCTAATTCTTTAAATTTCTTTTTTTCTTCTCTTATTGCTAAAACTAACATTTTTTTTAGGATTTTGCAAGGCAAATTGGGTTAAGTGGCTTGCCCAAGGTCACACAGATAGGTAATTATTAAGTGTCTGAGGCCGGATTTGAACTCAGGTACTCCTGACTCCAGGGCTGGTGCTCTATCCAATGCACCACCTAGCCATCCCTAAAACTAATATTTTTAATACAATATTGAATAGTAGTAGTGATAATGGATATCCTTTATTTCACCCCTGATTTTAATGGAAATGCTCCTAATTTATCCCCATTACATAAAATATTTGCTGATGGGTTTAAATAGATGCTGCCTATTAATTTAAGGAAAACTCCACTTATTCCTTTACTCTCTGGTGTTTTTAATAGGAATGGATGTTATATTTTGTCAAAGACTTTTTCGGCTTCTATTGAGATAATGGTATGATTTCTGTTGGTTTTGTTATTGATATGTTCAATTATGTTGATTATTTTCCTAATATTGAACCATCCCTACCTACCTGGTATAAATCCTGCCTGAACAAATAAAAACTTGTTGTAATCTCTTTGCCCAGATAATGAGAAGATAAGATTCATTGGAAAAGACCCTGATGTTTGGAAAGATTGAAGGCAAAAGGAGAAGGGTACAGCAGAGGGTAAAAGGGATAGACAGTGGCAAGAACATGAGCTTAGACAGACTTCAGGAGATAAGGTAGGATAGAGGGACCTGATATGCTCTAATTCATGTGAACATGAAGAGTTGGACATGACTGAATGACTGAATAACAATAAATGTTTTTCTTAACTCCTTGTTTGAACTTCTTAGTTTCTCCATTGCTTTCATCAGGAACATTTAGAAGTCAATATTTCACTAACATTATGCTCAATTTTGTTGGATAAATTATTTTTAACTGTGCCCTTCTGGAGTTCCAAATTCCAAATTCTTTGCTTCTTTATAGGGGTAATTGCTAAAACATGTGTGATCCTTCTTGGAGCTTTTTGGTGCTTGAGTAATTTCTTCCTGGCTGCCGACAGTATATTTTCTGTTACCTGGGAGCTCTGGATATGAGCAATGGAAGTTTTTATTAGAAATCAATAAGTGGGGTGGGAAAATGAGCCAATAACAAAAAAAGAACCTGACCAAAAATCTGCTATGGCAACTGGCAAACTCAATACACAAATTCAGAAGACAATGACTTGAAATCATCTACATTCAGATTGAACACAAAGCCAATAACAATTCCTAGAAGAATAAAGAAAGTCATATAAAAAGAAAAAGATTGCTTTAAAAATCAAATAAGTGTGGGCAGCTAGATGGCAAAGTGAATAGAGCACTGGCTCTGGAGTCAGGAGGAACCTGAGTTCAAATCCAGCCTCAGACCTTAATGATTGCCTAGCTCTGTGACCCTGGGCAAGTTACTTAAACCGATTGCCCTAAGTAAATACAATTTAAAAAGAAAAAAAGAAAACAGGGCAGCTAGGTGGCGCAGTGGATAAAGCACTGGCTCTGGAGTCAGGAGTACCTGGCTTCAAATCCAGTCTCAGACATTTAATAATTACCTAGCTGTGTGGCCTTGGGCAAGCCACTTAACCCCATTTGCCTTGCAAAAACCTAAAAAATAAAAACCATCAAATAATTGCTATGCAAGAAAAATGGGAAAAGAAATGGAAACAATACATGAATATTACAAAAACAATTTGGAAAAAGAGATACAAAAAAATCTAAAGAAAATAAAACACTAAAAATTGAAATTAACCAAATAGAAGCTGATCACTCCATGGCATATCAAGAAATAATAAAACAAAATCAAAAACTGAAAAAATTAAAAGAAATTATGAAATATTTCATAAAAAAACAACTAACCTGAAAAATAGATCAAGGAGAAATAACTTAAGAATTCTTGAACTACATGAAAATCATGATTAAAAAAGAGAATAGAGATATTTCAAGAAATTATAAAGGAAAATTGCCCAGATATGTTAGAATCTGCAATAAAGTTGAAACTGAAAGAAGCCATTGATCACCTCCTGAAAGGAATATAGTAGGCAAAATCCAGAACACCGAAGTCAAGGACAAAAAAAGAGAACAGCAGTATGGTTTAAAAATTGAATTTTGGGGGGTGGGGCGGAGCCAAGATGGCGACAAGAAGTGATCCAGTCTTAGGCGCTCTGTGATAAAACTTGAAACTAAGGACTCTAACTAAACTTTCAAGAGACAGAACCCACAAAGGGACCCATTGAGGCAGTTCTCCTACTCAAGGTAACCTGGAAAAGAGCAGAAAGGCTCAGCTCCCCAGGGTTGGAGGGGCGGCCCGCAGGAGGGGGTGGCCCGCCAGAGCGAAAGAACTTCAGCCTCCCGGAGGCAGCCCCAGGGCGCTGGGAGCCGGGGCTCACAGAAGTCGGGGAGTCTCCTGAGCTGCACCCCGGGGAGCACCGGGCACAAAGTGGGGGAACAGCAGGGCCCTCTGCCAGAGTGAGCATGGGGAGCCCAGCCCTCAGGGCACACAGCTAGTAGCTTGGTCTTTTGGAAGCCCAGACCCAGAAACAGAAGCAGGTGGAGCCAGTAAGCAGGAGCCCCCAGGGCATGAGCCCACTGAGCTGAGGGAGGGGAGTGAAGAGAGAGAGCAGAGCTCTGTCCTCTGCCCCTGGAACAGGACTCTGGGGTTCTGACTACATTCAGATCCTGATCCCAGTCTAGGCCCCCCCATAGAACAGCAGGGCCCCCCCCCCACCTCAGCCCTGTGGCAGAGGGGGGCGCTTCTGGTCATTCACAGACCAGGAGGGAGGACAAAGCCTCACACACTGAGACCCTTGTGGGAGTGTCCCAAAAGCTCAGGAAGCACCCCAAAACCAGGCCCAGGCTGGGAAAATGAGCAATTAGAGAAACAAGAGAAAGACCATTGAGAAATATTTTGCAAATGAGCCCAAGAAGGATCAAAATACTCAGTCTGAAGATGAGGAAGCACAAGCTCCTGCATCTAAAGACTCCAAGAAAAACAGATATTGGGCTCAGGCTATGACAGAGCTCAAAAAAGACTTTGAAAATCAAATGAGGGAATTCTACCAAACATTTAAGGAACAATTGGTTCCAATCCTATATAAAGTCTTTGGAAAAATAGGGAAAGATGGACCTCTGCCTAACTCTTTCTATGAAACCAATATGGTACTGTTACCTAAACCAGGAAGAGTTAAAACAGAGAAAGAAAATTATAGACCTATTTCCCTGATGAATATAGATGCAAAAATCCTAAATAAAATCTTAGCAAAACGACTACAACAAGTCATCACTAGGATAATACATTATGATCAAGTAGGATTTATCGCAGGAATGCAGGGCTGGTTCAATATTAGGAAAACTGTAAGTATACTCAATTATATCAACAGCAAACCTATCAGAAATCATATGATCATAGCAATAGATGCTGAAAAAGCTTTTGACAAAATACAGCATCCATTCCTATTAAAAACACTAGAGAGTATAGGCATAAATGGACTGTTCCTTAAAATAATTAGCAGTATCTATCTGAAACCATCAACAAGCATTATAATCAATGGGGAGAGGCTAGAGGCATTCCCAATAAGATCAGGGGTGGAACAAGGATGCCCATTATCACCACTACTATTCAATATTGTATTAGAAATGTTAGCTTCAGCAATTAGAGAAGAAAAAGAAATTGAAGGAATTAGAATTGGGAAGGAAGAGACAAAACTCTCACTCTTCACAGATGACATGATGGTCTACGTAGAGAATCCCAAGAAATCATCTAAAAAACTACTGGAAACAATTAGCAATTTTAGCAAAGTTGCAGGTTATAAAATAAACCCCCATAAATCCTCAACTTTCTTATATATGACTAGCAAGAAACAGCAGGAAGAGCTAGAAAGAAAAATCCCATTCAAAGTAACCTCAGACAATATAAAATATTTGGGAGTCTATTTGCCAAGACAGACTCACAATCTTTTTGAAAACAATGATAAAACACTTCTCACACAAATTAAATCAGATTTAAATAACTGGGCAAATATCAATTGCTCATGGATAGGGAGAGCTAATATAATAAAAATGACAATTCTACCAAAACTAAACTATCTGTTTAGTGCCCTACCAATCAAAATTCCAAAAAATTACTTTAATGAGTTAGAAAAAATTGTAAGTAAATTCATATGGAGAAATAAAAAGTCAAGAATTGCCAGGAGCTTAATGAAAAAAAATGCAAACGAAGGTGGCTTAGCACTACCCGA
This sequence comes from Macrotis lagotis, assembly GCF_037893015.1. NCBI lineage: Eukaryota > Metazoa > Chordata > Mammalia > Peramelemorphia > Peramelidae > Macrotis > Macrotis lagotis. Next base: position 283,186,020 of record NC_133660.1, read on the forward strand.
TCTAAAACTATATTATAAAAAGCATCAGTCATCAAAACTGTTTGGTATTGGCTAGGAAATAGAGTGGTGGACCAGTGGAATAGACTAGGTGTAAAAGCAGGAGAGGATTATAGTAATCTGCTGTTTGATAAACCCAAAAAGTTCAGCCACTGGGATAAAAACTGCCTCTTTGATAAAAACTGCTGGGATAATTGGAAGTCAGTATGGAAGAAACTTAGATTAGACCAACACCTCACACCTTTACCAAGATAAGACCCACATGGTTACAGGACATAGACATAAAAAACAATACTATAAGCAAATTAAAAGATCAAGGACTAGTCTACCTGTCAGATCTATGGAAAGGGGAGCAGTTTATGACTAAGGAAGAGTTGGAGAACATCACTAAAAACCAGTTAGATGATTTCGATTACATTAAATTAAAAAGCTTTTGCACAGATAAAACCAATGTAATCAAGATCAAAAGAAAAGTAGTAAATTGGGAAACAATCTTTACAACTAATGATTCTGACAAAGGACTCGTTTCTAAAATATACAGAGAACTGAGTCATATTTTTAAAACAAAAAGCCATTCCCCAATTGACAAATGGTCAAAGGATATGTAAAGGCAATTTACAGATGAGGAGATCAAAGCAATCCATAGCCATATGAAAAAATGCTCTAAATCATTAATTATTAGAGAAATGCAAATTAAAGCTTCTCTGAGGTACCACCTCACACCTCTCAGATTGGCCAGTATGACCAGGAAGGATAATGATCATTGTTGGAAGGGATGTGGGAAATCTGGGACACTACTACACTGTTGATGGAGCTGTGAACTCATCCAACCCTTCTGGAGAGCTATTTGGAACTATGCCCAAAGGGCAACAAAAATGTGCATACCCTTTGACCCAGCAATACCACTACTGGGTCTATACTCTGACGAGATGAGGAAAAAGGGTAAAAACATTACTTGTACAAAAATATTTATAACAGCCCTATTTGTGGTGGCAAAGAATTGGAAATCCAGTAAATGTCCTTCAATTGGGGAATGGCTTAGCAAACTGTGGTCTATGTATGTCATGGAACACTATTGTTCTATTAGAAACCAGGAGGGACAGGATTTCAGGGAAACCTGGAGGGATTTGCATGAACTGATGCTGAGTGAGATGAGCAGAACCAGAAAAACACTGTATACCCTAACAGCAACATGGGGGTGATGTTCAACCTTGAAGGACTGCTCATTCCATCAGTGCAACAATCGGGAACAATTTTGGGCTGTCTGCAAAGGAGAGTACCATCTGTATCCAGATAAGGAGCTGTTGAGTTTGAACAAAGTACAAGGACTATTCCCTTTAATTTGGAGAAAAAAAAACCACATATCTTATTGTCTGATCTTGTTACCTCTGAGAATTCTGTTCTCTTTAAGGATATGATTTCTCTCTCATCACACCCAATTTGGATCAAGGTACAACATGGAAACAAAGTAAAGACTGACGGAGTGCTATCTGTGGGGTGGGGGTGGGGGGGAGGGAAGCAAGATTGGGAGAAAATTGTAAAACTCAAATAATATCTTTAATAAAAATAAAAAATAAAAAAATAAAAAATCAAATGAGGGAGTTGGAAGAAAAACTGGGAAAAGAAAGGAGAGAGATCCAGGAAAAACATGAAAATGAAGTCAGCAGCTTAGTCAAGGAAATCCAAAAAAATGCTGAAGAAAATAGCATGTTAAAAATCAGCTTAGGTCAAATGGATAAAACAGTTCAAAAAGTTATTGAGGAGAAGAATGCCTTAAAAAGCAAAATTGGCCAGATGGAAAAAGAGATAAGAAAACTCTCTGAGGAGAACAAATCCTTCAGACAAAGAATAGAATTCAGGGAGATTGATGAATTTACCAGAAATCAGGAATCAATACTTCAAAACAAAAAAAAATGAAAAATTAGAAGAAAATGTGAAATATCTCATTGAAAAAAACAACTGATATGGAAAACAGACTTAGGAAAGATAATTTAAAAATTATTGGAATACCTGAAAGTCATGATCAGGAAAAGAGCCTTGACATCATTTTCAAAGAATTACTACAGGAAAATTGCCCTGATATTCTAGAAGCAGAGGGCAAAATAGAAATGGAGAGAATCCACTGATCCCCCCAAGAAAGAGATCCCCAAAAAACAACCCCTAGGAATATTATAGCCAAGTTCCAGAACTCCTAAGTCAAAGAGAAAATATTACAAGCAGCCAGAAGGGCACAGTTCAAATATCGTGGAGCTGTAGCCAGGATCACACAGGACTTAGCAGCAACTACATTGGAAGCTCGTAGGGCTTGGAATATAATATACTGGAAGACAAAAGAGCTTAGAATGCAGGCAAGAATGAACTACCCAGAAAGGATGAATGTCCTCTTCCAGGGAAAAAAGATGGATTTTCAATGAACCAGGGGAATTTCAAAGGTTCCTTTTGGAATGGCCAGAGCTGAACAGAAGGTTTGATCTTCAGATACAGGACTCAGGTGAAGCATGGAGATTGGAAGAGGGGGGAAATTTGAGGGACTTAATGATGATGAACTGCATGTATTCCTGCATAGAAAAAATGACACTGATAAAACTCATATGAACCTTCTCAGTTAATAGAACAGGTAGAGGGAGTTTTTATAGTTGAAGCATAGGAGAATGTTGAATTTGAAGATAAAATATGGTGTAAAAAAAGGAGTCAATAGAAAAAAAGGGAAATGTAATGGGAGAAATAAAAAGGAGAGGGGGAATAGGCCAAGATATTTCATATAATAAGATTTTTTTTTATTACAATGAGCTATTGCAATGATACGGAATGGGGGAGGCAAGGGGGAATGAGGGAACCTTTGCTCTCATCAGAGATGGCTAGGAGAGGAAACAGCATATATACTCAATGGGGTATAGACATCTGGAGTAAGAAGGAGGGGGGGAGCAGGGGGAAGGGGTGGGGATGTGAATAAAGGAGGACAGGATGGATCATGGGGGAAGCGTGGTCAGATATAACACATTTTCTTTTTTACTTCTTGCAAGGGGCTGGGATTGGAAGGCCTGTCCAGGACCATAGGGACAGGTGGATTCTGGGCCTAAGGGGTGGTATGGGGGCTCAGGGCTTCTTGGCCCCAGGACCAGGGATCTGGCTGCTGTGCCACTCAGCGACCCTACAGCAGAGTCAGAGTGAAAGGAGAGAGAAAATATAGTACATAGTAATGGAGAAATAAGAAAGGAGGGAGTTGCGATCAGCAATGGCAACGTTGGAAAAATATGGAAGTAACTTTTGCGATGGACTTACCATAAAGAATGCGATCCATCCATGACAGAGTTGTTGGTGTTGGAACACAGACTGAAGCACATTTTTTACTATTATTATTTGAGGGAGGGTGCAGGGCAAGTGGGGCTGGGTGGCCTGCCTGGGGTCACATAGCAGGGTGATCTTTGGGTGTCTGAGGCCGAATTTGGACCCGGGTGCTCCTGGCTTAGGGGCCAATGCTCTGTCTGCCACCCAGCCACCCTTACTATGATTACTATTTTATTTTATTTTGGGTCTTTTTTTCCCCTTCTTTTTGGTTTTTGCAGGGCAGTAGGGATTGGATGGCTTGCATGTCTCATGGCTGGGTGATTGTTGGGTCTATGGGGCTGGATGTGGGCTCCGGTGCTCGTGGCTCCAGGGCTGGTGCTTTGTCCATTGCACCACCTGGCCATACCTACAATTACTATTATTTTTTTAATTTTAATTTTTTTCTCTCCCCTTTACTTTATCACCCAAGCAAGTCTATATTCATGGGAGGGGAGGGGTATTTTGTTTACTCTTAAACAAGAATATTTTATTAATGTAAAAAACATTTGTACAAAATGAGAATTAAAAATAAAATAAAAAAACTGAATTTGATAATGTTTATAAGAAATGTGCTTGAAATAGAAAAATTACGTATTATTTAAAATAAAAATAGAGAAGAATCATTATGCTTCAGCTGAAATAAAGAAAGCCGGGGTAGCAATTATGATCTCAACAAAGTTAAAGCAAAAAACAAATGTAATTAAAAGAGATGATAAAACACACACAAAGAGCAACAAAAATGAGCATACCCTTTGATCCAGCAATACCACTACTGGGTCTATACCCTGAAGAGATCATGAAAAAGGGTAAAAACATCACTTGTACGAAAATATTCATAGCAGCCCTGTTTGTGGTGGCAAAGAATTTGAAATGAATGTCCTTCAATTGGGGAATGGCTTAGCAAACTGTGGTATATATATGTGATGGAACACTATTGTTCTATTAGAAACCAGGAGGGACGGGAATTCAGGGAAGCCTGGATTTGCATGCTGATGCTGATGGAGATGAGCAGAACCAGAAAAACACTGTACACACTAACAGCAACACAGATCAATCTTAATGGACTTTCTCACTCCATCAGTGCAACAATCACGCACAAATTTGGGGATATCTGCGATGAAGAATGCCATCTGTATCCTGAGAAAGAATTGTGGAGTTTGAACAAAGACAAAAGACTTTCTCTGTACCTTTAATTTAATTTTTTAATTGTCTTATTATGTAATTTTGCTATCTCTTATACTTTATTTTTTCCCCCTTAAGGATATGCTTTCTCCCTCATCACATTCAACTTAGATCAATGCATACCATGGAAACAATGTAAAGAATAACAGGGGGCAGCTAGGTGGTGCAGTGGATAGAGCACCGGCCCTGGAGTCAGGAGTACCTGAGTTCAAATCCAGCCTCAAACACTTAATAATTACCTAGCTGTGTGGCTTTGGGCAAGCCACTGAACCCTATTTGCCTTGCAAAAAAAAAAAAAAAACTAAAAAAAAAAAAGAAGTAGATGGGACCTGAAGTAGGTGCTGAAGGAAGGGGAGAAATAAGAAGAGTGGAGAGGGGTGTAGAATAGAATAGAACAGGGGAGGAGGAACAGTTTGAACAAAAATGAACAAAAACCAAAGACTTTCTATGCACCTTTAATACTGGCAAATACATAGAATGGGAGTGGGGTGCCATGGTAACTTGAGTGGAGGGCATGGGTAGGGGAAGGAGGCCTTGAATGCCAGAATAAGTTGGGATTCCAGACTAATTAGCCCTATGAATTCAGCTGATCTGCTGTACCTTAGATTTTATTGGTTATATTTCCCAACCCTAAACTCCATACCTGGAAAATTTCAGTCAACTTTTAGATGAGTAATAGACCCCCCCCCCCACTTTGTAAACATCAGCTGGAATAGAATCAGCACTAGGTGCTTTGCACTTGAAAGGAGCTTAATAGCATTCAAGACTTCTTCAGTTAAGGTGGCACAGTGGATAGAGCACCTGCCCCGGGGTCAGGAGTACCTGAGTTCAAATCCGGCCTCAGACACTTAATAATTACCCAGCTGTGTGGCCTTGGGCAAGCCACTTAATCCCATGCCTTGAAAAAAACCTAAAAAAAAAAAGACTTCTTCAGTTGGAACTTCAGTTAGGAACAGATTGATTTCAACTGAGGTAAACAATCATTGACTTCTGCATTAATTGATGATGGTTTATTAAGAACACTATGGAAGTGTTCAGCCCGTGGGAAACCCATCCTAATTATGTAAAACTGAACCCAGTCAATGGTTTCATGGGAAATCCATAGGAAGACTTGTAAGAGAACCAATATTTCCACTTTAAATCCTTTGAATGCAATTCTTCATGTGACTGATGATAATTGAATTGTACAGCCTAGATATATTGCCCAGAGCTTTCAATGAACTGTCACTCCCTTACAGCCTAAAGATTGGTTCTATATGAAATTACATCAGAGAAAGATACCTTTGGAGCCCATTTTAACTATCAGAATAGTTAATCGTTATTAACAAAATGTTATCTTGCCCTGGAGGAAATTTTGTCTCAGCATGCCTTTCTTGCCATTTTACTCACAACACCAAAGTTGCACAGCTCTTAGATGTTGTAAGTGAGACTGTTGGGTTTCCTGACAATAAATCCAACATTCTCTCTACTATATCCTACTGCCTTCACCCTGAACCACCCCGCCTCCACCTCCTATATATATATATGTATATATATATATATATATATATATATATATATATACATATATATATATATAGTTTGAATGATGCATTTCTTTTTTTTAAACAAGGTAATGGTGTTAAGTGACTTGCCCAAGGTCACACAGCTGGGTAATTATTAAGTGTCTGAAGTCACATTTGAACTCAGGTCTTCCCGAATCTGGGGCCAGTGCTCTATCCACTGTGCCACCTAGCTGCCCTGGGATGATCCATTTCTTGAGGATACTGACATAGGTAGATTCCTTGGGGATTGGGCTTCTCACCCAAGAAGGGTCACAACCATGAGCCCCAAGATGGAAGAATCAACTGTCTGGCCTCTTTGGGTTGGGCCCAGCTGACTCTGAGATATCTTACTTTTTCTTTTCAGTAAAACAAGAGATAGTAACATACAAAATAAATCAACTCAACTGTCTAAGAACAACTCACTCTTTTTCTTTGATGCTGAAGTTGCTTTTTGAAATAGGGGTTGTTGACTCATACCCTGAATCTAAGAAAGAAATGGTCTCTGTCAGATATAAGATCCAGTATTCATAGACACAAAAAACCTTCAGGGCTACTCTAATAAGGTACAGAAATACCCTACATCAGGGATTAATCACCATTTTTGCTTCCTGGGCTCCTTGGTAGTTTGAAGAAGCCTAGTAACCCTTTCTCAGAGTTTTTTGACATATGTAAAATAAACTACATTGGGTTACAAGGGAAATCTATTATATTGAAATCCAGTTAAAGACATTAAAACTAATTCCATGCATGCCCCTTCATTACAGCAAGCCCAACAAGCAGTCACTCAAACTTCTCTTGAATATTTTCCAAGAAAACAAAACTTTCCTGAGGAACCCACTACATTATGTTAGGAAGTCTTTCCTCAAATTAAATGTAAATCTGACTTTCTTTCAAAGAAAGAGAAAAAGAGAAAGTGGGTGGAGAAAGTCTCAGAGCCAAGATGGCAGAGTAAAGACAGAGATTCCCACAAGCTCTCCCCCAAATCACTCAAAATACCTTTAAATAATTATTCTACAAATCCAGCCTCAGACACTTAATAATTACTTAGCTGGGTGACCTTGGGCAAGACACTTAATCCTATTGCCTAGCAAAAAAAAATGATTCTAACTAAATTCTAGAGTGGCAGAAATCCCCCCAAAACTGAGTGAAACAATTTTCCAACCCAAGACAATTTGGAAGATCTGCGGGAAGGGTCTGTTGCACCAGGGTTAGAAAGGGTTGCAACACAGCTGGGACTGTTGGAATAAACCAGCTCCAGACATCCAGGAACAGATCAAGGGTACCTGGGTCTGTGAGCAATGACAACTTCAAAATTTATCATGTCAGGTACTGCCAAAGATAACTTGGAAGGTCAGAGGGGAAAACTCTCCCACATCAGAGTGACAGGGGAGCCCAGTCCAGAGCAGGCCTCAAGCTAGACCTGACCCCTAGGGACCAGTAGCAGCCCTGGAGAGCTTCAAGAGAGCTCAGCCCATGAACAGTAAGGGGGTTGAGGGAGATTACAGGAGTCTCTTTGCTATCCCTGGGGCTCCCTGTAGGGAGAGTCCCTACAGGATTCTGCTTTATTCAGAGCCAGGTCGAAGTCTGGTGTCCCAGTCTCAGGAAAAGGAGCAGAAGCACAATGAAATGTACTGCCTGCAATAGAACAGGGACTCTCCTCACGATTCCAGGACAGGAAGGAGTGCCTGTGTTCATCCACTGACCAGAGCACAGGCCAGGACAGCAGTCATAGCCTCTCATAAGATCTTGGAAGAAGTGAAAACTTGCAGGTCCCTGAAGGGTGTCCCTGAAAATCGTTACAAAAACCCTCAAAAATTCAGGACAGTGAGTCCTTCACCCTGGAAGCAGACTCCATCTTAATAAAGAATTAAAATTAAGTCATAGGCTAGGGAAATGAGCAAACAACAGAAGACAAAATCTGATCATAGACAATTACTTTGTTCCTATGGAGGATCAAAATACACACTCAGAAGAAAACAAAGCTTTGGAATCCAAAACCTCCAAGAAAAATATGAATTGGTGTCAGGCTATGGAAGAGCTCAGAAAAGATTATGAAAATCAAGTAAGGGAGGTAGAGGAAAAATTGGGAAGAGAAATGAGAGCTATGAGGGAAAATCATGAAAACCAAGTAAGCAACTTAGAGAAGGAGATAACAAAAAATAATGAAGAAAATTACATCTTAAAAGTCAGATTGTGTCAAATGCAAAAAGTGGACCAAAAAGCCAATGAGGAAAAGAATGCCTTAAAAAGCAAAAATGGTCAAATGGAAAAGGAAATACTGAAGAACATTATTCCTTCAAATGCAGAATGGAATGAAGGCAAGATAATGACTTTGTGAGAAATTAAGAAACAATAAAACAAAACCAAAAGGATGAAAAACTAGAAGAAAATGTTAACTATCTCATTGGAAAAACAAATGACCTGAAAAACAGATCCAGAAGAGATAATTTAAAGATTATTGAACTACCTGAAAGCCATGATCAAAAAATTTTGCGCCTAGACATCATTTTTCCAGAAATTATCCAGAAAAACCTGCCCATGATATCTTAGAAGTAGAAAGTAAAAGAAAAAAAATTGAGGGAATCCACTGATCACCTCCTGAAAGAGATCCCAAAATGAAAACTACAAGAAATATTATAACTAAGTTTCAGAACTTCCAGGTCAAGGAGAAAATATTGCCAACAGTCAGAAAGAAACAATTCAAATATCATGCACATATAGTCAGGATTACACAGGATTTAGAAGCTTCTACATTAAGGGATTGTAGGGCTTGGAATATGATATTCCAGAAGCAAAAGAGCCTGGATTACAACTAAGAATCAACTACTGAGCAAAACTGAACCAAATTCTTTCAGGGGAAAAGATGGGCATTGAATGAAATAGAGGACTTTCAAACTTTCCTGATGAAATGACCTGAGGTGAACAGAAAGTTTGCTCTTCAAATAAAAGACTCAAGTGAAGCATAAAAAAGGTAAACTAGAAAAGCAAATCAAAAGTAATTTAATGATATTGAACTGCTTATATTCCCTGCATGGGAAGTTAAAAGTAGAGTATACAGATAAGTCACAATAGGGACTGGAATTTGAAGGTATAATATATTAAAAAGATGAAACTAATGGTCAGAAAGGACTGTACTGAGAGAAAGGGGAAGGAGAGCTAGAATGGGGTAAGTTACTTCACATAAAAGGGGCAAGAAAAAGCTTTTACGGAAGAGAGGAGAGGTAAAAGGGAATGAGTGAGACTTACTTTCATCTGAATTGGCTCAAAGAGCAAAGAGAGAATAACATACATACTCAATTGGTTACCCTAAAGGAAAATAGGAGGGGAAAGGAATAGAGAAAGGGGAATGGGGGGGGGAGGGGGATGTAGGTGATAGAAGGGAAGGAAGATCATTGGATAGAATAGTCAGATGCAACACACTTATGAGAAGGGTCAGGGTAAAAGAAGAAAAGAGAATAAATGGGGGTGAGGGGAATAGGATGGAGGGAAATACAGCTAGCAACAGCAACTGTGAAAAAAATTATTGAAACAAGTTTCTCTGATAAAGATCTCATTTCTCAAACATATAGACCTAAGTCAAATTTATTTAAAAAAAAAGAGCCACAATTGATAAATGATCAAGAGATATGACATTTTCAGATAAGGTTATCAACACAATCTATTTAAATTTTTTTAGGGGCAGCTAGGTGGCGTAGTGGATAAAGCACTGGCCCTGGAGTCAGGAGTACCTGGGTTCAGATCTGGTCTCAGACACTTAATAATTACCTAGCTGTGTGGCCTTTGGGCAAGCCACTTAACCCCATTTGCCTTGCAAAAAAAAACCTAAAAAAAAATAGTTTTTAAATGTCCTAACTCACTATGTATAGGAGAAATGTGGGTTCGAACAGTCTTGAGGTACAACCTTATAGGTATTGGACTGGCTTATAGGACAGGAGAAAATGACAAATGTTGGAAGGGATGTAGGGAAATTGAGGTCCCTTGGGAGGAGTTGTGGGATGATTCAATCATTCTTTTTTGTTTGTTTTTGGTTTTTCCAAGGCAGTGGGCTTAAGTAACTTGCCCAAGGTCATATAGCTAGGCAATTATTAAGTGCCCGAGATCAGATCTGAACTCAGGTCCTTCTGACTCCAGGGCCAGTGCTCTATCTACTGTACCACCTGGCTGCCCCAATTCAACCATTCTGAAGAGCAGTTTGGGACTATGCCCAAAGGGCTAAAAGACCGTGCCTACCTTTCAGCCTAACCGTGCCACTATCAGAAGAGATGAAAAACTGGAACAAAAGAATCTATATGTATAGAGATATTTCTAGCAGCTCTCTTCTGGTGGTGGGGAGTTGAGATTGAGGGGATGCCCAGCAGTTGGGGAATGGCTGAACAAATTGTGATAGGTGATTGAGATGAAATGCTGTTCTGTTAGCATCAATTAGGAGCAGGATACTCTCAGTCAGAGACTTACATGAGCAGATGGAATGGGAAAGATGCTGGATACAAAGTAGCAGCAATGTTACAGGATGATCATCTGCGAATGACCTAGCTCTTCTCAGCAATGCTGAGTGCATCATACTTGATCCTAAAATGTAAACAGTGTTCTCCTGGTTCTGCTGACTTCATTCAAAATCAGGTCTTATGAGTCTTTCCAGACTTTTGTGAAGTCTGGTCCTTCATGATTTCTTACAGAACAATGTGTTCCCTACTTTCATATATCATAACTTGTTTGGTCATTCCCATATTAATGGACATCCCCTCCTTTTCCAATTCATTGCCACTAAAAAAGAGCTGCTATATTTATGTATATGTGGGTCCTTTACCAGAAAAATATTTTATACATTAACAACATTGTGTGATGATCAACTGATAGACTCAGTTCTTCTCAACAACAGAATAATAAAAAACAATTTCAAAATATTTTTGACAGTAAATGCCATCCACATCCAGAGAAAGAACCATGAAGTCTGAATGCCAACTATAGCATACTATTTTCATGTTTTTTAAGTTTGTTTTTTGTTTTTTCTTTCTCATGTTTTTTCCCTTTTGTTCTATTTCTTCTTTCACAACATGACTAATGTGGAAATATATTTAACTTGGAAAAAAAAGAGAATCCACCAATGACCTCCTGAAAGCAATCCCCAAAATGAAAATTCCCAGGAATAGGATAGCCAAATTCTAAAGCTCTTGGGTCAAAGGGAAAATGTTGCAAGCAACCAGAAAGAAACAATTCAGATATTACAGAGCCACAGTTAGGATTACACAAGAATTAGCAACTTCTACATTAAAGGAGCAGAAAACTTAGAGGGCAAATGAGATAGGATTACAGTCAAGAATAACCTACCCAGCAAAACTGAAGATAATTATTCAAAGAAATGGGTCAGGGAGGGGTGGGGAAATGAATATTTAATGAAATAGAGGACTTCAAGCATTCACATTATTGGTGGGTTTGGAGATACTGAATGTCTGCACCTTTTTATCGGAAGCCTACCAAAAGGACGCTAACCATTACAAAAAGATTCAAATGACAGAATTCACTCCAAATATATATGTCCTTGAAGGAGCAGCTTCAAGGCCAAGAAGCTCAAATTTATTGTATTTCTCCAGAGCTGAATAGAAAATTTGACATTCAAACATCAAAAGACCCAAGAAAAGCATAAAAAAGTAAAAAAAAAAGTAATCATAGGTCGCTAGGTGGCTCAGTGGATGGAGCACAGGCCCTGGAGTCAGGAGGACCTGAGTTCAGATATGGGCTCAGACACTTAACAATTACCTAGCTGTATAGCCTAAGCCACTTAACCCCATTGCCTTGAAAAAATCTTAAAAAAAAAAAAAAGGTAATCATAAAGTACTCAAAGTACTCAATAAAACTCAACTGTTTATATTCTGTTGCAAGAAGATGATAATATATTTCCTAAGAACTTTATTATTATAAGGGCAATTAAAAGGTGTTTACATAGGTAAAGGTTTGAGTGTGAATCAGTTTCATTGGAATGATTTTTAAAAGAGAGAATGTAGGGGTGAGAGGGAATCATTGGGAGAAGGTGAAAGAGTAGAATGGGGTAAGTTTTTTCACAAAGAAGGAGGTGGATAAAGAATAATGTTTACAGTGATGGGGGAGTGGAAGGGAAAGTGGGTCAGAGGGGAAAATGTGCATATATTATGTGTATATAGTCAGTTGCTTAGAGAAATCTGTTACTCAGAAGAAAGATAGGAGGGAAAATGAATAGGAGAGTTTGGGAAAGAGTGATGATAAGGAGAAGAGGGAATTGAGAAAGGCAATGCCAAAAGCAAAACAAACTTGTGATTAGCAGAATGGATGAGAAACCAGTATTCAACAGTATGTTATGTACAAGGGAACAGAAGGACACACACAGAGTTGAAATGAAGGACTGGAGCAGAATCTATTATGCTTCAGCTGAAATAAAGAAGGCAAGGGTAGCAATCATAATTTCAGATATGCTCTACCCACTGTGCCATGTAGCTGCCCTTTAAGTGACACTTGATTAGAAAAAGGCAAAATCTGATGAACACTTTATAAAAATTATCTCTTCTGTATCTCTTTCCCTTAATCCTGATTCATAGCAAAAATGACTAATCTGTAAATATGTTTATCAAAATATATATGTATAATACTAAACCTGTTTGCTGCTTGAGGGGAGGGGGAATGGAAGGAAATTTTGTAACTTAAAAATATACATGTGCATATGGATATAAAGAAAGAAAGAAAAAAGAATAAAAAGAAAAAAGGTAAATTAAAATCTCAGAGGTAACCACCTCTTCTATCTGGCCTACATGACTAGAAAGGAAAATAATCAATATTGGAGGGGATGTGAGAAAACTGGGACACTAATGCATTGTTGGTGGAGTTGTGAACTGATCCAACCATTCTGGAGAGAAATGTGGAATTATGCTCAAAGGGTTATAAAACTGTGCATAACCTTTGATCCAGCAATGCCACTATTAGTTCTATATCCCAAAGAGATCACCAAAAAAGGGGAAAAACCCACATGTACAAGAATATTCATTGAAGCTCTTTTTGTAGTGGCAAAGAATTAGAAATTGAAGAGATGCCCATCAATTGGGGAATTCCTGAACAAGTTGTGGTATATAATATAATGGAATATTATTGCTCCATAAGAAATGATGAGCAAGCGGAGCTCATGTGGCCCCGGTGGCAGCAGCATGGCGGCCGTGGAGAGCTGTGTGTGAGAGACAGCGGGCTGCAGCAGCGAGGCCAAGCTTCAGTGCTCCACCTGCATCAAGCTGGGGATCCAGGGCTCCTACTTCTGCTCTCAAGAGTGTTTTAAGGGAAGCTGGGCCACTCACAAGTTACTTCACAAGAAATGAAAGATGAAAAAGCAAAACAAGAAATTTCTTCTTGGACTGTGGAAGGTGATATTAACACAGATCTTTGGGCAGGTTATAGATATACTGGTAAACTTAGACCACATTATCCCCTGATGCCAACAAGACCAGTGCCAAGTTACATCCAGAGACCTGATTATGCTGATCATCTTTTAGGAATGTCTGAATCTGAACAGGCTCTCAAAGGTACTTCTCAAATAAAAATACTTTCCTCTGACAATTTAGAAGGCATGCAGTTTGCGAGGGAAGTGTTGGATGTTGCTGTAATGATGGTTAAACCAGGTGTAACTACTGAAGAAATAGATCATGCTGTCCATTTAACTTGCATTGCAAGAAATTGCTATCCTCCATTGAATTATTATAATTTTCCTAAGTCATGTTGTACTTCAGTAAATGAAGTGATCTGCCATGGAATTCCAGACAGGAGACCCTTGCAAGATGGTGATATTGTTAATGTGGGTATCACTATCTATCGAAATGGTTATCATGGGGACCTGAATGAAACATTTTTTGTTGGAGAAGTGGATGACAGTGCAAGAAAGCTGGTTCAGACAATTTTTGAGTGTCTCATGCAAATCAACTGATGCAGTGAAACCTGGAGTTTGATACAGAGAACTGGGGAACATTATTCAGGAGCATGTTCAAGCAAATGGTTTTTCAGTTGTTCGAAGCTATTGCGGCCATGGAATCCATAAGCTTTTCCATACAGCCCCCAATGTCCCACATTATGCCAAAAATAAAGCAGTTGGAGTCATGAAGCCCGATCATGTATTTACAATTGAACCTATGATCTGTGAAGGTGGATGGTAAGATGAAACCTGGCCAGATGGCTGGACAGCTGTGACTAGAGACGGGAAGCGCTCTGCTCAGCTTGAGCACACCTTTGCTGGTCACGGACACTGGCTGTGAAGTCTTAACCCGACCACTAGATGGTGTGTGTCCTCACTTTATGTCCCAGTTTTAAGTTTTCTGCAGAAGATGCCACAAGATATCTGTCGACTGTACTATGCATTTTATTGAGAGTACAGAATAGAGGAGGGTATTTTATCATTGGTTTTGTTTTCATTGTCTTTAGCTAAGAGAAGAGTACAGCATTGGATGTGTGTACCTGCAAGAACTTGTCATGGGTCTGAAAAAGCAGTGAAAAATAAAAAAAATGTTCTCAAAGACAAAAAGAAATGATGAGCAGGCAGATTTCAGAAAAACCTGGAAAGACTTATCTGACCTGATGCAAAATGAAACATACTGTGTAAAAAGTAACAACAGTATTATGGGATGATTAGCTGAGAATAATTTAGCTTTTCTCAGCAATACTGTGACACAAAGACATTCTGATGAACTTAAGACTGCCATTCATTCCAATCAAACTAACAATTATTTTACCAAGCTAGAAGAAATAGTAACAAAATTCCTCTGGAGCAACAAAAGGTCAAGAATTTCAAGGAAACTGTTAAAAAAAAGTAAAGGGGGCGGCTAGGTGGCGTAGTGGATAAAGCACAGGCTCTGAAGTCAGGAGTACCTGGGTTCAAATCCAGTCTCAGACACTTAATTACCTAGCTGTGTGGCCTTGGGCAAGCCACTTAACCCCGTTCGCCTTGCAAAAACCTAAAAAAAGAAAAGTAAAGGAAGGTGGCCTAGCTCTACCAGATTTAAAGCTGTACTATAAAGCAGCCATCATCAAAACTGCCTGGTACAGGTTAGAATCACTGATCAGTAGATTAGAATTGCTTCAAAAGAAACCGCAGTAAATGACTACAGCAATCTCCTATTTGGAAAACCCAAAGACTTCAGCTTTTGAGAGAACTCACTAGCTGACAAAAATTGTTGGGAAAACTGGAATGTAGTATGGCAAAAACTAGGCCTAGACTCACATCTCATACCCTACACCAAAATAAGGTTGAAATGGGTTCAGGATTTAGACATAAAATGCTGCACCATAGATCAGTGAATAGATCAAGAAATTCTCTATCTGTCAGATCTATGGAAAGGGGAAAAATTTATGACCAAACAAGAAATAGATACGTTATAAATTGCAAAATGGATGATTTTTTACTATATTAAGAATGATGAAACTAATAAAACCAATGTTGCCCAAAATTAGAAGAGAAACAGAAAGCTGGCAAACAATTTTCATTACTAGGGATTCTGATAAAGGACATTCCCCATTTGATAAATGGTGAAAGGATACGAATACCAAATTATTACTGATTAGAGAAATGCAAATTAAAACTATGAGGTATCACCTCATACCTATCAGATTGGCTAAGATGACTAAAAGGGAAAATGATCAATGTTGGAGAGGTTGTGGGAAAATTGGGACATTAATATACTATTAGTGGAGTTGTAAACAGATCCAACCATTCTGGAGAGCAATACGGAACTATGCCTAAAGAGCAAAAAAACTGCTCATTCCCTTTGACCTAGCAATTCCAATTCTATAGCCAGAAGAAATCATATAAAATGCGAAAAGTCCTACATATTCCAAAATATTCTTAGCAGCTCTTTTTTGGAGTGGCAAAGAATTGGAAATTGAGGGGGATGCCCATTAATTGGGGAATGGTTGAACAAGTTATGTAAATGACTGTTGTGGAATACTATTGTTCTATTAAAAACCATGAATGGTCACACTCTAAAGAAGCATGGAATGACTTACAGGGTCTGATGCTGAGCGAAGGGAGCAGAACCAAGAGAACATTGTACACATTGACAACAACATTGTAAGTTTGATGGAAGCAGCTGCTCTCAGCAGTTCAGGAGACCTGCTATGGAAAATGTTATCCCTGTCCACAAAAAGAAAAACAAAACAAAAAATCCTTCAGAATCTGAATGAACACGACATTCACTTTATAAAAACTTCTCTTATGCTTTTCTTTCCCATCTCATGGTTTTTTCCTTTTCCTTTAGTCCTAATTCCTCATACCAAAAATGACTAATCTGTAAACATGTTAAACACAAATGTGTATGTACAACATTAACCTGACTGTTGGCTGCTGAGGGGAAGGGGGCAGGGAGAGTGGAAGGAAATTATGTTACTTAAAAACATGAATATGCATGTGAATGAATGTTGGAAAACTTTTATAACATGTAATTAGAAGAATAAAGTAAAATACCAATTTAAAAAAAACACTGCTATCACCAGAGAAAAAGCTAATAGTGTCTAAATACAGACTGAAGCATGCTTTTTTACTTTATTTTTCTTGGTTTCTTTTGGGGGAGAGGGGAGGGGTGTTTTCTTTCATAACATGACTATCATGGAAATGGTTTATATGACTACATGTTTATAACCTATATCAAATTGCTTTCTCAATGAGGTGGGGTGGAAGGGAAAGATTATTAGCCATGTTGCAAAAGAAAAGACCAAGAACCTCCCCCAGAACAATTTTAAAAAGTGAAAAATGATCTGTTCTGATCTACATTCAAATTCCCATCGATTCTTTTTCTGAAGGTGGATAGCATTTTTCATCTTGAGTCCTTTGGAGTATCTTTGATCATTGCATTGATGGAATAGCTAAGCCATTCACAAGTCTTTCTCAGAAGTACTGCTGTTACTGTGTAAGATGTTCTCCTGGTTCTGTTCACTTCATTTTTCATCAGTTTATGTAAGACTTTCCAGGTTTTTCTGAAATCATCCTGCTTATCATTTGTTATAGCATTGCATTCCATCACACAATAATATACCACTGTTTAGTCATTCCCCAATTGATGGGCCCCTTCTTGATTTCTATTTCTTAACCACCACAAAAAAGAGCTGCAATAAATATTTTTGTATAGATAGGTCTGTTTCCATTTTGTTTTTTATTTCTTTGGGATACAGACCTAGTAGTGACATTGCAGGGTCAAAGAGTATGCACAGCTTTATAACCCTTTGGGTTACAGCTCCATATTGCCCTCCAGAATGGTTGGATCAGTTCACAACTCCACTCACCAACAGTGCCTCCAAAATCCAACATTTTCCTTTTTTTGCCATATTAGTCCATCTGATGGGTGCAGCAGGAGCTTTTTTTCAAAAGTAAGAATTTTAAGGAAACTACGACAAAGGGCGAACAACTAAGCAAATTATTTTCTAGTACAAGGTAGTGTCCCCTTAAGAAAAACTGACTGCTACAAAAGGCAGAAAAAGTGTTTTTTTGGATAAAGGAGAAGAAATCAGTTCTCTTGGGAAGTAACAATGTCCTTCTTATAGATGAACGATTTGGCTGCAGAAGAACAATTTGAGTTAATAAAAATGGTTAAACTTCAGATGCCAAGAAATATAGATTTCCCCTGTCTTCCTTCAGATTTCAGCTTTGTCCCACTTTCTACCAAAAAAAGCTTTTTTTCCAGGCCCTTCATCCTAGGGGCTTTTTTGAGATGCTCTCCAATGCCTCTGGTAGACAGTTGTTTGTAGGGTTTCTCCTTCCTGGAACTGCAAGCTCTGTTTTTTACCTTTGTATGCTATTAACTTGGGTTTTATCCAAATGATGGGTGGATGGTATCAAGTCTTTTCTTTTTTTTTTAGGTTTTTGCAAGGCAAATGGAGTTAAAGTGGCTTGCCCACACAGCTAGGTCATTATTAAGTGTCTGAGGCCGGATTTGAACCCAGGTACTCCTGACTCCAGGGTCGATGCTCTATCCACTGTGCCACCTAGCCACCGCGGATGGATGGTATCAGTAAAGATATCAGCCAAGAGCCTCATGAGGAACAATGTTTATAGAAATCTTACGAAGGACTGTAAAATTTTGATCAGTTAGACATTAGTGCGTAAAATGGCATTAATCTTACTTATAGATTACTCAAGGTCTGTGCTAGTATAAGGAAATGGATAAGGATGCAGGTATGGGGCGGCTGGGTGGCGCAGTGGATAGAGCATCGACCCTGGAGTCAGGAGGACCTTGGTTCACATCCGGTCTCAGACATTTAATATTGACCTAGCTGTGTGGCCTTGGGCAAGCCACTTAAGCCTGTTTGCCTTGGAAAAAAACCTAAAAATATATCTGTAAAGATAAGGATGCAGGTAGAAGGCAAGCTACTGTATCCTATTCTGGGATAACAGGGGCAACGTTCCTGTTTCTTCAGGAGAGCTTTTAGAGCCAATTCTCGATCCAGCTGGGAAAGTTAAACTTGCAAGCTTGCCTATGCAATCAGGGGAAACAGGCTGTATAAAACAGATAGAGGCTGCCTTCAGATGTCTGGCTGTAGAGACACAGACCCTGAGGAGGCCAAAGGTCACCATTCAGAAGAATTAGAAGCTGAGAAACTCATTTTTGATCAGAGATCTAGACTGCCAGAGTATAAGGCTTAGACTGGCCAAGCCCAGAATTTGATAAAAGCTTCTGGGCTTGAATTCAATTCCCTTGTAGATAAGAGAAGGTGAAGTTCCTTTTTATCTGTGAACAGTTTGCTGTTTGAAGGGAAATAAAAAGTCTTCTGCTTCCCCAGAATGCTTCATGTAAGTGTGAACGAACAAGATGAGTGAAAGGCCCCGTTTGAGGACTGGTTTTTAGAGCTGTCGGGGCTCTTCAGGAGGTAAAACTCATAAATAAGTCAGTCACTGCTTGGAGACTGGGGGTGACAGAGGGGTGGTCCGTGGGATCTTTTGTGAATTAGGGCAGGTGGGAGGCAAGGGAAGAAGGTGGAGCGTCTGGGTGGCCTGGCCCAGGAGGGGCGGGGCGGGGCGGGGCGGCACGAAACTGACTGCAGCCCCCCGCTCCTGATTGGCTGGAGAAAGAATGTTTCCCATTGGACGATGCTAGAGATGGGCGGTGCCCTCCTGGAGGCCTGTTAAAAGGCAGAAAGGGGAAGATGGAATCTTGCGACTGATTGGCGACTGAGTCGGAAACTGAAAGCTGATTGGGTGATGCAGCATCCCGGTGCTGGCCCCAAGCCCTTGGTCCCCCAAGCTCTTCTGATGGGCAGAGGCAGGAGAAGAGTGGGGTTCAAAGCCAGCCTCAGACATGTGACCTTTTCTTTAGGCACCCCGGGATCCAAAGTGCCCCAGAGCCCCCAGATGATCCTGGAGCCTCCGCTGGGCTTCTTTTCTCCCCCCCATGCCCCCCCAGTCTGAGGGGGCTCTCCCCTGCTGTATGAGCCTCAGTGGCTCCCTCTGACCCCAGCTCCAGCCTCTTTCTAGGCTGACTCCCCGTGCTGACCAGGAGGGCTTCCTCACTGTCCCCCCCCAGCCTTCCCCATTTACTACGTACTCTACATGTTTTGTATCGGTTACCTGCATGCCTCCCGAGGGTCTACCAAGCCCCTCTTAGGCAGCCTCCCTCTGTCTTGTTCTGCTCCAGAGACTGGCACCATCGGACCTTTAATAAACATAGTTCTTGCCTGGCCTGGGCCCCAGAGGAGGAGAGTGCCAGCCTCAAGGAAAGAAAAGTCAAATGAGAGCCCAGCGGGGTCACTGGGAGTGTCCCTTTCTCCTGGGGGGCAGTAGGGAAGGTCAGTTCTCCTATGCCCCCCCACCCTGAGAGATCCCCTTGGAGAAAAGGAAATCTGTGAGCACCCTTGCCCCCAGGTGACCCTGATCAAGTCACTGAGACTCTCAACCTCAGCTTCCATATCTGTTAAATCAGGATAAATAGCACCTACACTCCAGGGCTGTAACAAGGCTTCAACAACATAAAGTCCATCCACTGCCCTGGCCTTAGGAAAGCCTTTTGCAACCCTTAACCTGCCCCCTCAGGGTTCCACCTGGTGCCTGGGATGACCGCTGCCCACAGTTTTGCCTCTCAAATATGAGTGAAGGTCATATCCTTGGCTTTGAAGAGCTGGGGTCTTGGGTCTAGGGGCATAGGGCTCTTGTGCCCAAGATGCTCCCCGAGGGAGTCCTTTGGCAGCAGAACCAAATGCAACCCTGTTGCTGCCTCTGGTATTCAAGACTTCTCTCTCTCCCTTCCCCCGCTTCTCAAGCCAGGCCTCAGTCCATTACGTCATCAGCAAGCACCCAGTGGGTCCCAGGTTCCCAGAATGCTGCGCTGCTTCCAAGGCATCCCCTCCCTGCCCCTTCCCCAATTAACTTCAGTTTCCTAGGGGGTATATTCTGTTTGACACCCTCCGTGCAAGAGGATGATCCTTCAGGGGGTTAGGGGGCCGAGGGGCAGCTCCAATAGCAGAGTCACCCCATAATCAGCCTTACATCCTAGGGGGAGGCCTGTTAGGATCAATGGCTGCAAGGGTGCGTTTGACCACTGGATGGCAGCAAAGGCCCAGCCATGGTCTGTTCCAAGGCCTTCGGGGATTTCCACTCATTTCTACTGAAAGGAAGAATGGGGAGAAAGGAAGGATGCACCCCCCAAGCCTTGAGGCAGAAGGGCCCCCAGCACAGAGAGGCTCCAACCTCTCCCCCAGGAAGTCCCTCCTGTGCCCAGGCCTCCTGCCCATGGAGGTCACTGCCCTTGGGCCTTGAAGCCATACCTGCCAACTTCAGGCCTGCCCCCAAGCACCTGAGGGGCAAAGGTCAGACTCTGACCTCTCCCCAAGAGAGGGAGCTCGGGCAGGGCCCCATGGCCCCACCTCTCAAGGCCTCCAGCCCAGGCAAGGCTCTAGGGCCACTCACTCTGCCCTGTTTGCATCTTCCAGTTGTCCCAGACACATCTCCTCCTCACTTGGGCTCTCCCTGGGAGGCCTCAACTGACCACGTCCTGTGCTATTTCCCTGCACCTTCCCAAAACACAGAATGATCCCACATGCTCTTTTCTGACAAGTCCTGGAAGCCCCTGAAATCCCCGAGGCAATCACCCAGGATGGTGACATCCTGGTCCTCCGGGTCCCAGGGCTAGGCCGGAAGGAGCTCAGCTAGAACTCACGACCAGGTCAGTTGACTCTCAGCCCTTTCCATAGTTCCCACTCAGGGAAGGGGAGACAGAAGGGCCCCGTAGAACTGTCCCCCAGCCTCCATGAGACCAATCTGCCGAGCTCCCTTGCCTGCTTTTGCTTCCAATCTCTGGCAATAAAGGAGAGAAACCTCTAACTAGCCCCCTACTCATTTTCTCTAAAAGCCTGTCCTCTCAAGCACCCAATAGCTGTCCTCTGTGCAGACTTGCCAAGGGTCCCCACAAGCTTTCTTGAGCGTATAATCCTAGAAGGGGCAACTAGGTGCTGCAGTGGCTGGAGCACCAGCCCTGGAGTCAGGGGCACTCGAGTTAGCTGTGTGACCTTGGGCGAATCACATAACCCACGGCCTTGCATAAAGCCCAAAAATCTTGAGGGGGAAAAAAAATTCCTCCCTACAAGCCACCCAGTGCAGCCCAGATACAACCTCCAGCTTTGGCCAGTCCCAAAATGCAACTCTGCATCTTCAGTGCATCGGTCGGGAGGGGGCGCAGTCGGCCTTTAGACTGGTTTATCATTTCCTTAAGTACTCAAGTCAGAGTTGTTTTGCTGCATCACCGTAGCCGATGTTCCAAATCTCACTTCGAGTCAGTCCCAACCTCCCAGCTGCCTTGCGGACTGTCCGCGTGGTCACTTTTTAATGCTAAAGCAAGTGGGGGTGGGGCAGCCCCTCCAATCCTGGATTTATGGAGACCCTTGGAGGCCGGCCACTGCCAACTAGCCTTTGGGATCCTGAGCTGGGCCCATTCCCTCCCCAGCACCCCCAGGCAGTCGGGGGCCTAGGCAGGACACCACGCAAGAGCAGCCAAGGGTGGCAAGCCGAGCGCCACAGTCAGAACAGCCTACGGCTGACCAAGAAACCTTAGGTTAGATGCATTCAGCTGTCCTCTGGTGTCAGGGTGCCCCAGACAAAAGGAGCCCAGGGTCTCAGTCCAGCGGGGCCCACTAGCTTCAAGAACCCTTTGAGAAGAAGCCTCAAATCTCAAGATGTGCCGAGTTGGCTGGGGAGCTCCAATAGAGGCCACCTTCTGTCCAATTAGGGCAACAGCTTTCCCAGTCTAAGCTAGGTCCTGTCAATTATTGGGTCTTCCCTGCATCTAAGTCACAAAGCTGATCTTGGTGCCCCAAACTCTGAAATGCAGACAGCCGGCAGGTTTGGGCTGGATGGGAACAGCAGGCCTGCCTCTGCTCTAACAAAAATGAAGTACCCCCAGTTCCTACCCTCCAATCAGCTTCCATTTCAGCCTGTTCCAGCCCCTTCACCACCTCCCACCACCACAGAAAGTTCACAAGTGCATTTTTATTTTACTTTAAAACAAGCTTTATTTTACAAAGTTTTCTTCCATCTTCAAGGGAGAGGCAGCCTGGAAACTCAAAAAACAGAAAATAGGAGGAGAGGAGAGGTCAGGAAGGGCAAGAGCCTTCAGACCTTACAAACCCTAAGGTGTGTGAAAGTGTGTAAAGAGTGTGTGGGAGAGCAGAAAAAGCAAAGACACCGCAGGGACTTGAACCCCGTCCTGGAGACCAGGAGTGCCAACCACCAGTATCTTTTGCTTTTTTTTTTTAAAGTAGGAAAGGTGAAAAAGCAAAACCTGAGGAAACAAACGTGTTTTCTCAGGAAAAGAAAAACCCTTGGATAGAAT
Source organism: Macrotis lagotis (assembly GCF_037893015.1). NCBI lineage: Eukaryota > Metazoa > Chordata > Mammalia > Peramelemorphia > Peramelidae > Macrotis > Macrotis lagotis. The sequence continues at coordinate 283,208,878 of NC_133660.1, forward strand.
GTATAGGAGCAGCAGAATCGGCTTCAGTGAAGCTGCCCTGTGTGTACGGTTCACCTGAAAAAAGTCTGAGCAGAAGAGTTGGGCAATCCCACCCACACTGGATGTCCCTAGTGGACCAGCTGCTTCCTGCCTTCCCTGACCCCCCCCATGGCAACTACCCCGTGGCTCAGACCAGAGCAGCCTCTTTTAGAGGTCTGTGGGCATTAGCATGGCATTCAAGAGCTACTTTACTAACTGTTCAGTCTCTACACATGTCTAAGTGTTAAGAGTTAATGCCCAAGGAGCCAGCCCTCTGGCCATTCTCCATTACCTTAAAGTGCCCAGTTGGCGGAGGATCCAAGCCTGGTGAAGTGAGGGGGGTGTGGTCTGGGCTAGGCCAAAGATTCAGGCAGAATGTGGCAGGAAGGAGTCACTTAGGGGAGGGGGAGAGGTTGGTTTAAGCTTCTGGAAAAGTTGAGGGGGGGGATTTTTGCCCTTTTCCCTCCCCCCTCAAAAAAAAAGTATACTTTGGGCTCCCTTGGGAACTGCTTTAAAAACAGTCTGCCCTTATTAGCTACCAAGCCCAAAGTAGAGTGGGTATCAGTAAGCATTCGGTTACATAGCACCAGGCCAGACGGGCCAAGGGCAGTCAGATCACTAGGATGCACTGCCCCCTCCCCTGCAGGGACACCTTAAAGGTGCCAAGTTACTTGGTGCAGGGGCTCAGGATCCGAACTTAAGTTCTTTCTGGTCATTAAGTTCTTAGAACAAAGAGGGAGTAGGGGGAGGGAAGATACCAATAAAGCCATCCCTTGGTGTACCCCCAGAGGCTCAGGCCCAGGAGAGCCTGGCAAGAGTTGATAGGTGCTGAATGCTTATAGTCAGTCTGTATTTACTGGACTGGTTTACACACCATCTCCCCCCAGAGATAATTAAGATACACCGCTGGTTTAAGCCATCTCATCTCCCCAGAGATAATCAAGAGAATACTGTTTTATTATCCACTGTATTGGTTTACGCCAATCTCCCCATAGAGATGCTCAATAAAGACTGCTGTGTCATCCAGCACTTGCCACAAGAAGGCTTCTCGGATACAGCTACTTTTTTTTTTAAAGTCTTAGGTGCCTCCTTTAATGAAGGGTAATCTGAAAAAATCTTAAGAAAAAAGGCTTAGCGCCCACCTCACCCCTCTCCACCCTTCTCTAGTCCACCTCCATCCTGAGGGAACTAACACTGGTCCCACCTAAAGCAGGACATCTCCATTCCCTTCGGGTTTGCTCATTACAACTCCTCAGTAAACAGATTGAGAAATACTTGAGTCACCTGCTAGTTCTTTTTTTGTCCTCTGTAGTAAATGTCTCGTGTAAGTCCCTTCTAATGCTCTGAAGAATTATCTCAAAAAGTTGCTCCCAATTCCCCCATCATGACAATGGCATTTAAATTGTTTGGAAAGAAAATGAGCTACTTCTTACTGGGTTGGCTTCTGTGGCCCATCACAAGGAAGAGCTTGTTTGTATGTTCCTGCATATGACAGTTAAAAACACCAAAAGGGGAAAGAGAGAGAGACTAGGACAAAAAAAGATGCACTGCCACTGAACTGCGTCAATTTTGGATTTCACTTGCCATAAATTGTGTCTTCAACATTTTCTGCTTGTTTGAATGTATTTCTTGAACTGATTTTAATGGCTCCATCTGGAAAAGACTAAAGGCTTCAGTACCCCCACCCCCCCTTACAGAAAGGGAAAAAAAAAGCATTTTACCGAAAGGAAGGAAGCCCAACTTGCCAGACACAAACACGACTGCTTAAATCTGCAGAAATTTCCTTTCAACACTCAGCATTTTTTTTAAACCACTCATCAGCTGGATTCTCCATCAACAATCACTACTCCAAGCATTGGGGAACAATTTTTTTTTTAAATAACTCATACTCCAGTCGTTCCAAAATGCGAGCTACACCCAGCCGACCACAAGCACACGGCCATTACTTGCCAACAGACCAGACCTGCTGTCAATACACTGCATTCATTCTGTGTGAAGTCTGTAAAAAGAAAAGCTACAAAACAAGTAAACCCCCCACCCATCCTGAGCCGCCCTTTCCCTCAGAGCAAAGAGAGCAAAGTTTTCAAGAGACCAATGATTACTCATCACTGCAGGGACTCACACACTAGAAGAGGAGAGCAGAGCCAAGCACTTGCTTATTATGCATGTCAAATCCTGAGCAGCTTCATGAAGGGTGAAATGAAGCCTCTCTGCAAAGGAAAAGTCTAGAACAAAAAAAATACCCCCACATGCCCCCAAAAGCTCCGATAATCACGATTCAAAAGGCTAAATGAGATGGCTTCAGCATTCAAAAATCAGCATGCAGGTCTCTTGGCATTGTGCAAACTGACTGTGCTTTTCCTCCTGAATTCACTTCTCTCAATCCTGGCTGCTGTCATCACCACAATCACCTGTTCTGGATAGAGAAGCCCTTACCGACTGGATGAGTTCACCAGTTACCTGTTTTGTCTGAGCATAAGCAAGTGTCCCAACTGTCTAAGTGGTTTGGCTTTTTTATTCCTTATTTTTAGAGGGCCTCTATTGTCAAAGGGCCTGGATTATAAATGCTGGTTGGGGTAGGTTTAAATTTAAGTCTTTCCTGCCTGTTTCCATCTTCAGCTCAAATCCTGATCTTGTCCATTAAACTTTGTTCGAAGAGTGGGTTTCTGAAAGATTAGAGAAGAATCCCCCCCAAGATTGCCCCACACCAACCACAAAACAAGACAAGACTAGAACTTTATTTAATTAGCTTGACTTACTAGTTTGATCTTAAAACAATACAACTTTACAAGTAAATACAGTCTTTAATCCCTTTAAAAATGGAATTTAGAACATGTGACTTTTAACCTAAACCACACAAATAAATAATAATAGGACCTTCTGAGGCTGACCTGAGAAACAAGTTAGATGCAGTCAGCTGTAATCTGGTCTCAGGGTGCCACAGACAAAAGGCAAGTCTGGCAGAGAAAATCTGAGGATTCGGTTATCTATTTCTAAGGGTAAGGGGGTGGGGGTGGGGAGGTTGCCCCAGTACAGCATCAACAGAATAGAAAAAGCTATGTTCTTGTAGGTGGTCACCCTAAAGGAAAAGGGCAAGAGAGATGCTTCAGTCCTGAACAAAAAAGCATTTACTTCTTATCCCTGACATGCAATTAACTGCTAAAGGCAAATTAAACTTATCTGGTAAGAGATGCCTGCTGTTTTCTGCTCCCAGATGAAATGAACTCTTCAACAGAGAAACCTGTCTGAGGCAAACGAAATGGACAGACAGCACACAGCCTCCTTTCAATCCAAACTGTTCCACTCCAATTTCCCACTCATCTTTGCATATCATTTCCGCTTCTTCTAAAGCCAGCAATACTTTTAAATTCTTTTTCCTTTTTCTTTTTACTCTGCTTTTGTAAAAGCAGCCATTTTCAAGGTGAAATTTCTCTTCATTGCAAATAAAATGTCCTTAAAAGATTTTGCCATTGAGATAGCTCTCATTTGTCAAGCCATAAAGCTCTTTTTGTTAAAATAGGTAGATTTTTTTTCCTCGCTTAGCTTTTTTAATTTTTCCTTTTTGCATTTGCAGAAAGATAATGGATTCTCTGTGGTTGACCAGGGTAGTTTAACATCATTCTCAGGTTATGGGCATTTGTTATTTTCCCTCCCATGAGGTAGGATTACTTAGAATCTTTTCTGCCTTTTACTTATCATTTTCACCAAGGAGTTTGGTCCCTTCTCTCCATTTAGGCCGCCATTTTGTCAAGCTGGTTATGATTCAGATGAAGTTATCTGAAAAGAGTCTACAGAAAAAAAAAAGATTTCCCCTCCCCCACCGCCAACGCACAAGAAAAGACAACAACATTGGAGCACAGCTCAAATCAAAGAGTATAGAGTTCTTACTTTTTTAATCAATTACTTTGGTTAAAGATTCAGTTTTTGTACTTTTACTTTGAATTCCAAATGTACAGAACTTAAAAAGGGCATACCTTAACATCTTGGTGCAGTCATACAAAAAGAAAGCATCTTATGTATTTCCTCCACTAAGAAGAAACTTGTTTATAGACTGAAAACAGAATCTTACTTGATATCAAAGCTACCATGGGAAGGAATCCCTCAGGATCTTAGCAATGCCTTTCCACTGAAGTTCTAGAGTATTAATTTTATTAAATCACCTGAAAAAAATGCCAAGAAAAAAACCACCCACACACACACATACACTCAGCCAAAAGCAGACAATATCATCACAAACCCTCAAACCCCAATACTTTTTTTACCTTTCGCTTTAAAGAAGAAAAGGATGGGTGGAGTGCACTTTTTCTTTCTCTTAAAATTCTTTTAAGATCAGCCACTTTAAAAGATTCAAATAAGATCTTTACCTCTCTTCCTCCTCTCTTTGAACAATTTAAGTTTTCCAGGGACCCAAGGGTCTTTAATGTACTTCCCCAATTGCCAACTTTTTAAAAATGGACGGATTTACCATATTTGGGGAATGAATTACTTGCCAACTTGAAAGCTGAAAATTGTTTCTCTTTTTTTTCCGTCTAAGTATTTAGGCTCTCTGGCTTTCAGTAATCTGAAAATATAAACAATTACCTACCCCAGCCCCCAGCCCCCCACAATACCAGACATCTATGCCTTCTAAACATTGACTCACTCAAAGAAACGGTTAGGCCCCAGACTTCCTTAACACTTCACTTGCCAGATTGGCCTATTGCTCTTCTGAGACTCTCCAGGGTAGACTGAATTTATCAAACACAAGCTGGTTTCCAATTCTTCCAAGGTAAAAAAAAGCCAGCTCAAGCGTCTCTGATGTTTTCTTGACAACAGTATGGCAGTGTAATCAATGCTTCTACCCAGTTTGACTAGTCATCTGTGAGGGGGGAAAGTCTTAGAAACAAGCTCAGTCATCTACCCCCACCCGAAAAATAAATAAAAACTTAGTACAACTTAATAACTCCCCCAAAAGTATATAGATATCTGCAAATTTAACTTTTAAAGTCTGGTTGAAAAAATAGAAAATAGCTACCGGCCATTTTTCCAAAGGGCTGCCCAGTTCCACTGAGGGCTTAAAGTTAAGCTTTAGTTTTTCTAGAAATTTGTAAAACCTTTCATTTTGTAGTGTTTATCCTGATACTTGCTTCTTGTCTTTGTTATTCGAGTCATCTGACCTTGAGCTCTAGAAAACACCTGGGGGGAAAAGAACTGAAAAAAAAATTGGCCCTCCCCAGTTCCTGCCCTTCTCAAGGCCCCCCAAAAACATGAAAAACATTATTAGAAAATTAAAATTCGAGGGGTGGGAAGAATAAAAACGTTTAGGCATAAAATAGAATACAAACGTGTGCAAGCTGAAATTTGCACTTGCTTACACTTCCTCACAAGATGGGGGGGCTCCAGCTCTCTCTCTCTCTCTCTCTCTCTCCAGTGCCCCACTTTGCTTTCTCTCTCTTTTCTTTTGGCCATGGCGGCCAGCTACGTTTACTGAGCCTTGCCAAGGAGACCTGCAGGATTCTAAGAGCCTCGGCAGCCCTCCCAAGCCGCAGCCACTCACTGAAAGAGCCTCCGACACCCGTCGGCCACGCACACGCACACGCACGCCCGAGAGCTGGCTGTCCTGGGGCGGCCACGCGCCTCTCCCCCTTCCCCGCACACGGGCCTCACATTACCGGCTCAGCAAGCTTCCCGCCTTTACCGCCTCCTGCCTTCCTCCTCCTCCTCCTCCTCCTCCTCCTCTCCTCCCTGGCCTCTCCTGCTCCTGCTGCCTCCAGCGCTGCGCTGCGCGGCTCTGCCGCCAGGGGCCGCCCTCCTCGCTACGCCCGCGGGCAGCTGCGGCGCTCCTCCGCGGCCCTGTCCAGGGTCCTGCTCCTCTCCTAGCTTCGCGGCCGGGCCGCGGGCACTCCCTCGCCTCGCCTCGCCTCGCCACGCCTCGCCACGCCTCGCCACGCCACGCCTCGCCTCGCCTCGCCTCGCGCTCAGTCCGATGGCAGGGCGCCTAGCAACTGCTCTTCCTCTCCCCGAGTGGCCGCGCTTGGCTCAGTCCTGCTCCCCCGCTCCCCCAGGCGCGCCCCTTCTTCCTGCAGCTGCTCTGCTCCTCTTCTACTCGCTGCCTCATCTTCCCGAAGCGCTCAGCCTCACTTGTCATTGAGCGGGAGGACAACCTTGCTAAGTTTACCTCCCGATGAGCTTTAGGAGCTCTTTCCTATCTTCTTTTAGCCTTTTCTTCTACAGATTTGCCTTAAAGTCCTACTTGAACTACAATGTGTCTCGTTAATTTACTAATTTTCTCTATTTTGCTTTCTTCTCTTTTTTCTTCCATTTTTTCTCAGAAATCCTATTTTCTTCTGATTCTTTTTGCTACAAATTTTTCCTAGTTTCTTGTTCTGTAACTTGCTATTTTCCTTTTTGCTAATTATCTTGCGAAGTTCCCTATTTTCTTCTATCTTGTTTCTCATTTTCCTTTCTAGCCGTCGCTTTTTGCTGTCAAAATTGCTCTTCCAAAATGCTCCGCTACCTGGCTCCCTTAAGGCTAGGCCGTTCTGGGGTTTCTGCTATTTTTCTCTAAGCTCTAGTGTGTCTTCCAATCGTCCTCTTGCTAGTTTCCTCTAATTCTTATTGTCTTCAATCGTCCTCTTGCTACTTCCGCTAATTCTACTTTGCTCTTCCAATCTTGTTTTGCTCTAATTTCTATTTTCCTTCTTCTATTTTTCTCAATTGCATTTTCCTTCTTCCAACCTTCCTCTTGCTAGTTCTAATTGTCTTCCTTCAATCGTTCACCTGCCGTTTTCCTAAACCTTGTCCTTCAAAACCCTCTTGCTAATCTTTTCTTCTATTTTCACCTGCTCTTTTGCTTAAGTTTTTCTTCCAGTCTCCTGCTATTTCTAAATCCTATTTTCTTTCTTCCAATCGGGCGTTTCCTAACTCCTATCTTCCTTCTTTTCCCATCTCGCTAGTTCTTTTTCTTCGAATGCTTTTGACTATTTGTCCTGGGCTTTCCCTCCCTGGCCGCTTCTTCATCTAGCTTGATCCTCATTTCCGAGTTCCTCCCCTACAGCTGGTGCCATTTTAAGGGGGGCGGGGTTTGGGTTACTGTCCCCCATCTTAGTTTCTCGTCTTTCCTATCTGGCTTCTTTGGCCCTAGCCCTGGCGCGTGTTACAGAAAAGCTCTTTCAGGTCAACCCTAACTCCTGCCGATTCAGACCTAGGGCCGCCTTTGCCACTCATTAAGACATCTGGGCTAAAATTCGGGCTCCCACAGGAGGCCTCTCCCTGCCAGTTCATATAAAAGGCACTTTCCCTGACCGGCTCAAGCTTCTTCTGACATCGGCTCACTGCTAGTTGCTCCTCTCGGCTGGGCCTGGCCAGCATGATCCTTCTGCCGCCTCCCTAACAGGACCCTCATAAGGCCAAAGGCGCCGTGCGCTCAGACCAGATCCCAAGAAAGCCTAGCACAGGCCGGGCTGGCTCCCAAGGCCGCCCCGGGTCCTCCCTCGCAGCTCCCTGGCCTTCCCTGCGCCTACCTGCTCTAGCGCCTCGCCTCTCTGCCTGCGTCTGCCTGCCCGGGCGTTGGGAGCGCAGCTTTTATAGGCCCGGGATCGCCTCACCGCGGTGACGTAACCCTCCGCCCCCTTTGTTAAGCAAGCAAAAGTAGTCCCCTTCCGCCCCGCCCCCACCCCTGCGCCCGGCCCCGCCCTTTCACCCACTCAAGCCGAAAGGAGTCTGCCGCTGGGGGGGCGCAGTTAGACCCTTCTAGAACCTTCTAAGGCCCGGCCAGAGGAAACTGAGGAAGGGCCCCAGCCCGCGGCCTCGGGGTGGCCCAGGGCCCGGGAGCGGGCTGCCCGCTTCCCCGGGGGGTGCCCTCCCCGGGGGGGTGCCGCCTGCCCGGGGGTTGCTTTCATGTAGGGGGCCTTTCCTCACTCGGGGTGCCCACCCCCGGGCCCGGGCTCCGAGGCCACCGGGGAACCCGGCCTCTCCTGCCCCCAGACCCCCGGCGGTGACCCCCCTCTCCCAGGGGCCAAGCACAGCGCCCCCTTGGGGTGGCGGCGGGAGGCCTGGCAGCGCCCCTGCCCCGAGGGCCCCATCGCAAAGCCTCCTTGCGTGCCCGCCCGCTTGAGGAAACTGAGTCTGGGCCCAGAAAGGGGCGTCAGCACACGCCCCCGGGGCCCCCATTCCCGTGCCCATGTTGCCCTGGCCGGGAAAATGCTGCCCTTCGTGCGTTTGAAAACACCCTGGCAAGTGTACCCCACCGTACCCCAAAGGGAACTGAGAGGGGGCAATGCCCGCTGCAGAGCCGGGGCAGCCGGCGTCACACGGGGGAAACTGAGGCCCGGCCCCGAAGCGGCCCGGCGGTACATGGCGCCTCGGGCGGCGCCCTGGGGCGCCCCCAGCCCTGCCCGGCCCGCGCACCCCAGGCCCCCCCGAAGCAGGGCCACAGCTCTCCCCGGGGGACTGAGGGGAGCGGGCACAGATGGCAGCGGGCGCGGCCCGTCTTCCCTTCCTCCTCCTCCTCCTCCTCCTCCTCGAGCTTCGGGGCGGGCTCCTGGGCGCCCCAGGGCCGAGGGGGCTCCAGGACAAGGGAGGCGGGCGGAGCGGGGGCCACGCGGGCTCCTTCCCCGCGCTGGGTGGCCCCCCAAAAGAGCTGGGGGGGCGGGGAAAGGGAGCCACGAGCAAGGCGCCTGCGCAGAGGGGAGAGGCCGGGCGGCGGGCGCAGGGATTCGGCGGGCCGGGTGAGGCGGCTCCCCTCCCTTTGTGTGCAGCGCGGCCCGCGCGTGCGGCCTCGGCCGGTTCTAACCGGCTGCAACCGCCCCTGTCCGCCCCCGGGTGCGGCGTGGAGTGGCGCAGTGACTTACTGCGCGTGCGCGACTCTTTTCCTTCCCCCGCCCCCACCTCGCTGCGGCTTGTTTGGGGGGAAGGGAAGAAAATGGTGCCCTCCCCCTCCCCTGTGGGGTCCCCATTGTTCTGCTGAGGAGAACCCCCGCAGTTTAGAGGAGGAGAAACTGAGGCTTGGGAGGTGAAGGAGCCCCGAGCAGGGGGAGACCCCGTTAGTCCCGTGAGCAGCGAGGCTGTACGGACCCACCGAGCCACGCACGGGCTGCTGTGCTCGGGCTTTTGGGGGGCTCTGTGACCAAACAGTGGACCTCCCCTCCCCCCAGACCCAGGGTGCCAGTCCTGTGGCTGCTCTTTCCTGAGCCCCCCACCACACTCAGGGGGCTCCCAGGCTGGCCCTTGGGGCCACGGGGTCTGCCTGCTGCAGCTGCAGATGGTGGCCCCCGGGGACGAGGTCAGCTGCCCACAGAGCTCCCAGTCCAAGCCTGACGCCCCTTCTTCCTGCAGCTCACCCGAGCCCTGGTTCTGACCCCTTGGGTCTCCCAGGCCCTCCCCGTAGAGCATGAGTAGAAGCAACAAGCCCCTGGTTCCTGTTTCGGCCTGGGACTCTTGCAGGGAATTAGTCCTGGGAGGTGTGGGAGAAGAGAATTCCCCACTTCAGAGGAAAGGAGTTGAGTCAGGGGCACAGGGCCTGGCTGGAGCAGACCGGACCCTGGAAGCTTCCACCCGCTGCTGCCCCTTCACTGGCTTTGGGAGGGCAGGCTCGCGAGGGTCCCAGGCCAAAGGGCTCGGCTTGGCCTCCTGAACTTGGCCTTTTATGATTTCTCTGCTAAGGGCTCATTTTGATGAAAACTTTAGAATGGCATCCATGAATCATGAGGCATTTGTCACCACCCCTGCTCTGGGGGTCTGGAATGCCATCTTACCGGTGACCAATGTCTGTCTGTCTCATGGGCCCTGGGGAATGGCTCAGGAGGCTTCCCAGGGCTTGTTTTCCTCATCTCCCAAGGTTCTTGAATTCCTTCTTTGAGCTGCATCACAAAGCCCTTTTTTTCAGAGAAGGTCCTCATCTGGGCTGAACTAGCCAGGGCCAAGTTGGTCATTGCAGGCAGTCCTTTATGGAAAGATTCGAACCTGTCTCCCCAGAATATGTGTGTGTGTGGGGGGGTAAATGATCTCTTTTCAACCATTTCAGAATCTTCTTTTAAAAACTGAGTTTTTATTGGTATATTTTAAGCCATCCCTGTGGAGTACCGCAGTGTCCCTCCCCCATTGCTTCCCAGAGATTATGCCATTTAACAAGAAGTATTTTTAAAGGCAAAAAAAGATGGAAAAAATCAATGTGACTGCTAATACATCAGAGTACATTATATAATAGTCGTGCCCGCCAGATGTCTGCTATCTCTTCTCCCAACTCGTGTTTTTGCCACATTTGATTTTGGATTCTCCATGGTTTTAGTTCTTGCCATTTTTCATTTCCCTTGTCATAAATAGGATGCTTTCTTGGCTCTGCCGGCTTCACTCGGCATCCTGTCTCACTATATTCATCCCATCTGTCAGTTCTTAAAGCCCAGGAATATTCCATGACATTCATGGGCTGATATTTACTTAGCCATTCCCCATTTGATGAGCATCAGAAGCCACTTTCAAGTTCTGGAAGATTCACCTTGGGAAGGCTTTAACCTTCTCTTCTCCCTGATAATTCCATCCCCTCGTGTCCCTTCTGCCCCTACCTGACTCAACCTCTGCTTCTGCTTTTTCCAACTCTTCTTTTTATTTGGTTTATTTTTTAGGTTTTTTTTTTTCAAGGCAATGGGATTAAGTGATTTGCCCAAGGCCACACAGCTAGGTAATTCAAACTCTTCTCATGTATTTTTGATCTCCAAAGCATTTCTGTAGGAAAGGGGCCAGAGACATTCCTCCAGGGTCTGATTCAAATCCAGAACCTTTGCCTCAAAGGAGGGAGCGGTGCCCATTTAGGAGTGCCCACTGTCTGCCAGTCACTGTGCTGGCTCTTTGGAGAAAAGCTCCCTCAGGGAGCTTCTACCGCAAATTCTATAACTAAATTCAGTTTACTTGTTTCTTGCCCTCCCCACGGATGATCTCCAGTAGAGGTAAAGAAATAAAAACAGAGTTATTAGTTTGGCCAAGGAAACACTGCTGCTCCTTTCTGCTCTGCTTGTCCCAAAGCAGAATAGGCTTAGTCATGAGGCAGTGAGTTCCCAAGTCAAGGCCGGAAGACTCTGGGTAAACTTTCCAGAATATTCTTAGTAAACTTTGAGTTGAGTCTGAATTCTCTGGATCTGGGATCTCAGGGTGAATCAAGGATTCTTTTTCAGCTCCTCAGCTAAAAAGGATGCTGAAGGGGGGGGATGCTCAGAGGAAGAAATTGGGGGGTCTAGGGGAGCCAACCCACAGGTGGCCCCATAACTGAACAGGAAGTCGGCTGATTGATGGTCACTGCCTCCAAACCAAGCTGCAGTTGCAGCTGCAGGGGATGAAAAGTCAAGTGTTCACTGAGCCTGGGCCTTTACAATGGAGCTTTTGTCCAAAGCTCCCCCACCTCCCCAGATCACCAGAACGGGCTTCCTCCCTCTTCCTACTCACCCCTTTCTCCAGCCCATTCCTCTGGAAAGCAAGGACAAATTTCCATTTGGCCCACCCCCAGGCCCTTAGGTTTTAGTCCCAGCCAATGTTCTCTCTTTCTCTAGGAGGATCCTGGCTGCACCACCAGCTCTGAAGTCACCTAGTTCAGGATGTCCTCTACAGATGGGGAAACTGAGGCTCATTCCCCAGTATCAAAGCCAGGTTCGAGCTGGTGCTCCTCTCCCTTTGACCCCCCTACCAATGCAAATCTCCATCAGCTTGTCCTGATGAAGCTTAGAGGGGCTTGTGGGGGGGGGGACTCACTCTCTCTTTCTGGCAGTGGTTTTTAACCTGATATCATGGACAGACAGCCTGGGGGTCTGTGACCCCAGGAAAATGGGGTTTACTTTTCTGAACCTCTGATTAAAATGAAACATTTCTTCTCTTTCTGAAAATCCAAAACAAAATATATTGAGAAGGGGTCTGTGAAGGGGAGCCCATCCCAGCGGAGCTCCAGGCCGCCTTGTTTGTCCTCTGCTGGCCTCCCAGAGCCATCCCCCCTCCCATCCAGAACCCTGCAGTCTCCTGACAAAGCACCGTCTGCCCTGCCCCCATCTCCGCAGTCAGCCTCTGCAGAAGGAAAATTTTTGCCTGCAAGATGACGCAGGTCCCTGAAAGTGAAGTGGAGGGGGAGCTGCCTAGATCCAGATCATCTCCATCTCAAACAAAAAAAGTACATTGGGGGAAGTGAAAACCAACACCCACACCCCGGGCAGCCCAGTCTAGGGAAACTGAGGCCTTTCCTAGAGAATGATGGAGGACAAGGCTTCTTGTAACATAGAGACTCCTGCTTCAGCTTGGCTTCTCAGACAGAGGTCTTGTACCCCAAAAATCACAGAACCAAGAGTGCGACCTGTTTTCCCAGGGGCTGGAGGTCCATCCAAGGACAGGTTTCAAGGGGGCCTGGGAATGGGGATGGGGAAGAAAAGACACCTTTATTTTCACTAACCTCTAACTGAAATAACACATTTCCTTCAGTTATGAACTTTAAAAAAATTATTCTGAAAAAAAGTTGGGAGGTTTCATGTCTATCTAAAGGGCCCACAGGCTTGACCAGTTGTCTGCCAGAACTGTGGCTCACGAAAGGTAAGAACCCAGATCTAGAGTAATCTCCCCAGAGAGAATTGATTGGCCCAAGGGCAACCAGCCCCAGAGTGTCCTTACATTGATTAAGCACTTGGTTTGTCCTGGTCCTGGATTCGAGTCCTTCCTCTGATCCCTGCTGTGACCCTGATCACTTGTTTACCCATAGCTGGGAGCTCTCTGTGCCAGTGAAATCACACAGGGTCCCTCCTACTCGTTGTCAGGTACCAGAGATAGGAAGACAAAAGGGAATCTTCCTGCCCTCCAGAGGCTTCTGTTCTTTCTGGAATAACAACCTAGACACATTGGAAATCCACTGGCCTCAGGAGGACAGAGACAGACAGTGGTGGTCGAGGAGCAATGATGGGGCATCCTCATGGCCTCCTCACAGCCTTAGAGGAATCCGGGTCATCAAAAAGGTAATGGCAAGAAGAGGCAAAGGTGTAGAGGCTAGTGATTGAATGTCAGTAGCTCAACGAGTGGGAAGAAAGGAGAATAATTTGTTTTTGACCTGTTGACCTTGAGATGACTATGGGGCAGTTGCAAATGTGGGGATGGAAGTTTTAGAGAAAGATTCTTTTCTGATTCCTCTCTTTGGAGGGCACCACTGTCTTGCCAGTCAGCCAGGTCAGCCAGACGGTCTACCATCATTTATTAGAGGCTTGTGCCAGAATCTGCCCTCAAGGCACTTCCAGTCTAAGGACCCCCAGGTGCACAGCTTCACACTCATCCTTATCTCCTCAGGCTCTCTGCCCCTCACCCCAGGTGGGCAATCAGTTGACTAGTCTTGACTCCCCTCCCCCCCCCCCCCCCCCGGGGTTGTAGACATTTGTCCAAAACTCTCAGGAACCTGGTTCATGCTGGTAGAAGGAGTTTCCCCTCTAGGTCAGGGCAGCCCCAGGGTCTATATCTCTACCAACAGCAATATAGCAATGGATTCACAGATGTGGTCAGCGTAAGAAAAGGATTCCCCCTTGGGTCGGCTGGTGCAGAAGGGTTCATGTATGTGTGTCTAGCTTTTCTCAACCTGGAGGATCTACCAAGTATGTGCTTGAAGGACTGCTTGCTATCAGGAGCCTCAGGCCTGGGCGAGAAGACCCCCTCCTGGCTGGGAAACAAGCCAGCCTTTGAGGAGTCTGGCTGCCTCCCGTGAGCCTCTGTTCTTCCATGGCCACCCTAAGTACTGGGGAACCCACGTGGCTGATCTTATGTAGCCCAGAGATAGGAAAAGGTGCTTCTTAAGATTACTGAAAGACCCTCCACCCCTCTGCTCAAAACCTTTCCATGGCTCCCCATGGCCCATGTAGTCTCCTTAGCTTGCCCATCAGGGCTGGTCTCCAAGGCCTGCTCCAACCTGTCCTTCCACCTTGATTTTGCTCTATGCCCTTCCCACCCAACTGAACTCCCTCCCATTTCCTGATTTCATCCCTTGTTCTCCTGCCAACTGGCCTCTCCCCAATGCTGATCATAGTCCCTTCTTCTGACTGGTTGAAAGCTTTCAAGGCAAAAGCTGCCCATCTTCCCTCAGATTGCTCAGAAACTGGGCCTCTCTTGTGTAGACAGTTTAGCCTGGAGCATCCTTATTTGTTCAAGCAAAGACCCCTTTCCAGTTGTGTGTTCCTATCATCCTTCCTAGTGCCTTGAATAGCCAATCCACATTTGTTTGGATAGTTTGGCATTAACTCTTTGGATAGACATTTCATACTTGCTTATTGGATGAATGAATGAACATTGTTGTTCATACTCCCAGGGACAAATTAGTCAATTAAATCTGCCCTTGTTAAAATGTTTTAAATATTTAGTGTGATAAAAGTCATGGTTCCTCTTGGACTCCCTAGATATTAGACCCTACAGGAAACTTCTTTATTTCCCCAGAATACTTCAAGGTGGAGCTTGGTTGTTTTTGTCGGACAGACTAGAGTCAGTCTGGGGCCATTTGGGTGCAGTGTTCCATGGGGGCCCGGAAGGAAGATTAGATGACCTTGGGAGAGTCCTTCAAGCCCTGGGATTCTAAAGAGGGTTTCCATATTTGACTGATGAGACCTCTTGAAAACTTCCTGCTTTGGGGATGAGGGAGGGGTCAAACATGAGTCACCCCCAATGTCTCCTGACCTCACCTGGTCCCCCTGGCCCTGGGCTAGGCAGCCAGGGAATTCCTTGGGCATTCCTCAACCTCTGACCTCTTTGTCACATACCAGAGATGCCGGAAGTTTCTGATTGTTGAGGGTGTTGTGCAACTTCTTGGGGCACCCGGGACCACTGCTGGGCTCTCTTCCATTGCCCTTCCTTCATGGAGGCTGGTGGAGGCCATCCAAGCTGCCCAGTCTGAAGCCCCAGAGCCCGGCCGCCTCTGATGGCTGGAATGCCTGATCAATAGGGTCCCCATGTAGGTGAGGAGGGCGTGGGAAGGTCCATGGAGGCTAACCAGCCAGAGGGTACAAAGGTCATGGCTGCGTAGATGCTATCCAACGTGCCAACTCCTGGGCCTTGGAAAGGGGAAGCTTGACCAGGAGTTCTTCACCTGGAGGCCATTGCCTGGGGAGCTCGGATGGGGGCTGGGGAGGGGATGGCATCGTTATTTCAATATATCTGGTGTCCTTTGGAACCCTGGCAACTCAAAAACGTGATTCTGAGCACCAGAATCAGGAGGGGCCTCTTCTGCCTTGACCTTGTGAGGGATGGATTCCTCTCACAAGCTTTTATTAGGCACCTACTATATGCTGACTGAATCCTTCTGGGCTGCATCTCTGCCTCCTTCTATTCCCCAGGTGCCCCTGGAGGGTCTGGGGGGCACCTTGAGACCTGAAGGGAGGTCTCACACAGAGGCAGCTGATCCCCCATCCCCCACTTTCCACATGAGGAAACTGAGGCTCAGGCCCTGACCCCCTCCCCCACCCCGGCCCCAGGTCTTCCCAACATAAAAGCACAAGGTTGTACACAGTAGGGGCAACATAAGAGGCTTCCCCCTCCCCCTCCTTTCCCCCTCCCTGCCCCCTCCCTGCCTCCCCTCCCCCTCCCCTCCCTTCCCCCCTCCCCCCTCCTCCTGGAGTGGAATTTCCCAGAACTCAAAAACAAGCTGAAATTTTTCCAGGCCTGGGACCGTCACCATGGAAACGGCCACGTGACGGCTTCCTGCGGCGCCCCAGCTCCCGAGGCAGAGCTGCGCGCTCATTGGCTCCCCCTCCTCAGGCCCCGGAATTCTGGACGCGGATTGGCCCGGGCTTGTTGCTAGGCTGGAGCCGGCTCCGGGAGCCGAGGAGTGGGTGGGCCCCTCCCTCCCGGGCTGCCATGGCAACGGCTCTCCTCTCCTGGCCCCTAGAGAAGCCGGGGCAGGGCGGCCTTCCTTTGCCATCAGGGTCCGAGCGGCCCGCTGGGCCCCGACATGCCCCAGGACCCCAGGCCGTGCCTGGGCTGGCGTCGGGCCGGGGCCCGAGGCCGGGGCCTCTGCTTATCTCCTGGTGCCCAGGCATGTGGTCCCTAAGGGCAGCTGGGGGCTCAGTGATGGAGTCGGAGGACATCTGACTCCTACTGGCTGTAGGACCTTGGGCATGTCACCTACCCCTCCTTGCCCCCCTCCCATCTCTGGTCGTCCTGATTCTTGTCTGGCTCTGGAGGAGAAAGTGAGGCTGGGGGCTCAGCATAGCCGCCCCTCACTCCAGTGCAATCCATGCGCTTGTCATGGCATCACCTCCCTGATGTCGTGGCCTTCTTCAAAAATGGACAGCACTATTATGTTGCCCCCCCATTAGATGGGGAGACTGCCTCATCCTCCATCTCCCCAAGATGGCACCAGCTCTTAGTAGGGGCCAAATGAATGGACATGTCCATAGGGAGCTTCCATTGCCGTGAAGGGGGACAGCAAGGATATGTGTGGACATTCATTCATAGGCACAGTCTCTATACAGAAGAGATGGAGCCAGCAGCAGTGAGGGGGGAGGGGGTCTGGGAAGGGTCTCTGTGTTCTTGAGGTAGGCCCAGGAAGCCCTCAGGCACAGGTTGGAGAAGGAAGGACCATTTCTGGGGGACCCTCAGTGAAAAGACTTTTTTTTTTTATGAGGAGGTGGATTGTTCTGCTAAAGAACAGCAAGAAAATTGGTGTTGATGGATTGTAGGTTGTTGGGGTGTAAGAAAGCTGGAAAGATGAGGCAGGTGATGAACTAGAGGATTTCATCCTTGTTCTGGGGGCCATGGGAGCCACTGGAGTTTCACCAGTGGGAGGGTGATGTGGTCTCAGCTGAGCTTTAGGAAGAGCTCCTTGACAGCTGAATGGAACAGGGACAATCTTTTGGTCCAGGTAGACTTCCCATCCATTAGCTGGCTATTACAAGAGTCAGTCAAAAATCAGCTTTTACTAGACTACCAGACATTAGGCTAAGCACTAGGGATACAAAGAAAAGGAAAAGATGGTCCCTGATCTGGAGAAGCTCATCATCTAAGGGGGGGGAGGCAACATGCAAAGGACTATGTACAAACCAGAAAACATACATGAAGACTGTAGGTGATCATCAGAGAGAAGGTCCTAGATTGAGGAGGGATTGGGAAGACTTCCTGGAGATAATGAGATTTTAGGGGGGGGGATGGAAGGAAGCTGGGAAACTCAGTAGGTGGCAATGAGGAGAGAGAATATTCCGGGCACATCACTGGATGGCAGAGTATGTGGGGGTGGAGGGAAGAAGATTGCAGGCTAGGAAGCCTATACCAAGGTGGCAGCTGGGCAAGTGGAAAGATGGGTTGTTTTTTTTTAAGAGATGTTGTGAAGGTAGAAACATTAGTCAAATAAAAATTTGGGGAGTTAGCATGAAGTAGAGGAAAATTCAGCAGAGAAGACTAAGGAAGGGTACTAGATAGAAGAGTGGGAATAGGGTGGGGGGGAGAAATGAAAGGGAGGGGTGGGTGGGAGTGCCAAGAGAGGAGGCATCACAAAAAGCTAGAGAGAGAGGTTAAGGCATCAGGTGCTTACTATGTGATTAAATCCTAGAGATGCAAAAACACGTCCTGCCCAGAACTCAATGCTGAGAAGACCTGGGGCAGAGGGGTGGGGGTGGGGTGGAGTCAAGGCCTGACCACATTTATCAAGCTTATAATAGTGTAAGTGTTGTGGCTACAAAGAGAAAAGGCCAGTTCTTGCTGTGAGGGAGCTGACATTCTAATAGGGGAGACAACCCAAGTCCCATGGAAGGGCCCCCCGGGGACAGCCACAGAGCCAGTGGCCAGGCCTCTTCTCTGTAGACAGGCCTATCAGATCCTGAAGGTGAACCATCCAAAGGTGAAGTGTGAAGGCCTTTGGTGGTAAACCCTTTCTTTGCTGGGTCTTTGGTATTTGTGGCCAAAACCTCTGTGGGAACATGGCCAACTGATAGCTGGGCCCAAGGTCCTACTGTTCTCAGGGCTATAGGATTAGTTTTCTGTGGTGTCTTCATTAATGTCTATAAGGAAATGGTGGTCCCTGTTCAAATTTGTGGTACAGTGAAGAGAGCACCAGCTCTGGAGTCAGGAGTACCTGAGTTCAAATCTGGCCTTCATAATTACCTAGCTGTGTGGCCTTGGGTAAGCCACTTAACTCCATTGCCTTGCAAAAACTAAAATTTAAAAAAATTTAAAAAACAAAAAGTATAGGACCTTTTGTGGATATGTTATGTAGAATAAGAATTCCCTTCTTATATGGGCTATGATATTGTAGATGAATGAATGAAGGAGCTTTATTAAATAGTTGTGATGAGTCACACATGAGCACAGAAGCACTGAGGATACAAAAATGAAAGCCATGTCGAGTTCACCCTCATAACAAGTCCACCCCGGGAGGGCGTGCTGACCAGGAGCAGCAATGTGGTGCAGGGGATGACCAAGATGAAAAGTGAACCTAGGAAGGAAGACTGACTGGCCCCATTCAGGAACAATGGTAGAGAGGATTTGATCAGGTTTCCTAGGTCCAGACTTTGAGGAATTTTGTTATCTTAAGGCTTAGCCCACCTCAGGAAATAGCAGGCCTTTGATGAATTCTTGTGGAATTGATTTTATCCACTCAGAATCCACCTTCTGTTCTGGCCAGAGTGGGTAGACTAGATTGGGGGGGACCCCTTGTGTGACAGTTTGGCTTCCTCGTCACAATCATGTTTTAAAGGGTAAAAACTAAAATATATAGGTTTAGAAAGGAAGCCAGTATATTGAAATACAGAGATCAAAATATTTTGAAAATATGTTCAGGGTCCCTAGATTAAGAAATACTGATGTCACAACTCCATCCCAGTTCCTCTAGAGTTCCATGAACGAAGGAAAGAAGGAAAAAGGAGTAGAAGGGTTTGCCTTGGGAACAGCCTGGGACTCTTAACTGACACAGTTACTCCCTTATGAGCCAGAGAGTCCCTTCTGGGGACTTCTAAAGGGCCCTGGAAAATGAGGCCAGGAATATAGGACAGCATTCAGCCTTGGTTCTGGGTACTGGCTCCCCCCCTTCTCTGAGCCTCCCCTCCACCTCCCTGGTATTTTATTGGGCTGCCCCAGGGAAAAGAGAACAGAATAAGGCCAGCTCAAACAGAAAAACAAAATCAAAACAACTCTCAGAAACAAAAGATCCATAACTGAATTTTAGGTCAAATACCAGGTGACCCTCCCTCCCTACCACCCAGCCCTAGCCCCATCCTCAACTTCTTTCTAGAGGGTCTTTCAGCATCCTTTCCCTCTCTCTTCTCCCCAACTAAGGCTGCCCAGGATATTGGTTTTGACCTGATTTCAGCTGGGGAGTCTGGGGAGGGTGACTTTCCTATTCCCGGACTCCTTCCCCTCCTCCTATCTTGGAAAGGCCTGAAGGGAGAGAAGGATGAAGGGATTAAAAAGGAAAGATGAGCTCATTCAATTAGTGTTTACAGCCTCTTAGACTCAGTCACACAAAGATAACTAAGAATCACGAGATTCTGAGCTGGCAGAGGGCAGAGCTGTAGAGATCAATCCAATCTTCTGATTTTACACTGGAGCAACTGAGGCCAGGGAAATATGATTGAGGGACTCAGACTCAAATCCTCCAGGAGGGCTGGAGGTGAACCTACCTGGGCACCTTGCCCTTTATCCTAGAATTCCCCACCTGGCTGCCCCTAGATGGTGAAGTACTTAGCTAGACTCTGGAGACGCCAAATAGGAAACAATCCTAGGCTTCCTCATAGTTCACCACCTGGGCTCTTTTGTGTAACTGGACTTTAATGGTAAGGGTGCAAGCTTAGGGAACGGCCCCTAAGGAAGAATGACCTGGGAAACTGGGCATTTTGTTCAGAATCGATCACGCCCCCAGACCACTAGCAATCAGAGGCAGGTAGAAGTAGTTCTATTCAGATACTCTTCTCTCTTGGAGGAAAGCATCAGGGCAAGCTCAAGGTCCCTTCTCCTGCTCCCCCTCAAAATTCCTGAATTCAATGACACCTTGAGACACCTATCTCCACCGGGTGCTCCCTATCTACCTTCCATGTACACTTATGTAACCTGTCTGACAGGACTCTCCTTGTTCATAAGCAAAGGTATCCGGATGAGAAATGGTATCAGGGCATGGAAGGTGAGGAGTCCATTTTACTATTTTAGCTAAGTGAAAGGAGCCTTCAGAGGATGAAGAGACACAAGAACACCAAGGAGAGGAGAGATTGGGGCCCAGGAGAGGGAAGCCAGAAAGACTCAGTAATGAACTAACTGGCTTAGGAAATGGAAAGAATTTCAATAAGAGAAGACCAGGGATGGGGAGGGCAAAGAAAAGCAGAGAAGCCAAAAAATCACCAGGCATATTGGAAAAAGTCTAGTTTAGCTGAAATGTAGGGAAAAGATCACAAAAAGATCACAAAAACAATCACAATTCCCCTCTTGGAGGATATCAGTGTAGTGGGTGTATCAAGGTCAGGAACACAGCAGAGCTGTTTCTAATGTTTCCTAATACATTGTATTTGGTGAAATAATTTCAAGTAAACATATTTAGATATGGTAAAAAAAAAAAGTACAGAAGAGAAAAAGACATTCCAGAATTAAATAATATATTGTAAATAGATTTTTTTTTTTTTTAGGATTTTTGCAAGGCAAATGGAGTTAAGTGGCTTGCCCAAGGCCACACAGCTAGGTCATTATTAAGTGTATGAGGCCGGATTTGAAGGATTTGAACTCAGGTACTCCTGACTCCAGGACTGGTGCTCTATCCACTGTGTCACCTAGCAGCCCCTGTAAATAGATATTTTTAAGAAAGAATTTTAACTTAGATATCATTTTGCCAAAAACTGAAATTAGTTAGATTAAATAGAATATATGTAACCGTACTTTTCAGGATTTTAAAAAATTACTTTGGGTTCAAATTGTCACATATGAAGTTGTTATTTTAAAGGCACTAGTGAACATTGGAGAAATTGAAAGCATTTTAGTAAATAAAAATGTTTAATATAAAATAATTTCTGAAAAATTATCTGAAATAATAAGGAATTAGGTTGGATTTGAAAAAAAGCAAAATTGGATCCAAAAAGTTAGCTCCTTAACTTTTTCCTATGTGTGTCTTATACTTGTTTTGAATTTCACCCTTTGCTATTAGAACTAGTAAAATATAAATATTAAATAAATACTTGTTCAATAATCATATTTTCAAAACAGAGAGATGCTTTCTATGTCTGTCATCCTTGGCAAATAATCTGACTTTTCTTTCTTACCCTTGGTCTCTTCATCAGTGAAAAGAGGATAACAACCCGCCTCAGCTTTATCAGTCAACCAGAATTTATTAAAGTTTACTGTATGTCAGTTACTATAATAAGTGCTGAAGACAAAAAAGACAAAAGCAGTTCCTACCCTCAAGGGGTTCGTTCTGAGGAGAACCTCAAATGAGGTTCCTGATCAAGAGGATTTGGCCTAACTATCCACACATGATAAACCAAGTGGATGATTGAAGTTTATTGTGACAATTATATTAGGAAAATGAAAGAACAAATCCTATAGTTGGTCATCTATTAATATAGCTTTCCTGGAAAGTCTTACTAGATGGGCAGTTACTGAAGAGATGGAGGGGAGCAGACTGGGTCACCTTTGGGAAACTAGGCAGTACTTTGAGGGAGCCCCACGTCTCAAGTTAACATCTCTGGAAGTATCCTCCCCATAATGCTCCAAATTTTTTAACTTATCCGTTTCTGGAAATTTAATTTCATTCGGGTAAATTAACAGTACAGGTCACCCAAAAGACAATGGACAGACCCATAGAGGTTATAAATCATCTGCACTATTTTATTTTTGGACCAGATCTGTTATTTCTTAGTACGGAGAGCCCCTGGAAAACATCTCCCCTGCCAGTGTAAATCCAGGTGGCAATTCCTCTGAAACTTAATCTTCTCAGAGAAGAGATGATGGGAGTTGTCCAGGGTCTCATTGTTAGTATATGGCTAAGACAAAACTTGAACCCAGGTCCTCCTGGCTCAGGCCAACTCTGTCCTACACAGAGAGCACACAACCTCTCTCATAACATGAGATATTACAAGGTTCAGAAAGGTTAGTATGTAATGGAAGACATCTAGAAAGAGACCAGGTCCTTGAAATGAGTGTGTATGGTAACTCAAAGTGGGTAGGTTGAAGAGAGTCCAGGGCAGGGGTCAGCAAACTGCCAGCAGGCCTACTGGTGTGTCTTTTGTTGAAAGACCTTTTTTATACTTTTTAAACATGATAAAACTTTATTTAAAAATGTAAAAGCTGTGCTTAGCTGCACCATATGATTTGTGGCCCCTAGTCTAGAAGGAGGGGGTGAACCTGTTCAGGACAAAGCTGTGTTTCCGTGGTCCAAGGGCTCTGGAGAAGGGGAGTCCAGAGGAAGCTCTCTGAGGGCAGGGTCAAACTGGGAGTAGGGTCACAGAATCCATCAGTGCTGGGCAGCACCAAGAGACTCTTAGCACTGGAAGCCACTGCTCTGAGAGCGGATACAAGACACCTGAACATATGGGTCCCTGCCTTCAAAGAGTTCAGTCCTGGCCTGGCAGTGAGCCTGGAAGGAGAAGGGCAGGGAAGCTGCCAGGCAGAGGCTGTTGAGGAGGAAGGGCAGCTCCCAGATGGCAACCCTTTAATGAGTGTTGATGAAACTGGATGATTGAAAGAAGCATTGAAGCTGCTTCCCTCCCTTGCCCTCTTCCCACCTCCATGAGCAAAGAGGAATTCTGACTGTATCTCCTCAGAGCAACTGGGCCCTCCTAGCAGACCTATCCATGTGTCACCACAGGGCCCCTTGCCCTGCCCTGCTGTGCCTTGGGTGACGTTGGCATCCTAACCAGAGCCTTCCAAGTCACCGGATCATCAAGCAATCAGAGCTCTGATCTGTCCTTCAAGTCAACATTTATTAACCACTTGCTCTTTGCTGAGTGTTTTACCTAAGCTCGAGATACAAAGGAAGGAAAAACATGGTCCCAGCCTCATGGAGCTAAAGGGGGAGAGAAAATTGCAGCAACTATGTAAGGTTGGATAATTGCTGCAAAGGAATCTTAGAGGGAAGGGTGGGGCTAAACATATATGCAGCACCTCCTTTTTGCTAAAGGCTGTTGACAAATATTATCTCATGGGAACCTTCATAAGAACCCAAGGAGACAGGGGTTATTCTTCTTCTTCTCATTTTCTAGATGAGGAAACTGAGGTAGGCAGTGGGGCAGTGACTTACCTAGAGTCACACAGCCCTAAAGATGTGAGGTTAGATCCAAACTCAGTTCTTCCTGTCTCCAGGCCCAGTTCTCTGTACACTGAAACACCACCAGCTGCCTAGAAGCTCCATCGTGCCAGTAACCTCCAGGAAGACACCTGGGGATAGGAGGGTACCCTAGAAAAACTCCCTGCAGAAGATGGGATTTCAGGAGTCTCAAAGAGGGCCAATGTCAGTAAGCAGGGATGTCTAGGTTCAGCTATGAACTGGATTTAAATGAGGCAGGGTTGCCCAAAGGTACCAACCTCATTTCTCTACCAGTGTTATCGAAGTCTTAATGGCACGACCAAAGTCAAGTTGGCCAAAGAAGGCTCTGGATGTAGTGGATGACCACAAAGCCTGCTTTGGCTGCCTTTAAAACAGTATTCTCATTTATTCATTCCTTGAGGGAAGTCTTCACGTGCTTGGGGTAGACACCCCCTATCTCACTGACAGTTTTGAGGCCTGTTGATTACCCTCAATGTGGTTTAGCCCATCTTCCGAGTCTATTTTACAGGGGTGTGGCCACTGCATGGGCTAGAGCTTCTGTGGCCACAGGGGAAAGGTGGACACCAAAGGTGGATGAGCAGCCGTCCCCCCAAAGATGCTGGTCCTCCTTGAATACCCTGAACTGGAAGGGGGGAAGGTCCTGTGTGAGAAGTAGTAAGGAGGCCAATGAGGCTGGATCTTAGGATGCAAAGAGAGTCAACTCTGAGGAGATAAGAAAGGTAGGAAGGAGCTAGGTAGTGAAAGACTTTAAAAGTCCAATAGAAGATTTTATATTTGAGCCTGGAGGTAATAGGGAGCCATTGAAGTTTATTGAGGTGTGCATGTGTGGGTGTCTGATGGGGGAGGTGACTTAGACTTTGTGCTTAAAGAAAATTCCTGGTGGCAGATGGACTAGAGACCTCCCCATCAATGGTACCCTCACAACAGGAAAGTTAGGAGGGAAAGCTTGTGAGTTCTGTTTTGAACATGTGTGTGGGGGATGTTGATGAGCCAGCCAATTCAAGATGTTCAAAAGACATTTGGTGATGGGAGACAAGCTCGAGAGACTAGGGCAGGCAGGCTTTCTGGGTCCAGTATCACTGCTTGAGAGGTGAAGGATGAGGCCACTGACAGAGATAAGGTGTCATATGGAGATGGGGAACTTGGAGCTCTCTAGTCTGATCAATCCATTTTACAGATTAATCAGCCAGTATTTATTAAATGCCTACTAAGTGCCCTATGCTGGGCTGAAGCACTTGGGAAAACAAGATCCAAAAGGAAACAGACCCTGCTTTCTAGGGGCCTATCTCTGTGTCTTTGCCCAGGTTGTGCCCTATGCCTGTCATGCCCTTTCCCCAAACCCAGGAATGTAGCTGAATCTTCCTAGACCTCAGAGAAGGATCTCTAACACCTCCCGGGTACATCCATCAAGTTTTGCCTCTCTCCCTGGTGTGGAATTCCCCAGTGTTCCAGGCTTCCATTCATTTGGACACAGTAAGAGGTTAGGACATTCCCTTAGCAAGTTGCTGACAAAGTCAGACCCAGAATCCTTTGAGAGGCAGCACCAGACCCTGGTCAGAACACTAGTTTTGGAGCTAGAGGACCCCAGGTTCGAATTCTACTTTTGATCCTTATTATTCTATGATTGCTATAGGGGAAATCCCCTCATCTGTGGACTGGACTCCCTAAGCCCCCCCAGCTCTCAATCTGTAACCCTAGACTGGGGGGGAGGGGAGGTCAGGGTAGCAAAAGCACTTTCCTTCTATCTCCCTTGCCTTTGTGACCCTCTAAACCTTCAAGTTTTCTATGGTCCAGGGGGCAAATGGAGGAAATCTGAACCAGGGATTTCTGAGTAGAGACCATGTTCTCCTGGCTCCTTTCACATTCTCCTGCTTCAGAATTGTCTTTAGACCTCGGAACAAAGGCATCTTGGGAGGAGGATTCAGAAATTCCAAAGTCATCAGACTGCTCCTGCTCTCACTCCCCCGGAAGGCCTGCCTGCCGCAGAGGCCTCCTGTCAGTCCCAGCGGCTGCTTGCCGCAGTATGAGCTCAGCCTGCGCTTAGCCTGCGTTAACTGGGCGGAGGTGTCCTTTCTTACCGTGATCAGAGGGCCGCAGCATGACTCAGAGACTGAGGAGGAAGGACACTGCAGGGGCGGCCTGGGATACCGGACAAAAGTGGGCAAGCTGGGGCCAGAATGACTGTCCATGGCCCAGCAAGTCCCTTTGGGGCACCAGGGGCTTTTGGTCCCTTTTTAAGGGTCTCTTCAAATGAAGTATTTTATTTCAGTTCAGCTCAGAGGAGTAGAAAGGATGCTGCAAGCCCCAGACTAATCTCTTGGCTCTGAGCCTTACTTAACCTGAGTGACCTTGGGCAAGTCACCACCCATGCTAGGGTCTCAGGCTCCCATGAGGGAGGCCATATTGCTTCAAAGACCTTTCTCCTTCTCTCCCCTTTATCTGTTGCCCTTTATAAGTGAGGCAGCTGAGCGCTGTTCTCCTAATTCTTTAATTTTTTTCAAGGCAAACGGGGTTAAGTGACTTGCCCAAGGTCACACAGCTAGGTCATTATGAAGTGTCTGAATTCACATTTGAACATTTGAACTCAGGCCCTCCTGACTCCACTGTCAGTGCTCTATCCACTGTGCTACCTAGCTGCCTTCTGGTGCCCTTTGTAAGACAGGCACTAAGTTCTCTTCTCATCCTGATTTACAGAGGGAAGGGAAGGGAACAAGCTTTTATGAATGCCAACTCCATGTGAGGCACATGGGGGCATCTAGGTGGCACAGTGGATGGAATGCCAGAAAAATGTTCCCCGAAGTTGAAACAGGGCAGCTGAGGGTACCACAACGGACAGAGTCTGAGACTGGATTTGAACTCAGGGAAAGGAGTCTTGCTGACTCCAACCCTGGTTCTCTGTCCATTGTGGTACCCCAAGCTGCCCCTGGGCATTCATAAAAGCTTGTTCCCTCCCTTTGTGAATCAGGATGAGAAGAGGACCAGGAGGGGCCACTTAGTGCCAGAAGTCTCTGCCTCCAGAGCCAGGGCTGGGCTTAACCCCCGGGGGCACCGTGGAAAAGCACAGAGTGCTCTGAACCCCAGTCTGAAGCTGCCTCTGCTGACTGTCCCCCGTGTGACCTTGTTTAAGTCACCCCCCTTTGGGCCTGTCAACCACGGAGCCCCGGGAGTCATGGCCTCCCCCAGTCAGCATCTCTCCCCTCCACCCTCCTCCTGCGCCGGGCCCTCATGGCCTTGTCCTCTCCGGTCTTGGGGGGCTGCGGGGCTGACCCTGCCACTTCCGGGGCTCCCAAGGCCCCCCACTTGCCCTTTCCATCCCCCCACCTGGCCTTGATGCCCTTTGATCCCAGAATAACCCGTGATCCCCCCTTCCACAGCCCCCCGTGAGCCCCCCTTCCACAGCCCCCCCGTGAGCCCCCCTTCCACAGCCCCCCGTGATCCCCCCTTCCACAGCCCCCCCGTGATCCCCCCTTCCACAGCCCCCCCCGTGATCCCCCCCTTCCACAGCCCCCCCGTGATCCCCCCCCTTCCACAACCCCCCGTGATCCCCCCTTCCACAGCCCCCCCGTGATCCCCCCTTCCACAGCCCCCCCCGTGATCCCCCCTTCCACAGCCCCCCCGTGATCCCCCCTTCCACAGCCCCCCCGTGAGCCCCCCTTCCACAGCCCCCCCGTGATCCCCCCCTTCCACAGCCCCCCCGTGATCCCCCCTTCCACAGCCCCCCGTGCCCCGGGCTCCCGTCCGTAGCTGAGCCCGAGTCTGGGCAAAGCCAAGGGCATGGGCTCCCCCGTCCTCCTCATTTTACAGGCGGGGAAGCCGAGGCGGGGGTGGGCTCTCCCGGGGCGCCCCTGGCCCCGGGCGGGGGAGGGCAGGGTCAGGGGGGCGGGGTCCGTGCCCCTCCCCCAGGCCGGGCCGGCGGGGCCGAGCGGGTAAACACCCCGGGGGCTTCTGGGAGTTCCAAATATAGCGCCAGCCGGGCCGGGCGGGGGTGGCACGGGGCGGCACCGGGGTGGCACCGGGGTCACTGACCCGGCCCCGCGCCTTCCCCGGCCTCAGTGCCCTCTGCTGTAAATGGGGGTGGGGGCGGGGGGGCACCTGCCGGCCCCTCCCCGCCCCTCCCCCTGCACGTGACTCGGCTCCGGGAGCCGCCGAGGCGCCCCGCCCCCTGCGGAAGGCCAGCCTGCCCGCGCGCGCCCCCTGGCGGCCGCAGCCGGGAGGAGCCGGGCTGACGCGCCCAGCCCCCGCCTGGGGTGGGGCCTCCCCTCCCCCTCGGGCACAGGCCCCGGGCTGGGGGGTCGCGCCTTCCCCCCTTTACTGCAAGGTTCCCCTCTCCCCAGGGGGCCGTTATTGGGGCAGAGTCCCTCCCCTCCACCCCGCGGGATTCGCATCAGGGGCCCGCTGGAGGGGAGGAGCCCCGGAACCAGCCCCTTTAGCCGGGTCTCCTGTCCCCCCCCCAGGCCTCAGTTTCCTTCGCTGTAACCGGAGGGGATTGCCCCCCATCTCCATCCGGCTCGGACGGGGCCCCCTCCCTGCGCCGCACCAGGGCTGGGCCCCTCCCTCCCTTAGTCTCCTCGGCCTCTCGGGCCAGCAGCCCCCAGGAGCATCCAAGAGGGCGCCCTGGCCCAGGCCCCGCACTTCAGTCTGGGGGAGGTCCCCTGGGGGGAGCCCCCTGCCTCCCCAGCCCCCCATGATGAAGATGCTGATCTCCAGAGGAAGCCTCTTGTGCTCCCCCTCCCACTACTCTCCTGGTAGCCTCACTGCCAGCCCAGCTCTGCCATCTTCAAGTCCTTCATTTGGTAACAACTGTGCCCACCCTGGCCAGCCTCCTCTGATACCCCCAACTGACTGATGTCCTTCCTAAAAGCTGGTGCCCAGACTCTGTCCATTTAGGACAGGGACGGCACCACCACCACCTGTTTCTGCTCCCTCGTGGGCAGCTAGGTGGGTCAGTGGGTTGAGTGCCAGCCGGCCTCACACCTGAGTTCAAATCTATCCTCAGATGCTTAATAGTTGTATGACCCCGGGCAAGTCACTTCACCCAGTTTGCCTCAGTTTCCTCCACTGTAAAATGAGCTGGAGAAGGAAATGAAAAACCACTGGAGTATTTCTAAGAAAACCCCAAATAAGGTCACCAAGAAAGAACCCAATACCTTCCTTATGTGGAAGGCCCCTCCCAGCCCAGGCCTGTCCCTAGAGGGAGCAGCCTGGTAAATTGCCAATGGGATGGAGCATTTCCATTCCCTCAGAAATCTGCAAATGCTACAAACCCAGATAAATGAGTCGGGGGAAAGGTTAATGTGAGTTCTTGTTTGTCCTTCGTTCTCAAAGAAGACCATGACTTTGGGGGAAGTGAGGCCATGACGGGCCCATGCATTGCATTGGAGTGAGGAACATGTCCGGGTCCCCAGCCTCACTGCCTCCTCCAGAGTCAACTGGGTCCAGTGACCAGATACGAATCAGACTGGAGATGGCCCTGGGTGGGAGGCCATCAGGGTGGGGTGACCCAGCTAGGAAGTGGCAAGTGTCTGAAGCTGGATTCAAACTCCCACCCTCCTGCCTCCAAGGCCGGTGCTTTATTCACTTCCACACCTAGCAGCCCCGTGTAAATAACCATCATCACTTTATTTTTTTTATAAAGATTTTATTTATTTTGAGTTTTACAATTTTTCCCCAATCTTCCTTCCTTCCCCCAATCCCCCCCACAAAAGGCAGGCTGTCCGTCTTTCCATTGTTTCCATGTTGCACATTGAACCAACCTGAGTGTGATGAGAGAGGAATCAGATCCTTAAGGAGGAAACAAAGTATAAGAGAGAGCGAGATCAGACAAGAAGATAGCAGATTTTTTTTTTTTCTAAATTGAAGGTCTTTGGTCTTTGTTCAAACCCCTCGGTTCTTTCTCTGGACACAGCCAGTATTCTCCATCGCAGACAGCCCCAAATAGTCCCTGACTGTTGCACTGAGGGAATGAGCGAGTCCATCAGAGTGGATCATCACCCCCATGTTGCTGTTAGGGTGGACAGTGTTCTTCTGGTTCTGCTCATCTCACTCAGCATCAGTCCTTGCAAGTCCTCCCAGGCTTCCCTGAATTCCCAACCCTCCTGGTTTCTAATAGAACAATAGTGTTCCATCATCATCACTTTATAAGAGGGTCTTGCCCACAGTTTTTTGATAGAAAACTGTAGTTAAATATTTGCTATCACATCACTGGCTCCAGGTCAACATTTGGGAACTGAGTGATCCTCAAGGTCGATTAGAGCACATTCTTTTTTTTAAAGCTACCATATCACCCTGTGGAAGACAAGGAGTCCTTGCTTCCAGAAACTTTGCTTAACACTTTCAGGAGGCCTCAAAAGAGGAAGTGCATGTGGCAGCCAGCCCTTCTGGGTCTCTCCATTCTGTCATCTCCCAAGCCTAAGAAGGTGGGGTCTGACTGGGAAAGTCCAGGGACTCTCAGTGACCCTTAAGAAACTCCTCCATTCATGGACTTGCATCAGTAGTGTGATGTTTGATTGTTTCTGCTCCTCAGTGTCTGGCGCCATTTTGATTCTTCCTTCACTGGAATCCCAGGTTCCTCCCAGCCATGGCCTTGTTTTGTGTTTTAATGTCCCTCCTGTCTAGTCCATCGTTGGTCTAAGGTTCCTGACCCCATCTCTCACATTTTCTGATCTAAGGTCCCTATCCTCGTGGATATGCGCTGAGTCACACAGCTAGAAGTATCGGAAGCCAGATTTGAATCCAACTTCTGATGCTTAACTGTGTGACCTTGGCCAAGTCACTTCACCCTGATGCCTTGCATCCAGGGCCAGGGCCATCTCCATATTTGGCCACTGGACCCAGATGTCTCTGGAGGAGTAAGTGAGGCTGGGGACTTAACACAGCCCCCCCCATCCAGTTCATGTGCTTATCATGGTATTAGCTCCTACCAGGAGCTCCCTAATATCCAGGTCCTCTTCAAAAATGAAGGACAAACATTAAATCTTTGGCCCTTTGGATGATGTTTTTTACCTCTCTCTCTCTTTTCCCCTCCTGAGAGCCTGGTCTAAGGTGAAGATGAAAGTTTCTGGGCGGAGAGGACTCCAAACTTCTTCATTCATCTCTTTAGGATTACAGATTTTGAGTCAGGACATGGAATTCTGCTTCATTTTTATGGGGCATGTAGAAGAGAAGTGAGTCTTCCAGGGTCACACACTGGTTTTTAAAGGATTTGAGCCTGGATTAACTTCAAGCCAAGCCCTCAGTCCAATTGCCACACTTTCCAGAGAACTGATGTCCTCCAGCTTTGCTCCTGGTCCACTCCAGACTCTTTGCACTCTAGGACCAGGCCCTTCCCCTGCCTGTCCCCTCTATAGATGACCTCCATGGATGAGTGTCCAATTTTGCTCATAAATGGACACATTTTCTCCCTCAATAGAGCAGAAGCTCCTTGAGGGCAGCGAATGTGGTTTCATGTTCATCTCTGTGGCCTTCGCATCTGGCATACAGCAGATGCTTGATAAGTATTTGTTGAATGATGACTACAATACAGCTCTGAACTCAGGGAGCTCTACTGCCTGTAGTGAAAGTATGAGCCTATCTGTTAGATGAAGAAACACTTATTTCGGTAAAAGGGCTAGAGAGGAATTTTAATGTTCAGGGCGACCCTGGCAGATTCCCTTGCCATCTCTGGCTAGGTCCAGCCCCCGACCAGCCCCTGGAAGGGTTGAGAATTATCTCATTGTTTCAGCTGTGGGAGCCAGTTGGAGAGGGCAGTGCCTGGAAATCCAAACTGGGATTTGAACTTGGCTCAGCTCCCCTGGTTTGACTCCAGGTTTACCCACTGTTCATCTGAGAGCCTGAAAAACTGGAGCACTGACTGGATGGAACAAGATGGAGCTCAACAGGGACACAATGGGTTTTTTTCTTGGCACTTTTCATGGATAGCTTTCATTTTTTCCTCACTATCATTTCTGAAAATATTTCCCCTGACCTTCCCAACTGGCCCTAGAATTTTTTTAAGCTTTTAAAAAATTTTTTAAAACAATTTCATGAAGGGGAAATACAGTGCTTTAGGCTTGGATTAAAAACAAACCTCACAAATACAGCAAGGGGAGGGGTGGGGACCTATTTTTGTTGTTGTTGAGTCATTTCACTCTATGACTAAGATCCCATTTGAGATTTTCTTGCTCAAGGAGTGGTGTGGAGCCATTGGAGTGGCTTGTCCTTTCTTTTTCCAGTTCATTTTGCAGATGAAGAAATAGGGGCAAAGAGAGTTAGGTAACTTACCCAGGGTCACATAATGAGTAAGTGTCTGAGACCAGCTTTGAACTCAGGAAGAGGAGTCTGATTCAAGAGTCAGTCCTCTATGCACTGGTAGTTTCCTCTTTTTTTAAAATTTTATTTAAGGCAATGGGGTTAAGTGACTTGCCCAAGGTCATACAGCTAGATAATGATTACGTGTCTGAGGTTGGATTTGAACTCAGGTCCTCCTGACACCAGGGCTGGTGCTCCATCCATTGCACCACCTAGCTGCCCCTAGTGGTTCCCTCTTGTCCCATTTTGCTCCTTCGCTTTGTAGGCACCTCAATTTTATCCTCTCTTAATAATTTGCAGTTTTCTTTTCTAACCAGTTTAACCAAAACTACTCTCAACCAAGTTACTCAATGATTTCTTTTTTATATGATTGTTATTTATTTTTTCTATTACATGTAGTTGTATTATATGTTTAACATTCATTTTTGTAAAATTTCTCTTTCCCCCCTTTCCTTATCCCACCCTGGGATATCAAGTAATCTGATATGTACATCAAATGATTGCCCTCCCCCTTTAATATTTCGAACTTTCTTTTAGATTTTCTACATCTAACTTCCATTGAACAATTCTTGTACATTTTGAGAATTTGCATAGGAACATAGAACTAATACAATGATTTTGCAAACCTTCATATTTATTGATGCCCAATGAAAAACTAAACTTTATTGTACAATTCAAGGGAAGTATTAACCCAATGTAATCACTGGTTCAGTCCACACATTGTCTTGAATAATATACACACACACACACACACACACACACACACACACATACATAATATAAAAACAAGGGAAATATAGAGAAAAGTCAAGATTCCAAATAGCAACACCTCACACTTACTTTACCATTTCGACTTTCTTTGCAAATGCATTCTTAAAATTTGACATTTCCAGGGTTGAGTTAAGGGAAAAAAAATTGGAGGCCAGCTTGGTGCTTTTGCTCATCTAGGATGATTCATTCAGTTCAAAATAGGCTTTTGGGCATTCAAGCCATGCAGGCGGAGGAGGAAGCATATTACTGAAATCATCATGATGTACATAAGAAGAGTGATGCATTCCTGACTCCTTCTGCATTCTCACCTCCTTTATTTTGGTGAGCACATTTTTTTTCTTTTTCTTATAAGAGAAGTTTTTTTTTTATTTTTTGCAAGGCAAATGGGGTTAAGTGGCTTGCCCAAGGCCACACAGCTAGGTAATTATTAAGTGTCTGAGGCCAGATTTGAACAGGTACTCTTGACTCCAGGGCCAGTGCTTTATCCACTGCACCACCTAGCCTCCTCTTTTTTTTTCTTTATAGAGAATTTTTATTACCATCCAAGCATTTCTAGCACTGAGACAAGAAACAACCAAACTAGCTCAGTTCCTCTCTCAAATCCTTGAACACGACTCTTTTCCTTAAGATAATTTGAAATAACATTTATAGAAATTTTGAACTAGGAAAAGATTATAAAACACTAAACAAAAATCATTACTTGGGTTCCATCCTGGATCATTCCTCTGAAGGACTGAAAAAGATCTCGGTGGGTCAGAATCATCCTTTTGTAATGGAAAAGGGAAGAAGCCAGGACCATGGCTTCATTACATGTATAAGAAGAGACTTTTCATAGATAGATCAATGG
Source organism: Macrotis lagotis (assembly GCF_037893015.1). Classification (NCBI taxonomy): domain Eukaryota; kingdom Metazoa; phylum Chordata; class Mammalia; order Peramelemorphia; family Peramelidae; genus Macrotis; species Macrotis lagotis. The sequence goes on from NC_133660.1 coordinate 283,242,003, forward strand.
CTCAGTCCAAGGTGCAGGAAAGGCAAAGTAAGAAACCAAGAGATTTTTTTGGTTCCAAGTTAAGTCTCTATCCTTAATACATTTCCTTAAAAAAGGCCTTTTGTTCTTGACCTAACCTACATTTTTTTTTGCAAGGCAAATGGGGTTAAGGGGCTTGCCCAAGGTCACACAGCTAGGTAATTATTAAGTGTCTGAGGCCAGGTTTGAACTCAGGTCCTCCTGACTCCAGGGTCAGTGCTCTATCCACTGCACCACGTAGCCACCCCCTAACCTACATTTCTAATGGGAAAAAGGGGAGCATTTTTATATATCAGAGAAAATTTTATTAATATTTAGTTTTACTAAAAAAGGAGATTGTAAATTATTTCCAAATTCCCTTTCTGTGTTTCTTGCCCAATTATTTGAGACATAATCTGTTTTAAGTTTAAGTTTAAGGATATGATCACAATTATTAAAGGAGGATGATCATCTATGACTTTCTTTCATCAGCAACCTGCCAGGAAGTGAATATTGGGATGGCATCATGATTTATTGGGCAATTGAGGGCAATTGGGTGATGTAATAACTTCTTTTGAAAGGGCTGAAATCCACTGCCACTGCATGTTAGCATCTTTATTTTCCTTCAACATTTTTTTTCCCCTCAATGGAAAGCAGATTAAACCGTAACCTCCCTAATCATTACTAGTGGCTGCTGCAGTTGCACCAAGGAAGACCGGTATTGACACTTGGAGCAAGAAATAGGAGGCAGTGACCCAAGCTAGACCCAATCACTGTTTGAGGCCATTCTGCTGTTCCTCAATTATAGGTCAGAGACAGAGCCATTGAAATCTGAACACAGACTAAAGTACATTTTTTCCCCTCTCTATTCTTGAGGTTTCCCATCTTCTTGGGGGGGAGGGGGTTTATGTTTATTCTTATAACATTCAATTTACATCAATGTTTGGCATAGAAACACTGTAGAGACTATCAGACAGTCTTGGGGATGGGAGAGGGAAGGGAGGGTGGGGAGGAAAATTGTAGAATTCAGAGCCTTGCAAAAAATGATGGGTACATATTACTATTGTATATAATTGGAAAACAAATAAAATGTTAAAAAAATAAATTATAGGTCAGAAATCTGTCTCCCATTTTCTTACCTTCCATTGCTATCTGAACTTCTACATCCTAATTAATCCAATGGTTAAGTGACCAGGGCAGGAAGCATGGAAGAGGGGTGGCCTAGGATCAATAGCCTGTCTTCCAGGAGGGACAGGATCATCAGTTCAGAACCTAGGGCTCTGAACAGGCAGGGTGACCCAAACTGGATATGGGGAGCAATTCAGGAATCAACCTAGGCTAGGCTAGGCTCAGCTGCATCCCCAGTGGGGCCTTTGCTCAGTCCTCATTCTTCTGGCCCTCTGCAGTTTTGGGCACTCTGCTTTTGCTTGCTATTCTCTTCTCTTCAAGTCTTCAGGACATCTTTCAGTTCTTCTGGTACCTATCAGACAATTCCTGCTATCTCCTCTGTGGCATCTTCCCTGGGCCCTCTTCTCCCTCAAGACTCCAGTTGGCAATATCAACTCTGGAGGGGAAGGGGGTGTTCAATTATCTCTGTGTAAACAATTCCTGGATCTCTATTGCTAGCCCTAAGATCACTCCTGCTGGCCAGGGCACCAACAACTGCCTTTTGGACCCCTTGACCGAATGGTCTGTAGTCATCTTTTTTTTTTTTATTTTTTTTTTTTTTAGATTTTTCAAGGCAATGGGGTTAAGTGTCTTGCCCAAGGCTACAGGGCTAGGTAATTATTAGGTGTCTGAGGTCCGGATTTGAACTCAGGTCCTCCTGACTCCAAGGCCAGTGCTCTATCTACTGTGCCACCTAGCTGCCCTGTAGTCATCTTGAATGTAATTATGTCCAAGAGAGACCTCATCACCCATACCTCCTCTCCACTCTCACCTCCCCCACAGTCACTGTATTGCCAAATCTTGTCATGTCCACCTTCACTCAATCTCTTGCAATTGTTCCTTCGGTACACTCATCCCCCCACCTCCCTTCCCACATACATGTAGGCTCCCAGCTTCAGAATCACTGCCTTGCTCATCTTTCCTCTGTACCCATTTATCAGGTCCTGGAGACTCCGCATCAGTGACAGCTCCCTACCTCCTCTGCCACCACCCTGCTCATGGCTCATGGTTCATGGCACAGACTTCTGGTGGGCCTCCCCACCTCCAGTCTCCACCACCAGACTGCCAGGCAGCTGCCAGAGATTGTCCCGCAGCACAGATCACTCTCATGGTTCCCTATCGCTTCTAGGAGAAATTACAAAATGCTGTTTGACCTTCGAGCCCTTTTAACACTTGATTCCCCCCCAATTAAGTCTGGCCTCCTAGCTCTTACAATGTTCAAAGTTCAAAAGTCACTTCCTACATGATTGCATATACAAGCTAGGGGATTCTTGGCCAGGTGGTTGAGGTGCTTGGCTTCAGCTTACTCATCTGTAAAAAGGGGGACATTCCTCTTCACCAGGTCAAGTCAAGCTGTCTGTCAGCGCCTACGTGCAGGTGCAGGTGTGTTGAGTTCCCCTGTCCACCAGGGGATGAATTCAGCTCAGGAGAGAAAAGAAACAGGAGTACACTGGGGTGGGGATGCCAGTAGGACAACCAGCAGAGCTGTTTATTGATAGTATCAGACAGTTCTTTATCGCAGAAAGCCACAAAATTAGCATAGAGGATAAAACAATGAGGTTTCTCAAACTTAGGCAGGAAATAACCTAGCAGGATGTAACCCAGGGCAAGAAGTTCAGGTACAGGGCTATCACACAAGTGAAGGCCACAGCAAACTCACAGTTGCCCAACCTGATGTTCCACCTGGTTCCACCATTCTGCATTCTATTGATAGCATATACAGTAGCTTTGGTTACAGGAAAAAAATACTTTGACTAAACTTGGAAAACAGCAAAGCAGAAACATCAAGAGAATCAACATAAGACACGACTGTGTAATACTCTGGGTCCATTGCCTGAAGAGGGCGGGATGCTGAAACCATTTTAGTATCTTATCTGTTGTCTTTTCAGGAATCAAATCTCACTGGGAGGGTTCTTGGATGTCTTTAGCCAACTTATCCAAACAATCCATAAAGGTGATTCCTAACCTTTTCCCATTCCCATTGAGGATCACTATACTCCAGACTGGTCACACAAATTCACATGTAGCAACATTCACAACTAAGTATCTGTCTAATCTCTACCATATGCAATCCATCTCCTATAGAAACTCCTGTCTTCTTCAAATCCTCTAACATTTGCAAAAACTGCTTATCAATGTCTGTTTTTGGAAGCCCAAACTTATATTATTACTAAGTTCCTCTAAATAATGTGCCTGAACTGCTTCATTTTGTACATAAGATATAGACAGGGCAAGTGATACAAGATGAGGCTGTAAGAGATACAAACATAATAACTCCAACTACAGAACAACTAATACATCTTTTAAACCTTCCAGATGGGAGGTTTTCCTGTCATTGAATTAATTCACCAAAAACATGATCAGCAGTGGATTGGTCCTATCCTTTGGTTTTTAACATCTTGAATGTGAAACCCACAGTCTTACTTAGAGCAAAGATAGTTTTTAAAATGAGAGACAAACAACAAATGATCAGTATCTGAATTATAACAAAGCTGAAAACAGAACTAATACCATGTAACCATATACCAATTACAGACAACCAATCGTACAATTTCTTGCTCAAATCTGTATTTTCTTCCCTAAAACAAATTGTTCATTACAGAAGTTTGTAATGTATTAATCAAATGATAAAGATTTTCATGAAGTCTTCTTCTGAGCCTTTCATGTTCTAGTAACATTTTCAGACAATTCTTGAGTATATTTTGCTTCTATCTTTTCCTTATTCATCACTTCTTTACATACTCAATAATGCAATTGTAACAGGTTATATTATTTCCCCTCTTTTTCTCAGCAATGGTCATAAATTCCTGTATAGGGGGTGTTGATACTATTTAAGCCAGAAAAATTATGCCTAACTTCTCAGCATCTCTTCTTTGATATTTCCAATAGTAACTTTGTTATATCCCAAAGAATTTTCAGCTTCCCCTATCAAAACAACTTCAGTCATACTTTTCTCTCCATAGCATAGTTTTGAATATAAGTCCAATATACAGCTCCTTTTGCTGTCCCCAAATTGTTCATGATTAATGCAAGCGTCACAAGCTGTCCTCTAAGTCCATGTTGTGCTTTCCTTTTGCATGGTCTGTCCTTCCTTCTCTTATGCTTTCTTTTTTAATTTCTTAAGTGTAAGTTTTTCATTTCCTGTATTGCTTGATCATCTGACCTGCATGATCTGATGTTCCTTTCTGGCATCCAGACAGTTTCTCCATCTGTGGACAAAACAAAAGCGTACCCTCGACCCCAGGTTAGTAACTGATCAAGTCCTTTCCAATGACCATCTTTCATATCCTTCCACATTACTCTGTAAGTTCTTTTTAGGGGTATTTATTATATTACCTATGGTAATTTTGTAGTGTTTTTCAGCCAGAGTTTTATTCTTATCATCCAAAGTCAAATAAGTCAAATAATCAGTATTTAGGCACATCCAGTATCTGCTCCCCCACAGTCCCCCTTTTCTGTTTATGTAGGAACATTTTTAGTGACCTATTCTTCCTTTCAACTATAGGCTTGACCCATGGGATTATAAGGAATGCCTGTAATATGTTTTATACTGTAATTAGACAGAATTGTTTAAATGCCACAGAAGCATATCCAGGGCCATTATCTGTTTTTATCGATTTTGGTATCCCTGCAAAATAATGGAATAAATGATCAATCACACCTTGAGGGGACTCTGAACTTTGTGCTGTTGCCATTGTATATGAACTAAATGTATTTACAATAACATGAATTTCATTTTTCCCCAAAGGTGCATAATGAGTCACACCCATCTGCCACAAGTCATTAGGAGGCTGGCCTCTAGAATTCTTAAAATAATTTGGAGAGGTAGGTAAATAAATAGCCCTTTGTGGACAGGATTTTACTATATTCCAAGCTTGCTCTCTGGTGATTTAAAATTCTTTCCTTAGTAAAGAGGCATTCTGATGAATTTTTTTTGTAAAACAGTTTAGCTTATTCTTCCACTAAGCTTATATATATACATATATATATATATCTCCAGGCAATCCAGGGTGAAAATTTATGTGTTCAATAAAAAAGGAATTGTATCTATTTCTATTAACTTCTAGTAGTTCTTTAAAGAATTGATATAATACTACATCAGTGCTATGTTTAATAAAGGCTGTTTCTTTGCATCTGACCACATGATAATCATACTTATCTTTAAAATATTAAAGATTTATGGCTGTTATCTTAATACCAATAATACAGCATATAATTCATTCTTGTGTTGATATAAAAAGAGTATATAATTTCTTTTCTATTATTGCAATATGTTTGGACCTACAGGTTTAGAATAAGGTCCATCACATTGTTTAAAAATTTCAGAGAACCCAGAAGGTCATAACTTCTGATATTTTCCCTCATTATCTTTACAAAGCAATTAATTATTAATTCTAGGCTTAGATATTATTATAGTAAAAATAGCTTATATAGACAAAACTAGATCTCATAACTTTTTCAACATCTTGCTCATCAGTAAGTTACCTAACTATGGGTTACATAATTTTCAATTTCCCAATCATCTTTCAAAGTCCCTCACATATCCTCAGTATTATTGGAAATAATTGCAGTTAGGGTATGCTTCCCAATCTCTTATATACTCTTCTGAGTTTACCATTTCACTTCTTTAAAATTGAACAATTAACTTTCAACCCATGAGAAACATAAGATCTCCAGGTTGACATCTCATTCTCTTAAAGCAGAAACAAAACAAGTTCTTTTAAAGATAACCTTAGACCTGAATATCTTTCACACACAAATTTCTTTCATATCTCTGTATTATAAGATTATTTTTCTCTTTTTCCAAATATACTCCTATTTTCAAAAAGAAAATAAGATTCTATATGAATTTAGTTTTAAATATTTCAGAAAACCCAATGTAAAATTTTTACCAAAACCAGATACATATACATATATATATTACAAGATACATATTTAATTTCTAATATATATAATATAAAATTTCATAAACATGGGGTGGAAACTGAGCCAAAAAAGACCTTGAGAGATATAACCTATTGGCAAGGTATTCTCTAATTTTCTTATCACAAATCTTTACAAATGTGATAGATGACACTTCAACTCGTTCATATTTTGTTATTGTGACACAGTTTTACATTTTCAAAAAAAACCTGTTTGAATCTGTTCTTATATAAAGTTTACTAATTTATACATTTTTTTTTTTTACTTTTTGCAAGGCAATGGGGTTAAGTGACTTGCCCAAGGCCACACAGCTAGGTCATTATTAAGTGTCTGAGGCTGGATTTGAACTCAGGTCCTCCTGACTTCAGGGTTGGTGCTCTATCCACTTCACCACCTAGCCGCCCCATAACATATTTTCAATTTAAAAGTATATTCCCTTTATTCCCTAAAGCTTTACAATAAAAAAAACTCTTAAGACCAAATGTTTCTAAAGATTTTTATGATTACAAGATTTTCTTTAGAGTTCTCTTAATAATCTTATAAATTCCAAAATTCATATTAAAAAATTACCTTAAACTATTTTCCTTTTCAAAATATAAAAGTTTTCAAATTCTTCTTATCTGTATTAGTGCTATTCTGACTTCTCAATACTCTAACTTAATAAGAGCTTTCTATCCTCCCTGACAAAATGATGTTCTGGGAACTTTGAGATATCGAGATAGTACATACTAATTCTTTACCTCTATTGTTTATCATTCCTCTGTCACCCTAAAAATTTTGAATACATAAACTATACCCCCCCCTTTTTTTTAAGCAATTATAAAGCTTGATTAAGAACACATAACTCAGAAGTCTGGCTAACAAAGGTTTTGGCAGTCCCAGCCTCTATCAAGGCCATTCTGACCCTATCTATTTTAGCATTCCCATTAGTTCTTTTTCCTCCTATGACTTTGGAGGAATCAAAAAACATTATAACCCCCCCAAAAAATCAATATTATTTTTTACAAACCCCTTTAATTCAGTTACATGTCATTTCAGATAACTTTGTACACAGGATTAACATATATTATAGAATTAACCAATTTGAAGAAACAGTTAACATTTACCTAGCAATTGCTTTCATATTGAACTTTTCACTTTATGGGGATTATTACTTTCCCAGTCAATTCACTGCCAGATATTACAAAAGTGGCAGTTTAATGCGATTTTTAGATTATCCCAACCTCATTTAAACACATATATCCATATAGACTTATAGCTCTCTATACTTTCTTCTCTTACTACATTGATTTATAGATCATTTTTCAAAGTTCCCAAAATCCATCTCCTATTTATACAAAGTCAAACCTCTCATACTTACTTTCTGCAGACATTAACCAACTTCCATACTTCATAAATGGTTAAAAAATCCCAATAAGTCTCTTTATGCCTTTTCATTTTTCCTTGCAACCCTTTTTTCTTTATCCAAATCTTTTAGAACCCATTACTCAGACTGAATTACTTACATATTCCCTTAATATACTGTTTCATTATTCTTTTCCATAATCTCTTTTATCAAGATCAGTCAAGAAAAAATAATTTTAGGGACAATTTCAATTTCTACTAGGTCCCTTATAAGTATAGTTTGCCAAATCAGTAAGTAAAACTATTACACAATCAGACCAGGAAATAAACAATAGAAAATAAGAGAAAATTAATAGAACCCCTTCTTGCCCCCAAATATGATTTTCAAGAAAAATCTACTGTTTCACTGAATCATGAGTTTTTTGGAAAAAGAAAAAGATCCAGTTTTGAAAAGAGAGAAAAGAAAGAGGATTGGCCAATCAGAACACAAAGACATGACAGCAGGTCTGACCATACAGAGATAGTGGAGAGGTTCCCTTTGCCTGTATTTTAAAACAAACACATATAAAACACAAACAGAATGAGAGCACTTTGAACCAGAGAGGCCCCTGAACTCTGGGAAAAACCCCACATTGCTTTCACACTGGAGAAAATACAGGGAACCTTCCATTTATCACAATACATTTTTCCATAGAAGGGTACTAATATTTAGCACTTCTGGATTTTAACTAGTATAACTTTTGAGAAGGTAAACAGTCACTCAAAATCCCTCAGCCTAATTAGAATATCCCCTTTCTTCAAATAGAATAAACCAAATAATTTCTTTTTAAGGGGACAGTCCTAAGTATTTTCTGGGGGGGAGGAGTGGAATAATCCATTCTCAAATCTTCACTTGACCCATAATTTTCTGTAGTAACTAACATTGTCAGAATCTATATTGATAAACACCTTAAGCTATAATGTTATATCATTCTGATAAAAGATTAACTATTTAGGGGGCAGCTAGATGGTCCAGTATCAGATAGAGCACTAGCCCTGGAGTCTGGAGTACCTGAGTTCAAACCTGACCTCAGACACTTAATAACTGCACAGCTGTGTGGCCTTGGGCAAGTCACTTAACCCCATTGCCTTAAATGAAAAAAATGAAAAAGATTAACTATTTAATTTCCCCTTATTTCTTTTATTTATTTATAGCATTACATAATACCCAAATTATATACTTTAAACATATTTATTTTTAGTTTTTTGCAAGGCAATGGGGTTAAGTGGCTTACCCAAGGCCACACAGCCAGGTCATTATTAAGTGTCTGAGGCCGCATTTGAACTCAGGTATTTTTGACTCCAGGGCCGGTGCTCTATCCACTGCACCACCTAGCCGCCCCACCAAATTATATACTTTACAATTAACCTGACTCTCTTGTCTTTTTGGAATTTACTTCCCCCAAATTTTCAAGTTAAAAATAGCATTTCTTTTTATGATCTCTATATATAACATATTTGGTAATATACACCACCTCTTTCCTAATTCTTTTAACTCCAAATAAGTTTCCTTTTTAACACTTGTTTATCCAGATCTTCAGGAAGTAATTCTCTCTCTCTGGCTTGTCCTATTTCTAAAAATATTCTTTCTGCTAAACTTCAAGGTCGAGAGATAAGCAAATGAACAAATTCCGGAGAGGGAGGTGGGGGGAAGCGTCTGGCAGAATCACAGTGAAGAAGCGGGGAAGAGAAAAAGTCAAACAGCATTTTATCCTATTAATATTCATTTATCTGTTCACACACTCTTCTCCCATCATGTAGATTTGCAAAGTACCTTCTAAGCTCAATTCTCCTTTCCTTGGGAACCATGGAGAACACTCACAAACAATCTGTAAAAACTTATCTATTTGTTTTTTGATCATTTCTAAGCCCTTCTCTTTAGCCAGTTTCTTCAAAATATTTACATCCTGCCCTGGCGCCTTTTAGCTCTATAAAAAGTTACTTCCCTATTACATCCACTCTACCTGCTTGGAAAAAGTAAGTAAAAAGCTGACAACCCTTATTGACTCTCATCAAGATCCCCCTCAACTGAATCATCTCCGGACTACCATGGCCTTTCTTCTCCTGAAAGACTATCACAGCCTCTGGACAGCTTCAAGTCCCAATACCTGCCCCACGTGAGTGTTAAATTCCCCTGTCCACCAGGGAATTGATTTGGCTCAGGAGAGAAAAGAAACACAAGTACACTGGGGTGGGGATGCGGGTAGGACACCTAGCAGAGCTGTTTTTTGGTAGTTATCAGACAGTTCTTTATCGCAGAAAGCCACAAAATTAGCACACAGGATAAAACAATGAGGTTTCTCAAACTTAGGCAGGAAATAACCTAGCAGGAATGAACCCAGGGCAAGAAGTTCAGGTACAGGCTATCACACAAGTGAGGCCACGGAGGACGCAGTTGTGTTATCACAGCAGAGTTCCATGGAGAGCTTTCAGCTTGAGGCCCACCCAAGCCTGGGCTTTTTAGTCATAACTTTTTTTTTAGGTTTTTTCCCCCAAGGCAAATGGGGTCAAGTGGCTTGCCCAGGGTCACACAGCTAGCTAATTATTAAGTGTCTGAGGTGGGATTTGAAGTCAGGTCCTCCTGACTCCAGGGCCAGTGCTCTATTCACTGTGCCACCTAGCTGCCCCCATAACTGACTTTTAACCCAAATTCACTTGAGCAACATTCAACACAGGTGCCCAGGATGCCCCGACCCCCCATGTAAGATCCTTGCAAGTGGGGGCTGTTTCCCAGCACCAGTAGGTGTTTCCTCAGCTTGCAACCTGCTTACCTGAGCTCAGCCCAGCTCAATCTATGACCAGGGAAAAGCCCACTAGTGGTTTAGTTCAGGCCTCAGGAAAAGCTAGAGCTGGAAGGAGACTTCAAAGCAGGTTCAAGCCCCCCTCCCCAAGGGGCAAGGAGTCAGGAGAGGAGGGAGCCAGCAGCAGAGACACCGCGGGGACTCGAACCCCGGCCCACTGGGCGCGCCACCGCCAGTGCCTTTTGCTTTTTGGCACACTTTCTCTCACAAACATAAGGGTGAAAAGCAAAACCTGAGGCTGCACAGCGGCCTCAGGAAAAGAAACACCCGCGGACGGGGCTGTCCCCCCACTGTCCCAACAGCACCCACAGGAAGGAGGGGCCTCCTTCCTGTCCAGGCCCTTCAGATCAGGCCAGCTGCTGTACTAGGAGTATCACTTTTCCCTTTCTGACAGACCCTTCCTTCTCTTCTCCTTTCTCGATCTGATCTTTTCTTTTCTTTCCTCTTTGACTGACTCCCCACTCCATCTGGCCCTTCTCTCTCACATCTGACCCTAACCCTCCTGTATTTAACCCTTCCTCCCCTCTTCTCCCTCTGACCTTTGCCTTCTTTCTCCTCTGGGACCCTTCTCATCTCTTCTCTCATCTGACCTTTTCTTATTTTCCCCCTCTAACCAACCCCTCTCCTCTTTGTATCTGACCTTTCTATTCTCCCCCTTCTCATCTCTTGACTCTCACCTTCTTTCCCCTGTGATACTTTTCTCCTCTTCTCTCTCATCTGACTGCCCCATCTCCCAGATTCTTGTCTTCCCTCTGAGCCATTTTTTTCCATTTTCCGTGTTTCTTACCTCTATTACCTGTCACTTCTCCCTTCTGCTAATTTTTCCTATTCCTTCACTTTTCTTCCTGTATATTTCTCCCTTTAGCTCTACTGGTTCCCCCTCCCCAATACTCATTCTTTGCCAATTCCCCCTTCACCCCCACCCTGATTTGAGCCAATTCTAATGAAGGTCATTCACGAGACAGAAGCCTAGGAGGTCAGTGCCCAATGAAGACAAGCCTTTCCCTTGGCCAGGATGCCCCTGAATGCTCTCCTATAGAGTTCTCAGCTGCTCCATCCCTCCCCAAGAAATGGCCCCCAAGAAAATCTTACCAAGCCTGCCTTGAGCTGCTCCTCTTTTTCTTTTACTCCTGTTGAACCCCAGGAAGGAAGGGAATGGGGGAGGGGCACCCCAGGAGTTGGCTTGCTTCCTTCTCCTCCATTCTAGCCCTGACCTGGCTCCAGGTTCTCCACAGGCCTCATCCTGGTACCTGCCATCACTTTTGGTGCTCACAAGGGCTCCTTGGCCTTTTAGGGTTCAGAACATAACTTACTTCTAACAGTGGTAATTCACCCCTTCCTTACGTCCACACTTGCCCCCAATATGTCGTACAGACGAGGAAATCTCTAGAGATAGCAGATGCCAATTGTGCCCAGCCAGCCATCTTTCCCCTCTCTATACCATTGTTCTCCTCCCTGCCCAAGACCACATGGTAAAATCCAGCCAAGGGGACAGAGCCACCAAGGACATTCTGACCATAGCAGACACCCTCCCAATCAAGGCTGGTATCTCCAGGGACACCCGACTGGGCCCTTTAAAGATGATTGAACTAATTCCCTCAATTTATAATTTAGGAAACAGAGGCTAGAAGGGACCTGTCCAAGGTCCCACGGTCAGTAAGTTACAGAGCAGGTTCCGAACCCAGGTTTTCTCCCAATTGACTCCTAAGATGACACCCAGGCAATGCTAGCCCCCCCATCACAATTCTCCCTCTCCCCCCATGCCCAGGCCCCACTCACTGCTTCCCTGAAGGGTCCTGCTTGCTTGCTTCCACAGGGGATTGGAGGGATGGTCTCACATCAGGTGGTTGGAGGACACAGTGGAGTAGCCAGCCTTGTCTCATTCTGGAGGAGCCTCCTAAGCAGGCCCTCATGTCATTCCCCTTGACTGGGGAGCTGCCCGGGCCACAGAAGAAATGCAGGGGCCAACACACCTCTTGGCCTCCTTCCCAAAGATACAGGAGTACAGGGAGTGGGGTGGGGGAAGAAGGGGAGCCAGGGTCCACGGGAAACTTTCCAGTTGGGGGAGGGTAGTGAGGGTAGAGTCAAGGGCTGGGGGAGGCAGGGAAGCCAAGAGATGGTACCAAGCCGGCAACCTCCCCATTGCCAGGCTGCCAAGGAGGCTTAGGGGCGGGTCAAGGGCATGCCAGCTCGGGCCTGCAGTCTTAAGGGTCGGGCATCCAGCATGAAGTTTGGAAGGAAGGCATTCTGATGAGAGCAAGGACAGTCAGTCAGGTGAGGGAAAGGACAGCTCCGGATCATTCACTTCACTTCTTTCCAGGTTCCCTTCCTACCCAAAGAAGAATTAGATTTATAACAAACTCCAGCTGTCCAATCTGGTCAGGGTGAGCAGAACAGCCAGCAAACCTGAAGACAGTCATTCAGGGGTACCACTTGTGCCATGCTAAGGGTGCAGACGGTACAGAGGCTTCCTGGAGGGGAGGGGGATTTTATAGATGAGGACATCAATTGGGGAGGCGGGAAAAGGGGAGGATTGTGCAGTCTTAGGAGCTTTGGAGGGGAATGGGCAACAGGAGGCAGTTCTGGGAGCTGGAGGCTGAACAGGTTACATCCTTGAGACCATGTACAGGGAGACTGTGCTTGGAGAAGAGGGCAGGTTGGTGCAATTGCGTTAAACCACACTATCTGAAGGGATGCCTTGGAAGGCTGAGACAAAACAAAATCCATTTGAAGAATAAAAGGGCATGAGAAACTCATGAGAAACAAAGGGGAACACTGGGGTGGGGGGCTTGGTCCTGCTAGCTCTCAGACTACCGTCTGAGGTCAGCGGGCTACAGAAGGCAAGGCAACAGGACAAGTAAGTGGAAGAGGCAGGCCAGAGGCGAGCTAGTAGGGCAATGTATGGAAAAGCTAAGGTTAGAACCGCATTTCACGCCAGCATTCTCAGAAGGACAGAGCCCCCCCCCCCCCAGCTCAGTATGAAGAGTCCCCCATGAGTTAGAATAGAAGTATGGACTGTTCCCAATGATAGGAGGAACCACTGCCAAACATGGCCTGGAAGTCATCCAATATAAAACACTGGCCTATAAGACCCAAAACATAGAAGCACCAGACAAACAGAATGGTAGTTAAGGAGTCAAAACGAGTTAAGGAGTTAAAACGAGAAAAGACACCAACAGTCATGTGAACAGTGTTCTATTGATTAAGCTCAAATAAACATGGTGTTCCCTCTAGAGCATGGGACAAATCTGCCCATATAGAGCTAACAGAGGCATGAGGGTCCAAAATTCAGGAAAAGTTTCTAATGAAACTCAAGCCAATTAAACCCAAGGAGGTTGAGGGCAGAGAAGACTATGTTGGCTAAAGAATATTAGACCAGCCCTTCCAACCACGTACCAGATAAGCTCCAAAGCAACCCATGTGTCAGGTAAAGGCCATCTCCTCTTAGATCTATGGAAAGGGAAAAGTTCACTACTAAATGGGAAATGGAAATGATCACATGATAAAATGGGCAGTTTTGATCAAATGAATTTTTAAAAGTTTTTGCACAAATATAATAAAATCAGAAGGGGAACAGGTTGATAGGAAAACTCTTTGCAGCAAGGTTCTGTTAAAAAGGTCTCATATTCAAGATGAGCCTTTCTCAACAGACAAGTTGATCAAACAATATGAACACATAGCAAAGTAATGGAAAATTATATTGGAAACTGTCTAAATCACTAATAGAGAAAGGTAAATTAAAACAACTTTTAGACAATATAGTATCTAACAATTGGAAACCAAGCACATTATGATTTATGAATAGATTATTACAGGGCTGAAAGAAATCTGGGAACTTGTCTGAATAAAGTGCCTCAATCTTTCTAGAACAATTTATATAATGACAATATTATAGAGAAAAACCAATAGGCTTTAGAATTCTGAGCAACAGAATGATATAGCAAAATCCAGAGAAGTAAATAGGAAACCCACCAGTCACCTTTAGAAGTCATGAAGTATTTGGGGACATGGTCCATGGCATTATTTGTTCTGTTGGACTCTGCATCTTTATATCTTTTGGAGGGTAGATTACAGGGAAAAACAGTTCTGTTCCTATTGTGGTGACAGAGAAGTCAAGAAGTTCACTATGAAGGTTAGGTTTACAGCAAAGGGGACAATATTACCCAAATTCCTCTATTGAGCTGGTATTCCATTAGACTTGAATTAGAAAAAATTTCCAACAGATGACCAGTATCAGAGAAAACTAGAAGATAGGGTGTTTAGAAGAAGGATTTGTATGAGGAAATCTCAAAAGTATATAAAAAGTAGTAATCAAAAGCATGTAACTCCAGGTAGTAGACAGATTAAAAAACAAATTAGGCTACCTTCAGCTAGAACCAACCAACAGTTTGACAAATCCACGATCTTAATATATCAGGGAAGATACTGAATTTTTTAAAAAAGCAGAAAATTAAATTTTCGTGTAGCAAAACCTGTGTTGAATTCATCTCACATATCACAATTTCAATTCCAATTATATCAATAAAGTTACTGAAAAACTAGAAAATTCTTCTGATTCCAATAGACAAGTTATTTGATTATTAAATTGTACAAAATGAACTATATCCAAATAAAAAAGAAAAATGAAGGAGAATTTAAAGATAGAATCTTTGCAGTAAAAACTCCTGTGGACAAATAACCATAATCTCTTCTCAAGGCATATAACATTACTTTGTTAGGAGTTAAAGAAGTTACTGACCAAAGAAGAAAACTTTTTGTATCTAATATTCTTGGTTCTAAACAACCTGAGGCAAGGGACTGAATAAGTCTGCAAGTCAACATCCAGGAGTCTGTCCCCCAAGATATGATAACTGTAGTTTAGAGATATATGGGAAGAAATAAGGAAACATTAGTGAAGAAAGCAGAACTAAACCAATACACATACTGCCTGAAATTAAGTTTACAAAACTTGCAATACCTGAGAGTTCAGGAAAATACCATGAGATAAAATAGAGGATAGCAGCCCTGGCCCAGAAAAGGCTTTGAATAGCATCATGTATGTCCCACAAGCTTTGGGCAAGTCCGATGCTATGATATAAGCAGTTACAAGGGATGGGGAGGGTTCAGTTGACTGGTTAAGTCCATTGGAGGAGAGGGAAGATTGACTACCTCAAAGACACACTAGGGAATCTTTAAGGGGCAGATTATGAGGGGAGACTGGGAATGAGGCAAATGGCTTCACTGAAACATATTACCAGGAGATGCAACCAAAAAAACCCTTAAAACTGAGATAGTGAGATAACTCAATTTTAAAATAATTTTGTCACAAAAGACAAGGAGAAAAGACATTTGTAATAATGGTAATATAGCAAATACCAGGACATTTATCTACCAAGACACATAACTAGACCTATAAGACATTTTAAAAGTTGAGTATTTTAAATTTAAACATTTACTTTATACTAATATTAAAAATAAATATTTCATGTTATTTAAGTATTTTAGAAAAATAGAATAATTCAATAATTTTAGAGATTCAATGTGCATGGCTAGGTGAAATGAATATATTCTACTTGTAATATGTAAAAAATGAATTTGCAAAAAAAACAAATAGTCAAAGGAAATTATGAGAAGGAAAAAAGAAAGGTAGATTTGTATGACAACATTTTTGAATATATTATGTATCAGTAATCAAAACAACATGGTACCAGTTAGGAATAAGAAAAGGACATGGATATAAAAGGTCACTGAACCAAAATCAAACATGTAAGAATAATGACAATAATAAGAAAAATGTATAAGACTATTCCATGATCAGAAAAACTGATGTTTATAAAATAAAACATTCAATAAAAAACACATCAGGTAGAGAAGACAAAAATTTTTTTTAAAAAATGTTTAGTCAGGTTATCAAGTCACCTAAACTATGATTACAAGTGTGCCACTGTCCTAAATTGTGACAAAGAAACCAAGAAATTAAGGGAAAATATTTGCAAAATACATTTGGATAAAAATCTGACACCTAAATTTATAGTGTTATGATTCATTAACCCAAAAGACAAAAAAATGGTCAAAGGAACCGAACAGGCAATTCTCAGAAGAAAACAAATCAATAACCACATGAATATGCTCAAACTCTAGCAAAAGGAATGTAATTTAAGCACTAGGATGTTCTTCTACTATTCATAGGGAGAAGTTAGTGAAAATATAGAATCCAAAGATGGTGGGGACTGGGGTAAACAGATTTACTATTCCCTGGTTGCGAGAAATTTTTTTTTGAATGTGATACGAGGTTATTCATAGCAAAATGAGAAATAACTCATTCCTTCTACAGCTCTAACATCATACATTTTTACTGACTGCAATACATAAATAGCAAATCACATAAAAAAAAAACAGAAAAGTTTAGACAGGACAAGGAAGAGAGGAAGAATGTACCTTTTTTTAATGTATCTTTCTTAAAACCTATTGCAAGAATAGAAGTTTAAAGATTTCTTTAGATTTTTTTTATTTATTGACAGTAATTTTTTTAAAACAAAGAATAAATGAATATTTATTATAAATGACAAAAATATATTAAGTACCCTCTCTTTTAGATGTCTTTGGAAAGTTTGGAGAAATTAGGAGTTAGTCCAATGTAGTAAACTTTAGATGGCAACATTACTCACACTACTTGTAATATGTAATATGGTATTGCATTAAACTTCTATACCAACATGCTGCTTTCACAGAACTTGATGAAAATAGAATACCCAAAATAGGACATTATTGTCTCAAAAATGATTTCTCTGGAAGTGAGGGATACTTGAAACATGTCCAGATGCTAACACGTGCCCTTTAAATCTCTTTATCAAAGTTACCTATTTTCAAATAATATTAGAAAAGGAGAACAGAAAACTGAAATAGAGATGAAATAAACTGGTATTGGAGAAGATCAAAATTCATGATACACTGAGGAAAGAATATGACAAATATACTAGAAATTTTAATTATCTCAAATTATAAGAACTGGGAAAGAATGGAATGCTGTAGTTAACTTTGCTTCAAAATTCTCAAGTATTCAACCAAGAGAGAAATCACAGGCAGAAAAATGCAAGTTGTCAGAAAAGAAACTATTAAGATTGCTTGCCATCTTGGGGATGAAAGAAATCTGAACCTCAATCTTATGAAAAAGGTTGTTGAAAGCCATCTTTACATATAATTGAAAAAATATTGCTTACCAAAAAAAGGACGAGATTTGCCACACATATTTGAGTCTGTGATCTGAAATCAGTACTTTTAAATGGTCAAAGGACATTAATGAACAATCTGAGAAGGAAAAGTATTGAATTTTCATACAAAGAAAAATACACAGACAAGAGCTTCTCTTCTCTAAGAGAGCCCAATCTGGGGGCTAGGGGGATTTTAAATTGGTTTTGAGGAAAGGCTCATGGGAGAGGAAAAAACAAAGGTAAATCAGGAAATAACTGGCACATAATTGAATGAAATGAAATGACCTAAGCAAAGCTCAAAGAGTCAGCCTGTCCACAGGTAAATTTGTATGGAATCTCTGTTTTTTAAGTAAATAATAGCATATTAGAAGTAAATGAATCTATGTAGTTACATAACAGCAAATCATTTAAGAAATCAAGGGCTACTTTGTTACTGCTTTGTTAAAATTATAGAGATTTTTTGAAAAATCTTATTTTGTTGATCCTTAACTACTAATACTTCTATGGTACAGTTCTATAATACAATACTAAGTTAGTTGTAAGGCACCGAGTTAGATTTGAAGAGTGGAGCACCATCAGCTGGCGTTGTTTGACACAATGCTAACCTGAAGCACATGAAACCTTAGAAATAGAACATTGCAACAACAGAAAACACGGGGGCATTCACCTAGACATACATGTAACCTGTAATCAACTTTACCAAGTGCTAGATATGTCAGAGATTCAATGAACCAGATGGCTTCTCCCCCCTTTAGTTGTTTTTTCTTTCACAATATGACTAATATGGAAATATGTGAAACAAGATTGTCCATGTATAACCTATGTCATTTTTATGATCATAAGGACGTAGAAAAATATAAGATTCAAAAGCTTATATAAAAAGATGTTGAAAAACATGTTTTGCATGAAATTGAAAAAATAAAATTATATAACTTTAAAAATAGAATTAGGAGTCAAGGGCAATCCTATACTATTCATCAAGTAGAAGAATTATAAGAAACAACACAAATGGATTTTATCATGTGAGAATAAAGAGCTATCGTAAGCAAAATTTAAAACATCAAGGGGAAAAAGGCAAGCAAATGTTTGGGGTTAGGGAGGGAGTATATCTTGGGAACAAAGAAAATTTCTTATCCAAATGTAAAATATTCATTTTTCAAATAATTAGGATACATTCATTTTTTTTTTTGCAAGACAAATGGGGTTAAGTGGCTTGCCCAAGGCCACACAGCTAGGCAGCTAGGTAATTATGAAGTGTCTGAGACCGGATTTGAACCCAGGTACTCCTGACTCCAGGGCCGGTGCTCTATCCACTGCGCCACCTAGCCACCCCATGCCACCTAGCCGCCCCCATTCATTCTTAATAGAAATACAAATAACCTCATGGAAGTCTTTAAACAAATGCAAACTAGAAAAACTGCCTTAATATTCTCATAGTCCAACTGGCCAAGATTGTGAAAGACATCATTCAGTTCTGGTAGAGCTGTGGCAAAATGGACACACTGCACTGGCACTGGGGCAGCTGGAAAGTGGCATGATCCCCTCAATGCAATATGGTCCCATACAATAAAGAGCTGCCACACTTCTAATGCCTGATTCCACTCCTAGGGCTATGCTTCAAGCAAATATTTTAGCAGGAATAAGATTATTCCAAACAACAAAAATCTAGAAAATCCCCATGTCTAACAAGGTGAAGAGTGGCTGAACAGAATTAATGACTGGACAAATAGCTGAACTCAATCATAAACAATCTATTTGGAAAAAATAACAAAATATGAAACTAAAAGGATTATCACATTGACCATAATTATATATATCTATGTTCAAGAGACAATTGTTATGACTATTTAAAGAATACAAATCTTGGGGTTTTTTAAATTTTGAAAACTGCCAACTGCCCAATACATTATAGTATAGTAAACCAATGGTTGTCATTTGAAGCCTGGGAAAGGTCACTACCTCCTGGACAGTGGGACAGGGGAGAGAATAGAAGATGTGAATGGAGGAGACAAAAACCATTTCAAAGTTACATAAAAAGCATATGGGAGGTAGGCATCTGGTTTGGTACAAAGTCTTAGGAGGAAGAAGGTTATCAACAGCTGGGCTCAGTACAGGGCTAGGGGCAGGTTGTGAGCCTGTTGATACAGTTCAAGGGAACCAATATGTTCGGTAACCACACACCACAAAGAAAAACGGCATCTACGTGTTCAGCAATAAATGATGCTTTCCAATGTATTTAGAACCATGCTTAGAAGGGACATGTGAATTCTTTTTTTTTTTTAAATAAAGGTGCTGAAAAATTTCAAATCAACAAATTCTGAAATAAGCACTGAAATACAACTCTGAAAATGACCACCAGGATCATAGAAACCAAGCCATACTACCAAAGGGTTATTATGCTCTATCACCAGGTGAAAACTACTAATAATAGCAGTTAGTAGTTTTGGAAAAATGGAATGTAAAGTATACACAAAAAATAGTCAACATTTCTATATGCAGTCTCTGGAAGAGAAGCATTTTAAAACTGGTTTGTTTCAATGGAAAGGTATTAAGAACTAGTACTCCAGTCTAAAAACCTGGACGTGAATGTGAAGAGCTATGAATAAAGAGAGAATTAAACTGAAAACATAAAAGAGTCCTTTCATCATATGGAATGGATTAGGATATTGTTCACAGGGAGGCAACCCTTTCCATCTTGGAGGACGGTATTAGAAGAAATTGAGTAAAATTGTCTTAAGTGACCATTGTTCTCTTGTAGATGGAGTAGAAGAGAAACTCAAAATTGGACTTTTTTTTTATCTCTGGTTTATGCTGTTCTATAGTTCAAAGGTCCTAGAAATGTCATCTCAGACTGTCTTGGTATAGAAGACTATATTGTATATGAGAGTATTTCTCTAAGATAGAAATGTTTGGATATATACACACACATATTATATAATTACAATTTAGAAAAAGAATTAAAGCAGATAAGGAAACAATGCACATGACTGAAATCAGCATTTTAAAAAGCACACTAATTCATCATTTTGTTGTTATACTAAAACTTAGCATCCCGGGACTATCTCTGATAACAAAACTATAGAAATGCTCGATAAAAGAGAAGAAAAATCTACCATCAACAATGAAATTTGGTGGGTTTTTGTATATTTGTTGTTCAAGTTTACCTATCACTTAGAATACATTAATTGAATCATACCAATGACTGTTCCTGGTTGAAGCCCAAGAAAGGCCAAGAAACAAACACATCAAAGAGAAACACAGGTAAACACACAGACATACACATGTTACAGAAAAGACATATAGGCTTTTGGAGCAGGTAAATGGATTTGTCTTCTAAAGGGGTAGGGTTCTTTCAGGATCATCCCTTGGGATTCAGTTCCCACAATTCTATGCATCTATGGTTTTTAGAGTCCAATGTTGGGGCAATCAAAGCTTGGATTAGACTTTAGTGTGGTCTATATACCACCTCCTCAAAACACAAAAGAAAAACTAATCTAAACTGTAAGTAATCTTAGCAAAAACAGGATAAAACTACAAAACCAAACATTTTACAAAAATCTTTTCTTAAATAGATGTGTAGAAATATCAGTTTCAAAGACATAATAGATATTTGAGTTCGGTTATGAATGCACTTTAGATACATAAAGCCGATCATAGATCAACCAACTGGAGGAAGACAACATTGTAGGGAGGGCAAAACCATGCCTAGTTACATTCAATTTGCTTTTTCAGAGCCTGGGTGTCAAGGCTCCTTCACAGACCATTCCTGATGGGTAGCAGGTTCTGCTGAGTTTGAGTACTTCCTCAAGCAACTATGGGACGTGGGATCTTGGGCAAAGTCAGTGACTCTAAGGGTGCTTTTCTTTTCAAAAATACAGATCCTAGGATTTGTCTCTCAACACATTCAATTTTGATCAGTGTATAGCATGGAAACAATGTAAAGATGACCAGACTGCCTTCTGTGGGAGGAGAAAATGTGTAAAATTCAAAACCTTACCAAAAAAATGATCAATAGAAATTATTACTGTACATAATTAAAAAACAAGTAAAATATTTACATAATAAAAAACCAGATCCTGTCACCTACCTTCAGAGATTATAAAGAGGAACAAATCAAACAGCTTGTGTATCGCTCTTTGCAACCTTAAAAGTGCTGTATAAGTTTAGCTATTATGATTACTAATAAACAACATTTATACACCAAATGGAAATGTTCATGAGGGAGAAGGGGGAATCTAATACAACTAGATCTCAAAATATATTCTAAAGAAAGAATCAAAACCACATAATAGACATTTGTATCAACAGATCAGAGAAAATCACCTAAGTGGTGCCAAAATATTAAACTGAAAATGCTAGTATTTCACAGGGAGATAGAGTCAAACACTGGGGAAGGGATCCATTATTCAATATACAGAAAACTGGAGAGCCAAAAGCGGCAGTCAGACATCAATACCACAACACCTGCACTCAGTGGGTTGCAAATGCAGGTCACCTATTTTAAAGCTATATCTTAAAATATTAGGACCTGATAGAATGCTATATCATAGTTATATGCCGGGGAGAAATTCTTAGCAAATCAGGATAATCTAAATTTGATGAAATTTTTTTAATGTGGAAAGAAGTGAAATATTAAATTCATAATGACCATGATTATACAAACTATAAACATTAAGGGAAAAATACACAAATGTTTGGAAGATTATGATCGTTATGGCTTTTTAGAGGAAAAAAATTTGTCATACATAAAAAAAGCTTGGTTTTGTTGTTTAGTTCTAAGTTCTTATATTCTAAAATTAGCAACCTCTAAGTTTACTGCAGAACTGAAAATCAATTACTAGTACTTGAAGCTCGGGAAAGGTCAGTGCAGAATAAAATGGTGGATCAGGGAAG
This sequence comes from Macrotis lagotis, assembly GCF_037893015.1. Lineage (NCBI taxonomy): Eukaryota > Metazoa > Chordata > Mammalia > Peramelemorphia > Peramelidae > Macrotis > Macrotis lagotis. Next base: position 283,264,357 of record NC_133660.1, read on the forward strand.
ATGCCACTAGCAAGCAGTATTTGACATGGGCTTTAAAGAGTTTTGAGGGAAGAATTTCACAGACATTTGGGGGGGGGCAGGTGCTAGGGAGAAGGTTGAAGGGTTAGATCCATGGAGATCATCAGAATAACACCTTATAAATATCAAATACAAGCCTAACCCTTCCCTGTATTACTCCTGGCAAAGTTTTCAAAAGAGGCAGGAGGAGGGTGGGGGTTGGCAGGGAGAAAAGTTGGGCAAAAACAGAATAAACAATGTTTATTTGAAACATAACTTTGACAGAGAGAAACAGATGGGGTACAAGGCCGAGAGGAGAGTCACGATCAGCTGGGGCTATGAGGGCTAATATATACATATCAAACTGAGTGGGGGGGACTCAACATCAAGACAATATCTTGAAATCTTGGGGTCCTCAAGTAGGGGAATTGCGGGGATGTACCACAGCCCTATTAGGCTGTACATACACACATACACACACACACACACAAACAGAATCAGAGGGCAGCAAACTCACTTTCCTCCTCCTTCCTAGCAACACTCAGAGGAAGAGCTGAGGTAAATGAGTTTCATGGGATTCAATTCCAACACCGTTAAGCATTTCCTATTCACAGATCCTTAAACTGACTAATTTGGGGAAAATAAAGAAAAAGTGAGATTGCAGTCAATCCCCCATTACAACCATGACTACTAATACCATAACACAAAGAGATAAAAAAGCAACTCATCAAAACACAGTACTAAGTAGATTTAGCAAAAACAGGATGCCAGGAAGCCCATAAGACTGTCAACATCCCTATAGCATTCTCTAAGTAAAAACAGCAGGAAGAAAAAACTAATCAAAGACCATTTACAACAATAGAATCTGTTAACTTATTTGGGAATTCATCAAAAAACATGTATGCCTTCAGTCAATAATTAAACTAGACAGAGTTAATGTACATGATTACCAAAGAGTTCATTGAATTTTGCTGCCTTCAAACCAAAAAATACTCTAAAGGACTAATCAAAACTAATATTAAATAATATACATGTATTATGACTACAGAGTTATATTAGATAAAAATAAGAAATGAGCTGTAAATCAAATGAAATAACCCTATATCAACTAAATGCATGATTTTAATGACCAAAACTATCAAAACACCAGGGAAAGGATACATTATCTTACAGACTGGAGAGATCTCACAGTATACATTCCAAAACAAGTTATCTAAATGTTTTTAATGACTGAAATATCTAATGATCAAACTGGCAAAGATAACAATAAAAGACACACTGGTAGTAGAGCTATGATAAGAGACTCATCATGCTGCTGCTGGAGGAATTTCCTCAGTGAAACACAGATCATACAATGAAAAATGCAAGGTTACTTAGACCTTTTTACCACATGGACTGGTCTCATTCAGCTATGCAAGGCAGCATTATCTATAAGAAACCCCTGGAAATCCACATGTCTAACCAATGGGGAGAAGTCAAAACAATTGGAATACGATGGAACATTGTTGTACCATAAGAAATAACAGTCATGAATAAAACACGAGAAGATAATTAAATACTGTAGAACCAAAATAATACTCACATAGACCACAGTTTTATATTTAAACTACAAATGCTAAGGGAGATGGAGGGAAAGATAATGCTTATTAAAGAGAATTTTAAAATTATAATTAATGGGTTTTTTTTATAAACCTTTTGTTTTATAGCCTAAAATTGCTGGCATATGTTATACAGCTAAAAAACGTTTTGCTTCTCAAGGCCCAAGAAAGGTCATTGCTGAATAAATGGAAGTAACTGCTTTAACAAGTTTGGAGGATTCTAATTCCTGAGTATGGAGGGAGAGTGGAGAAATGGCTCAGGGAGAAGACAAATCAATGGCAACTCGAAGGTAAACCTAATAATCTAATAATAATAGTCAATAATAGTAAACCTAATAATCTAAAGACATTATAAGGGAAGTTACAAGAAACCAGGTACTCTGGGTAGCAGGTGAGCTGGGGTTAGGAGTTGGAACACATACATATAAAGGTTGAAGACTCAGGGGTTGAAAAGCACACAATATGGGAGACTCAGATAACGGGTTGAGGGGACATGTGGGCAGTCACATGTACATACACACCTAACAAAAGTTTGCCTGGAATTCAGAACAGTAAATGGATTATGATCTCATCTAACAGAGAGAGCACCCTCGGAACAATACTATGGAGAATAGGGTTCCTTCAGAGAAATAAGGACACATGATCTTCCAAAGGGATAGAGTCTTTATGGTCATCTTTGGCATCTATGGGGTGTATCTATGGGTGGGCAGCTCTAGTACTGAGAGCAAATCAAAACAAGGATTAGGTTCCATTCATGGTCTGTGGGACAACGGTGACTAATAGATCATATTAGTAAAAAGACAATGACAAAATGGATTTGTCAAGAGAAACAAGATGAATATGAAACTATAAATCATTCTTTTAAAAATACTGTTCTTGACCAAAAAAGAAATTGATGAAGATACCATTTATGATAACTGAATACACACTTCACCCACCAAGACACAATAGGTTATATAATTCAAACTCAAGTCTTTGGGTAACTTTTTTTTTTTTAAAGAACCATAGCAAGACATTGGTGATATTAAAGTGGATTCAAAAGAATATTTGCAGGGGCCAGATTCATAATGACCTCATATACCAGGAAAAAATACAAATATTTAGGAGATAATATTTTTTAGAGAAATTGATGGAAATACCATTTATGACACAATTCACAATTCACCTAAGACACGATGGGCTTATATAATTCAAACTAAGTCTTTGGATAATTTTTTTAAAAGAACTATGACAAAACATTAATGACATTAAAAGCAGATCCAAAAGAATATTCACATGGGCCAGAAGTCTAATTATTACATATACCTGGAAAAAATACAAATATTCAGGAGATACTGCTTGTTTTTTAAGAGAATACAAATATACTTTAAATAGAGATTATAAAACTCTCCTTTTACAGTTGATTTTATATTGCATTCTTAGTCCCTAAATTACTTCCCAGACCAAGGCAGCAGGGTGGGTGGAGTC